>NC_140222.1:35756009-36303509 GCF_951802725.1 Rutilus rutilus | reverse complement strand
TAAATTGTCCCATTAAGGGATGTGGCTCTATTCACAGGAAGCAGCGTGTTCTTTTTAAGGTGTAATGGCTGTTTAAATGTGCGGATGTTAATAATGTGAGTATCTTAGGTGTGAACTTGCACATTATGGCTAGTGGTAAATGAGTTTTAGATCAGATACATATATAACGCCAATACGTATAGACTGATAAAACTAGTCATGTGATCCCAAAATTTTGGCCTCAATGAGTCAGCTTGTTTTTGGCTACGCTTAACACTTACTTCCATTTTTACCACTTTTTCTGGTTTACGGTGGACAGGAAATCACAAGGCGAGAGTAAACGTGGTGAGCCAAATTCGAACTCATATTTCCCACATGAGCACCATGGGCATGTGGGTAAACAGCTGGGCCATAGCTCTTATTTGCTTAATGTAGGAGCAACAGACAACCATGGGAGCTCCTCACAAGTGTGTTTACCTTTATGTGTGATTTGGCCTTGTTGAGGAGTCCCAGAGTGGTGTGACGGCTGCAGTCTGGTCCCAGCGGGATGAGGGACTTCAATCGCTCCAGACACAAGCGGAGGTGGGCTCGCCTGAAACACGACAAAACAAAGGTCAGCCTCATGCACACATGCACACGCCCTAAAACAATGCAATGAACTTGCTGTGCGTGTGTGGTTAGATCAAAAGCTTACAAGACAACACCTCATTCTGTACCTTAAACACAAACCACACACACACACACACCCACAGACTACTTAAAGATTACATTCTAAGAAATCAAAGTGCTTGAGGCTGTAATCATCTCCTTTCTGCCATAGAGGTGACCTGCAGTATTTACTCTATACGCTCAACAGGGTTATTATCGCAAACTAAAGTCATACAGAAATAATTACTTTAAATAAAATAAACATTATATATCTAGTTCAGTCCTGAAACTCTAGAGGGCGCATGCTGATGGTCCTTTACATGCAATCTGGTCATAACCGCATGGCACAAGCTGATTGGCCTCTGCTGATTCTACAGCCAATGAGATTGCTTGCTCAACGTTTAAATAGTCTGGTTCAGTGTTTTCTGTAAGTTAGTCCTGCTAGAGTTCCTCTGAACCCCTCCACCTCCCCAGCTCCACCTGCCTAGATCTGCTACGGGATTTATGTATGTCTATTCATGCAGCGCCATCATATCTTACATATTCACAGCAGCATTTCTATTGGTGTTAGCGAGTCCATAATTGCTCTGCATCAGCAGCATGGAAGATCTAGTTCACCAAGACCAAATACATAAACACTGCCATATTCATTAACATGCTATGCTAAAACTATTTTGAGAGTTTCATGATTGAACTGAATATAAAAAACTTAAACTTTTCTCATAAGTAACCATTTCTCATTTCCAATTTTAACAAAAAATGACAAAAACAACAAAATTGATAAAAATTTGAAATCAAAATGAACATGAATAACAAAATCTACTTCAAATAATTAACAAAGACAATCAATGATGCATACAATCATGAAAGAAAAACACATGCAGACGCTCTGTCTACATTTTACGAGCGCATACGGGCATGAGTGTGCTTGCGCATGGGTGATCGGTATCTAAGAGTGTGTCTCTAATTGTGTTATTGAGGCTTTTCAACTTTAATTCCGTTTGAATTCCTCCTTATCAGCAATGAAGATGGCTGCTCTCTTTCTTTCACATATACAGTCTGTCTAGCCTGTGACAATGGCGGTAGATTTATCACAAGCCTTATCGCCGTGTCTGAGCACCACAGAGAGGGCACTGTTATCTGGACAGCAGTCTCTCACACACACACACACACACACACACACACACACTCATTGCAGATGTTCCTCTGTCTGCCTTCAGTGTGTGTGGACATTGATTGATCAACCTGGTGCATTAATGGCTATAGGTGACAGAATGGTATTTTAGGCTGACTTGTAGCTCGCACAAATTACTGCACCAGGCCTCCAGTTCGTCTACACCGATTTTGCCCTACAACCCCATTGGCATGGCAACCACATGTAACCCAAATATCTCTAAAAGACTTCTCACGCTATCCCCCATATCATCTGTCTCCAGACATGACGGGCGTCACATCACACACACAAGCAGTGCTCGCTGGGAAGGTTGTATATATATGTGCGTGTTTGCTTTGGGGTGTGTGTGGCATGATAAATGACTTCAGTTCAGTCGCCAGACAGAGACCGTGCCAAACAACTATCACTAGGCCTGTCGTCTCGAAGGTAAACAACAAGACCTAATTATGACGTCACACATAAAACACTTTAGTTTCTGCGATACTTGAAAAGACCCATTGCACAACATAAGAAAACAAAACTGAAACAAAGCAAAAACACGCGTGACGTATGTAAAAAAGGTCTATTTAAACTTAGGTGTGTTTCAGTTACTATGAATAACTTACAGCAATACATGCACAGCAAAGTTATGTAACATACTAACTTTATCACATTATCAATCAGCAGTTTGCTTCCTACATAGGCTGCTGCCTTCTGCGGTGGCATCCTAAAACTCAAAATAAAGGTTATCTATGTAAAGAACCTTTAAAATCCATGGAAACCTTCCATTCCAGAAAGTTTTTGTACATTTTTTTTTTTTTTTATAGTGGAAAATGGTTGAAATGTTCTTCACACTGAGAAGAAGAATCACTAAAATGTTCTTTAGGGAACCAAACATTCTATGGCATGGCTAAGAAAACTCTTTTGGAACAGTCATGGAACATGGAAGTAGCTGATTTGTAGCACTACATGAACAGACTCAAACGCAAAGTCCTTTGCGAGGGAAACTGACTTAAAATTAATAAAAAATTTCTCCTAGTCATTGTCGCAATGCATTCTGCAATCGCATTCTCCACAAAGAACAGAATAAAAAAATTACATGATCAATAAGTTATGACTTACTGCTTTAACTCATCGAAATAAGTTACGAAATTTCAATTTCAAACAAGATTCAACTTTTTTTTTAAGACAGTGTAATTTAAGTTGAAATGACTTAAACATCCAAGTTTATTGTACTTATTTTAAGGCACCAACTTTTTTTTTTACAGTGAACCATTTTAATTTGACTAAAACGAGTGAACTATTATTCCTTCAAATGCTGCCTCTGTAGGCAGTTCATTTGGTTTTAAAATCGTAAACGAATGACCCTTGATAATCGTGGGTGTGCAGAATCTGTGCTTCAAAGCTGTAAGCTGAGTCTGTTCAAGATCTGGCTCTGGTAAATACGCCAAAATGTACACTCCTCTGCATTAGTCATATAGAGAACTCACTACAACTCACAAGTTTAATAATAACTCATATCAAACGTGCCCCTTAAGGTTGAACATGTTCAGACTTGTTCTCTCTTACACCCAGGGCAAGAACTGAATTATCCAAAACATCTTCACATGCCCTTTAAATGACTCACACGGGCTCATAGTCACGGGTGTCACGGTTGTCACGATCTTGAAATGTTGGTTGCATTTAATTATACAAACATTGGGAACTGGGAAATGATCAAATTAAATTTTGAAGTAAATACAGCACAGTGTAAAATAACATGAATGTTAGACACATACGGATGGACGGATTGACGATGTGAATTTGGGCAACAGTAAGGCTGTGAAACAACGCCTGGTCCTCTGGTGTGGTGGGGGGAAGAAAACCCCCACATGCTCGTCCCAGATTCTGCTTGGTCTATTGGTAAATAATGAATGGTGTTGGCATTGGTGTCATGGGCTTGACATGTTAATAACTTGTTAATAAGTCCAGGTTAAAAGGGGGACATGATTCTGACACATCCTCAGATTGAAATCTGCATCAAGAACACAAAATGACATGCATATTGCCCCCTCTCAATCAGCATGATAAAATGTGCTGATTGTGTGTAGGCCTGGCTACTTGTCAACTATACGTATATATTTGTGTATATACATAGATTGCTTCATCTACAGCAGGAAATCTCACGTTTCCCACGCAGACACAGCACCTCTGTCTGTACAGCAAACATAAATCTGCACTGATAAGAAATGCAAGAAATGGAGGTTCCATACAGCAATGCATGCAGATTCACCCTTTGATAGCATGTTTTTATCTAATGCCTCACATGAAGCCTTTGGAGCGTAAGGTCATAAGGCTGGGTTATTGCACACCAGTGCACAGATTATAGAGCGAGAACAGGCTCTGGGTTCTCAAGCCCTAGTTCGGATCTGATCAATACAGTGGGACTGACAGCTTCATCTGGGTTACCAGCTTGTTTTATTTAAAGGTCTGGCCTCATGCTTTTATTACGATTTCATAACGAGTGAGCATGAAGACGTGTTCCCATCATATCAGTAACAGTCCCGAGCTCTCGAACAGCTCTCAGATTAAACGAGCGCGCTATCCTCCCCCACCACGTAAACACACACAGATGGGAGGCCATTATTGCTGCTAGTCTTCCGTTCGCGTGTAATCTGCCCGAAAACTGGACGAAAAGCTACGCTAGCAGCATGGCATTAAAGAGATACCAACCTAAAAGCAACATACACTCAACGCTGGGAATAAAAGCAACCTACAAATGTGGGTAGAAAGCAAAGGGAGGGAGGGAGAAGGAGGGAGAGATGGTTACAGATGTAAAGTTAGAAGGTGGGGGGGGGTAGTCAGGATGGAGAGAATGAAAAGAGATGAATAAAGAGGTGGGAGGAAGAGAGAGAGAGAGATAGTGGTTGAAATACAGTACAGACAGACACTGTGACAGCACTCTATGTAAACATGCTCGCAAACAAAGAAGCCTTTGAGCCATGAACCAATGACAGCTTACTGTAGTACGACACACAAAGGGGGGTGGATGTGCAAAAATACATATTTTTTATATCAACTAGTGGGTGGGGTTGCCTAAAAAGCAAGCCGACTGACTAGTAGTCAACGTCAACAGAGCGCAACGTAATGGGAATTGACTGCAAGGGTTTCAAGAAGGCTTTTTACAAGTTGGACTATTTTTAACCATGCAATTCTTGTGGTGGGATGCTCAACAAAAAAAAAAAAAAAAAAAAACTGAGTGAGATGAACTGCAATTGCCAAAGTCAATCTTCTGAATGTGTAAGACATTACTTTAAAGAAGATTCATTTAAAGACACAACTTATTCTATTAACAGTCTAACAAACTAAGGCAAAGCATGCTAATTATAGACCTATCCCTAAAAATATCAAAACTAAAAACAAACAAATGAAATAATGTGAATAAACTTGTCACTTCCAATCGTCTAGTCGGTTGTTGGGCAACTAGTTGAACATTGGGACTCATCCCTAGTAGTGACAACTAGCCTACATTGGGCCGAGGATATACCTCTGTTGCACCCCTGATTAAACACATGTACAGTAATGGACTACTGGCAGAGTGATGGCTAAAGATCATAGGGAAATAAAGAAGCACATACAAACTCAGACAGTAACAGCTGTGGAGGAGCAAGGCCCCGCTCTGGCCCATCAGTAACACTTGGATTAGTTCACACGTGCTGAGCTGTAATCTGCTCCACACAGCCCAGACCAGCAGACCCCACTCACATGCCCACAGAGTTTATGTGTGTATAGTCATGTGACCGCTGCCCCCATCCCTAAAGCTCCTGCAGATGGCCACGTACATGAAAAACACAGATTCTCTATGAAACGGCTCTCTATTACACGTATTTCAATAGGCCGGAACGCTGTGCACACTTTGGGTAATCTAATAAAATGCGAGGTGATCCCAAAAACAAACGGGACGAAATCAGAAAACAGAAATGTCACCAGATGTTTGAATGACACCATTCTCTCGCTCTCTCTCAGAAAATCCACTCAATCCACTTTACTTCCCCGGAAGGATGCCTAATCCAAACACAAAAAATAAACACAGCGGTGGTGGAAGGGCAAACAGCAATAGGACCATTCCGTAATCAGATCAAAGGCCATGACACACAAAGAAAGGGTGCAGATCAATGTGCCTGGTTATGATTGGATGACCTTCAAGGGGCTCCACCAATTGGATGGGTGGATAGTGTGGCTTTGTCCAGCTTGCCATGGTGATTCCATAGGCCAAGCAGAACTCAATATATGACAATCTGTGGCAGGCCCTAGGGCAAAAACCACCATATACATAGAGGACGACACATTCCCCGAATATTTCAATAAGTAATTTGCCCAATAATGTTTTTTTCATTCACCAGCTGTTAAGCAATTACAATTGGTCCCTGCCCCTATCTTGCCTGTTAGGTTTCAACACTGAGGCCTGCAAACGGTCATACTTTGACACAATGTCGAAACTAATCACACAAACATCATTATCAGGTTTTAAGGGTGTTGCTGATCCAACTGATTATGCCACTCCGGAATGTTTCTAGATATCAGCCTGTAATTCAAGAATTTGGTTGTATTAGTAAGGGGTGAGTCTAAAAATGTTAGGTGTTGTTGTATAGCAAGGTTCACAGTGCCATCAAGGATGTGGGTCTGTTTGTGTTGTTTCTGCAACATTCCCCACTAGTAGCCATGCATGTTGTATTTGCATGTTTATGCAATGAAACACAGTGTTTCTTTTACAGAACAGTAAATGTGGGGCAAGGCAGAGCTTTAGTGGCCTCCGAATCTCAAATGTCCTCTGCTATACCCTTCCGACAGAACTTGAAGACTGCCACAGGGTGTGTGTCCTTCCTGACTCACCCAAAACACCCAGAGCTTTTGTCAACCTTCCATAGCATGAGTGTTGTGTCTACGTGTGCGTTGCAAACATGCCCTGGCACGTGTGCGAGTATGCATTGCTTGCTTGACCAAAGATCACGCTTCCTAAGCTGCTTTTGCTGGCCAACAAAAGCTTACAAGGCATCAGGTCAGCGAGAACAGCCAGTTCTGGCTTCCCTTCCAGAGGGTTTTCCGGAATTCCCAGGGGGAAATGGAATGTTCTGACTCCGTCTTCCTTAGAACACAGGAAGGAGAACACGTAAGGTCGTCGACAGCAAGTTCTTGAAGAGTACACCTTGGCTACGGATGACGTCCTATCTTCTACACGCACTTTATTCCTCATAATTCTCATTGTGGGTGGAAGAGTGTTGTAGCCAATCAGCCCGGGCACCTCTGCGTTTTGAAAAGATCTTTTCTTAGGACCGTTGGTCTATTTTCAGTAAGCCAGCTTGGCAGCTTTATTCCTGAGCCTTTGCATTCTCACTGTCAAACACACCACGGCCCACACAACCACCACAACAACATGCTTAACACACAGCCAAACACCCTCACTTGCATGTACCCAATAATTAACAACCACATGACACCTATAATAGGAAATGAAATCAGTGATTTCAGTTCAATTTGACATCTTCCTCAGCACGTAATACATTCTGACATCCGAACTCTGCAACCTAACCCAAGTTCAGGAAGTTGAGGCTCACCACATTTGTTCAAAGGCGTCATAAGATCAAAAGGCGGCATGCTTATATGCACACACATGTTATCTGTATATGTGTCGCGGGTTGCGAGAAGCCGAAATGTGGTTTCATCTCCTTCCTCTTCCTTTCTGACATTCAAAAACAAAGTGAGCTATCTTACATGTTCATCAAACAGAAAGTATATGTGATGTCTGACGTGAAATGGCAACCGCTTGCCACTCGGGACTGCAGTAAAGCTTTGGCAAGCAGGAAACTGCCCCCTTGTGCTTCCGTACGACCATTTCAAAGTATTGTGGTGCATCACAAGCTAAAAGGGATATATTTATTTAGCAAAATAAAAATGATGGGTGTCCAGTCTTCGAGAACTGTAATAGACAATGGTAATGTGGAGTCAGGGGAAATATGGTTTAGTGCTGGGTGTGGCTGCTGACATCCTCATGATGTGTTGTGTAATATTTCTTTGTGCTGACACTAAAGGCTGTCTGACAAGCCCTGGCATCTTTATCTGCCCCAAACCCATACAACCCCGTGCCGGCGCAGTGACAACCCTTCTCATGTGTAGACATTATCTGAGAAACACAGCTGGTCTGGGAGGAGGATGAGGCTATTTCCAAGCACACATAAGTATGGTGTACTCAAAACTATTTGAACTAAAACTGTGTTCTGGTCCACAAGTAGCCTTTGTTCACTTTGCCCAACACGTTTTCTGTCTTACGATGTCCCAACCAAAATGTCTGGCGAGCGAATAAACGTGACACTCCATGAGTAGGCTTGTGCTTAAGGCAAGTTCAGAGATCTCCAGGTTTTCAGATAGAGGGTCACAAAGAAGTTGCTGCTGCTGCTCGTCTAGACAAGAGTTATTTTGAGTCTTTGATGTGGAGCCTCAGTATTCGCGTGCAGAGTGCCCAAACAGCAGGCCCCGCACTGCCGCCGTCTAACGCCTATCAGATAAGAGCTCGTGAGACTAAAACATACAGTCATCTGTAAACGCTCACGCTCACGCCACACATGGGTGGTGATTTCAAAGAAAACTCCACCCATAGGTATGGGTCATTTCAAAGAAATAACACTTGTATTCTCCTAATAATGTACACCTACCATAGTAACTAGCTTCCTTTTGTGCATATTCTTCCTATTATGCAAGTGGCATTGTGAAAGAAAGGACATTTGTTTGTGTCTCTGGTTTCTGTCGTCTCCCTGCACTCTGGCTAGTAATCTGAAACTGTGGCTCCAGTAGTTGTTTAGGACCGAGGGGTGGGCGAGCCACGAGGAGAGGGAATGCCCTTAGATTAGAAGAATTGGGTCACCACTTACTTTCACTTTTAGTTACCTGTTGCTGCAGGGACAACTGTAGGACTGTTCTTCAGCTTTCTGTTAGCCTTATGTAATGTTATGATTTCACATTTTATTAATTTTAAGAGTAGCTTCCATACTTGAAGTGACGGAATTTTAAAGCACTGCGATATTTCACTATCAATTTCCTTACAATCAAGAATCAATTCAATTCACACATATTTGTATAGTGCTTCTCACAGCAGGCCTACATATTTCAAAGCAGCTTTGCAGAAAATGCATGTGTCTACATTACAGTTTAGAGTGACCACAGAATCACAATTTTTAATTACACTTTCGCATTAATATTTTTGGGAAAGACCACTATTATATAACTTATATATAGTCTCATTTGTAAGTATTTTTACAGTGTTGCAGTCTTTTCCTGGTATGACAAACCTGGAATGTACGCAGTTCCCTCACATTGTTTTTTTACTGACACTTACAGGCCCCGTGCTCCTCAATTATGCAAAGCACTCAAACCACAAACGCCCAATTTAGACTGCAAATAAAAGATTGCAATACATTACTGGTTTCAATCACAATATAGCCTACCAAACTTTGACTAAAACTCTTTTTGGCAGTTCATTTACACGACAACAGCGTTTTGGGGGCCTGAAAACGCAAGCTTGTTGAAAAGATCGTTTTGACAGCGTTGTCGTCTGTATGTGCAATAAAGCAAAGGAAAAACGTTTCCGTTTTTAGTACATCGTGTAGACGTACCCTAAGGATCTGAAGCAGGGGTGTCAAACCCAGTTCCTGAACAGCCACAGCCCTGCAGAGTCTAGCTTCAACCCTCATTAAATGCACCTGATCCAGCTAATTAAGTCCTTCAGGCTTATTTGAAACCTACAGGTTAGTGTGTCGGCGCAGGGTTGGAGCTAAACTCTGTAGGACTGTGGCCCTCCAGGAGCTGAGCTAGACCTCTGATCTAAAGCAAATGTTCTCATATTGGGGCTCAAATATTGATATGATATTGTCTCGCAACTCCTTGCAGATTCTCACCTTTTTTTCCTAATAATTTTTACCTATTGTGGTCAATTATTGCACAAGCTTGAGTCGTGGTGCTCATGAAGCTAACGCAAGTTTACGTCTGGCTTGTGAAATTCTCAAGCACTGCCACGTCAGACGCCGACCAACGGCAACAATCACCAGATTACAGTGAGTCACATCTCAGACTTTCCACAACCTGACAAACGCAGACTGAACATGTTCAATCAGTGTAAACAAGCGCAGTGCCAATGACAACAGGGTTAACACACTGATTTCACCAAACCTAATGAACGTGTCTGTTGACATCTGTCGGTGCAATGTCAGTTAGCCTTAAAATGGAAGAAAGAAAAAAAAAGAAAAAAAAACGTAAAAATCGTACTCACCGATTTTTCTCCAGCTCATTGTGTGTGGACCTATAAAACAAAACAGAAGAAACGAATGAGCAAACTTCAACTTGTTTGTGAGTCTGTTGGGCATTAAGTGCACTAAAGGTTTTCATCATCATCATAAACTCAAGCTTATTTCTCGAGCACTTGGCTCCCGAATTAAACGCCAGCTCTCGTTGTGAGATCAGAGAACGTGCGAGAGAAAATGCGTCATTAAAGGTTCCAATGGATTTACTAATTAATCTTTATTGGAGGGTTGAACCAGCTCCCCCATCACAACCAATCCAGTGGCTTCAGAGGGAATTATAAAGGCTCCTCTAGATGACCCACATGTCACTGCAACTCTTTGTTTGCAGCGAAAAGACAGAGAAATTAAGTGTGCAGAGCAGAGAAAAGCGCGCACAATGACCACCCTGTATATGTGAGCACGTGAGAGAGCTCTCCTCCTCGTACAATGAGTGAGTGCCAGTGGACGCTCTCTCTCTCTCGCCCTTCTCTGAGAGCACGAGTCAGTGTTATGTTAATAATGTAAAGTGAATCAGCCGTCCCCCTAAGAGGCTCTTTGTGTGGCAACACGCTGAAAGCTTTTCCAAAGCACTAAATGGCCGGACAAACTGGTGCACGGCAATGCCGTTGCAGGAGCTGCGAGACCGTGGCTGCAGCGAAGCCCTACTTCTCCCGTGGGTCATGTGACCACTTCCTTTTATTGGCGACTATTAAATACCAAGAGCGTGTTTTCTGGCATCCTGCAGCTGACCTTATGGTATCGCCGCTTCACACGGGAGGACGCTTGTGTGCTCAGTGGGGAGGAGGAATGGAGCGAGGGAGGAAAAGACTTATTAACAGTATGGCTGTGTTTTCACAGCTCTTGATTTTGTGTGATAAGAAAAGTCTGTAAAAACAGAGGCAAATATACTGTGTAAATATGAGTTTTTTTTGTTTTGTTTGAAACACGCACTGCATTGTGCTGTGTAAACTTAACGTATTATTGTTTTGTTACAGTGTATACTAGTGTATTCTAGTGTATTCGTAATTTTAATTCACAGCATAAGCGTGACAATCTTTATGACAAAATTGTGTGTTGCCCAAGGCAGACAAAACAAAGAAAAACGGGGATGGCCCCAGGTTTGTTTTTGACGTGTGTGGAAAAGTATTTTTCATCACAATCTTTCCACCTGAAGTGGCCTGGATAACTCTCCTCGGGTCAGTCTACCGAATCACCTCCCATACATGCGTGCCAGATGATCAGATAGTGTTTCCTTTACATTTCCTCCATCACTGTACGCTTTGTGTACAGTAACACAGACCTGAGATCAGTCATCAAGATGTCTGATACACATGAAGTGAAACGAAACTGCACTCGCACAACCCTAAACACAACAACACGCACACAGTGTCTCGAACCCTTGTGACCCGCTCACCTAGATGGCATTTCTGATCATCACAAAAACCTGGTAAAACGCCCACAGAAACAGATATTCTGAGCATCTCAGAGCCCAGTGAGCTACCGACCCAGTTGGCATTTTTGGCCACCACAAAACCTAGTCAAGCTGACTGTTTAAAATGCCCGTTACTGTATTTTCAACTTGTTTTACTGTCATTAAATCGACAATTAGCGGAAAATGACTGTTGGGAATTTTCCAAAACATGTTTTAAAAGGAGAATAACATGAAGAGATCATTTAATAAAGAGAGTATAACCTTTCAAATGAATTGTGTCTCCTTTATAGTGAACTGCCAAGACAGCTGGCATTTTTGGCCACCACAAAACCTAGTCAAGCTGACTACCTAGATGACATTTTTGGGCATCTCAAAAAAAAAAAAAAAAACATATACCAAGATAACAGATATTTGGCATCATAACACCATTTTCGTGATTCAACAAAACTGTGTTTTAGTAAAACAGATTAAAACGCCTGTTACTGTATAAAATGTACATTTGTTTTCCATTAAATCGACATTTAGCACACAAAAAAAAATGCCTGGTGATAATTTTCCAAAACATGTTTTAGAAGGAGAATAACGTGGATAGATAACTTAAACGCATTATAGTGAACGACCTATCCATTTTTTTATAGATCCTAGTAAGCTGACTACCTAGACTCATTTTGGGCATTTTAAAAGCTAGTAAATCATATCTCAATATCGTGTTTGTTGTTGTTGTTGTTGTGTCGCGTGCACTATTTTCGGGATTCAGCAAAAGCTTCTGTTAATGGACGGATTAAAGCGCCTGCAACTTTTTTTCGATTTGTTTCGTTCATTAAATCGACATTTAACGGGAAAAGGGTCGGTGATAAGTTTCCAAATCATGTTTTAGAAGGAGAATAACGTGGAAATATCATTTAATAAAGACGCCTCAGGCTGTTCACCTTGGCAGCCTGGGAACAACAGTTGCTGTAAATAAGAGTTAAAGGGTCCGGTAAAAAAATGTAAATACTCTTCTTATAATAGACACGTTCAAAAACTGGATTTTTTTCCCCTCAACGGAATATTTAGCGGACATTAAGCAATTACGGGTTGAAATAAAGCGAAAATTACAAACTTTCGGTTCAGACAAAAACGAAACCCCATGTCGACCAAAGGCGAAAACAGGACGTGAGTTTTCGCACGGTCCCTAACCTCAGCTCTGCAGCAAGAGTCCCGTTTGACAATCAGCTGATGAGAGCTCCCCTCCCCCAAACTACACAACAAACATTAATAACAACAATAATAATCATACAGCACGCTTTATAACATATACATGTATGCATAAATATAGCAAAGTGCATCAGACATAATGCATTTGAAAGTGTATACTGCTTTTAAACGTAACAAAACCGATCCAGAAATTGAAAGCTGTTAAAAAGGCAAATAGGAAATGCTTGAGAAAATACAGCAGCAATAATGCATGCAAGGCCGTATATATATCATGCAGTGATATGAACGTCCGGACAGATGTCATAGCAGTGTGATCTATGCACACGTCTCTCCCTGGCTTTTCTCCAGCAGAGTGTACTCTGCTTTCTCGTGGACGTTGGAGAGTCAGATCATGTGCTTACCTGTTGTGGTTGTTGTTGCACTTTTTATTTCGGAATTTCCTTTGTCTCTGGTAGCTGGAGTGCTGAATAGACGGAAAGGTCGAGGCATATCCGTGTTCACACTCTGAAAAAGACACCGCAGAGAAACGAGTCACACCACATCCCAATCGGGTCAAGTCCCTTTAAACACCCCTCACACTTCAAAAACACACGTTGGTCCGTACGACACGACAGTTGTCATGCTATAACGTGATTTGTAACCATCAAATATCATGTACCTCTCTCTCTCCTTTCTATATATTCGGCTGCTTCCAGTAATGTCTGTATATTCAGCACAGCAGTCATCGTTTGAATAAATATATGGATGGTTTTTTTTCTTTTTCCTGATGTGCGATCACGATGACAGCTGTCGCGTAGCAAGACCAAGCATTGAATAATCCTTCGAATATTCACTTTGCACTCTTGTTTCTATTTGCTGAACCGTCGACTCGAGGTATTTCCTTCACTGGTTTAACAAGCTGGTTTACCGGAAATCAAACAAAAATAAAACATCCGACGCCTGATTATCAAAGTAGTAAAAGTGCTTTAGGAAAACAGTCGAGTATAAAGTGTATAAAATGAATAGAAACAGGTACAAAAGAGTCCCCGAGAGCCCAGCCTGCGAAGTCCCTGGTGCTTGCGCTCTTTTCTCCTCCCTCAGTTTGTTTACCTACTGTTTTAACAGCTGAGCGGATAGAAACCTCGGCGCAGGGCATTGTGGGAAATTGAGTCCTTCGTCAAACCGGCCCTTTAACTCGCAAACGACAGTCTGATTTAAAGCCCTGCTGATACATATTAAAAGAATAACCTTGCTTAGATAGTTACTCTGTCCTTAATATTAACTCAGTAAAGATTATTTCCTATTGGGCACATTTATACACGAGAAAGACAAAGTCTTCTGAATGAATATATAGCATTTTCTAGCAAACGAGTAAAACATACCTATATATATATATATACATTGTATATTAATTTATACGAAACTTACTATTGTATTCATTATTTTTCTGAATATGCTGCAACTGAAACCCTACATAGCAGTGCAGTCTAGGCTAATAACACAATAACTCAAATCAATATTTCATGTATCCATTTATTCATTATTATTAATTCATTAATAAGTATGTAACATGCAGGGCACTTCCATCTGCGTTATGCGTGTTACATGGCATAATAACGCTTTAAAAATGTTTATGTTTTAATGCTCTTTTCCAGTTTGGAAACAGCGCACTTCAACTCCCACAAGCCCTCACTTCCAGTATCGTTTAAGGCCCAGCAACATATGACATCATAGCCCCACAGGTCTGTAATTGGTCAGAGGCTCTTGTAAGCGTCCGCCAACGCAACACGCTCTGACCAATCAGATCGGCGCGAAGTGCGCCATGTGGATGTCATGTGAACACACCCCCCTAAGAAACAGGAAGGCAATTTTGAGAACTCTTTTGAAGTAGATATATGCAGTCTGCATATAAAATGTCAGATTTACCCCCATATGATTCGGGTTCTCTTTAAATCGCAATGAATGTTAATCGGGCGATCTATTGGAGCGAGTTGGTGAAAGCATAATCAAATTCTATTGTTCATAAAGTGCTTATTAAACTTCTCATTATACTATTTTAGTTTAGATTCAGGCACGATTAGTCTTATACATTTAAAATGTATGCTAATAATGTAAAACGTGGGCTGCGAAGATATTTTCCCTACAATTTCCAATCTGGACAAAGCACAATTAAATGCTCAAACAAAAACAACGTCATATGATCAAATGCCTTTATTTGTACGATGTGCATTTTTTGATACTGAGTCATACATACACAAGTATACGTGCGTGATGGAGTTGCAAAGCGCTGTACCACAGTAGCCTAAGAGGTGACGTCAGTGTGTGTATCGTGCCAGCAAATGTTGTTTATTTATTTATTTACTTGTTTATGTTCCTCGAGAGAAAGAGAAAGGTGGCAAACAGCCTGGCATGTCTCACTGCCGAACAATGCCAGACTCTGAACTGCCCCATATGACAGCGCATGCCAGCTTGGGACAGTCAGTGTGCGATTTGGGACATTAAGTGCTGCAGAGGGAATTATTCCCCTGCTTTTGTGTCTCTGACGCACGAAATAATACATGAACATGTGAAATTTGACATTATATCACTTTGTGCAGATAAAAACAGCTCTGAAATCAACCCAAACAATTGAAGTATGTGCATTAGAGGATTATATGCATAATCAAAATATGTTAAAATATGAAAAGGGCTCCTTTTACATTTTGGAAACTTGATCCTTTAAAAGCATTGTGGCTGTGCATCGTATGTCGGGGTACAATGCACATGTTCCTTGTCTACTTGTTCGATGAACTCAATCCTTTGTTGTCTGAGTCTATTGACAATGAAACAGTTTCTCTGCAATACGCAAATCAGTCAAAAATCACTCATAAGTGCACTATTATTTTACTTACTTCCATCTTTTCTCTCGGCGCTCTCAATGTAACTGGCAGCCTCCAGTAAAACTTGTACATTTTTCAGGAAAGTGTTTATCATGGAAGAGTCTGTGGAGTTGAAAACGTCATTGAAAGGACAAGTAGACATCTCAAAATCTTGCTGATCCAAAGATGTTTCGGACTCCAGAAATAAGTCTTCGGCCTTCACCTCCTCTCTTCGTTTCTCTCTCTCACTTCTCACCATTTTGTTCCCGTGCAGCGAATAAGGTTGGAATTGAAACTGTATGAGAGTTATTGTGCTGTGCTGCGCTCTCTGGATCTACAGAATAAATGAGGGGAATGCAATGCTGAGGAGATCAAGTACGTCGGCTTTCCGGGTCCTAGCGCCCGCCTCGTGCTCCCCTGTCACGTCCACACAGCGACCCGACCCCCCGAGCGATGACGTCATCGACGCGGACTCGTGCCTTCGTAAAAATAGTTGCATACAATATGAAAATGAACACTGAGAGAAACATAAACCGTTAATTTACTTTTAAGCAAATAAACGTTCCTCTATGGAACCAAAGGTTGCTCTACATTGAAAACATATAGCCTACAGAGCACATGTAGGCTATACACACAAAATAAGAAGAAGAACGCACATTTAAATTGCAAGATATATGCTTTGTTTCATCATTAAGTCCATCTCATTTCAGAAAAGCAACCATTATATTTTAGAGTTGGAAAGAAATTGCAGTAATTTAAGCCTCGCAAGATATTACATTTTATAATAGTTGATCTTCTGAAATCGGGACAGCATTCAAAATACTCACAATAGTCTAGGACATACTGAGCATTGCTATGCAACAAAAATAACGCTAGGTTACGGGTAGGGCACAGTGATATGGCTCTAACAAATTGAAATTAGTCAATACTGGTTTGAATAGCAGTCTAGGTTTTGGTCACACCCGATTTAAGATGTGGTCACGCTACACTTTTCGTTCCACTGACTTCCATTCATATGCATACGAATGCGGGAGACTGGAAACGCACGCTCATGCAAAGAAGTTTCGCATTACAGAGTACTGTAAAACTCTTACGCCGGGTACACACTGCAGGATCGCTGTTCTTCTCTCATTAAACGACTTTCTGGGGTACCATTTAGTTGCTGCTGTGTGCGCATTTCACGACGGATCGGCGACAAGGGGTCAAACATTACACATTTCAGTAGGAAGAATCACAGACAACTCTGTCTGGTCTACAAACTACATTTCACAACCAAACACACGCGAGAAGTGATACAGGAAATATTGTTAGATCACGCGTGAGATTGGATTTATTCCTGTTAAAAATAGGATTACCCCCCATATTTCACACAGTTATCGCCAACACATCAGCGCTTCTCTCAGATTGCGTTTTAGATCATGCACACGATTTCCACAAAACGAGTGAAAATTGGCGCTAAAATCGTACAGTGTGTACTCGGCATAAGCGGAATTAAAGAACAAAAACCTCAAAGCTGCAGTTTTAAAGTAGGGTAGATTATATACACACCCACACCCACACACAGACACATATACACTCAACAAAATGAACGGAAACCAGTCAGTATCTGGTGTGACCAGCATTTGGCTCACGCAGTGCAACACAACAACGTTCACATTAGCAAACCGCTCACCCACATGACGCCATACACGCTGTCTGACATCTGCCCTGTACAGTGAAAACTGGGATTCAACCGTGAAGAGAACATCTAAGAGAGAAGTGTTCACTAACACAGATTTGTGAACAATATTTGAGAGAAATAGGCCTTTTGTGTAAATAGAAAAAGTCTTAGATCTTTGAGTTCAGCTCATGAAAAAACAAAAACGTATTGGGTTTATAATTTTGTTCAGTGTGTGTGTATATATATAGATAAATAAAAACACATTTTTGTTAGATGCGATTAATCGTGATTAACGGGCAAGTGAACAGTCAGTAATAAACTAAGAACAAATATACATTCAACACACCCAAGGCACAAATAATGTAAGGTCTAACTAGTGTATTCAGGTATAGAAAAGTAATAATTAGGCATAAATGTTAAATAACACCATAGTGTTCACTGTATAAATAAAATATTAACAAATATCCATCTTTGGTTAAGCTATGTTTTTTTGTGTGCTTACATACATTAATGACAGTCTGCAGCAGGTATTCATAGGCTGCTGTCACTTTAAGAGCGAATGCATGGATCCGATATAATGATGCACATCCGATTTCTTTCTCAGCTGTTTTTACGTTCTCTTAAAACATAACCCACTGTGTTCATGAGAATACTCGCCGAGACGGGTATTTTAACAATTTTGACAGCACTAATATTTTTATAATTATAATTTGTTATATGTTGAATTTGTTTTACAAAAAGGCGCCACAGAATGTGCAAACATCTCAACTGTTGCAGTGTTTAAAGAAATGTTGCGTGCTTCAAGTAGTGCTGATCCAGAGCCTTTGAGATGCACTTAAAGGTAAAAAATGTTCCTCATGATAGCACATTATATTTGAATACCCTCTTAATACGCACCCATACAGACTGAATGGTCTCTCTTATAGGTTATGAGTGATTCTGGCAAAAAGAAACCCAAATCTACATGCCCACACCTCCACTCATGGCTGACAGAAGCACTGAAACATCATTATCAAGAGTGGAATATGTTTCAAAGGCTCCCTTCGGCGTACAGGGAGGGCGGAGTGGGTTGAGTTCACTGTCCGTTCCCTGCGGTCTTTGACTTTTTTAGCGTGGCAGCTTTTTACCAGCGCCAGCACAAGGGGATCGCAGAGCTCAGCTCTTCAAAGCCAGTGCACAGGGCTTCAGCTGTTTGATGTTAACTTCACAGGCAGCTTGAAAGTCGAAGGCACAAGAAAGCCAGCGAGCTCTACGTCTAAAAAGAGAGGAATTGGTAACGTGGCCTTTAACCCCATGTGCATGCGTGCTAGTCACACACCTGACGATGATGCCACGCATGGTGGGAGATGAACTGAGCTGAAAAGGGTTTTATATTTAAATGAGTACAGCAGTGAGGTTATTGTGTCTGGAAAAACCTCACTGAACACCTGGTATTAAGATGCGTTTTGGTCGATCGGATGACAGGTAGACGAGGGAGACACATTCCCGTTTACACCTGGTGTTTTAATCCGTCTCTTTTGTCCATTTTCAACCACTTTTCTTGATTTGTTCAAGGGGAGGGTCTAGGGCGGGTAAATGTATGGGCTTTTTCAGGTCTAATGGACAAAATACGCTCAAGCTATTTACACGTGACCGCGACTGGAGATGACGGAAAAACACACGGAGATCAGCAGCTTTTGTTTCTGCTCTGACAGAACGCTGTGAGTGTGTGGTAGAAATCAGGAATGGTGAGAGAACATTGTGCTTGGTATGTTTTTCAACTTCAAACCAAACTTGGGTCTTCAGCCGACAAAGTTTAAATCTTGCTGGCTAGTGGTCTTCTGATAATGTTTACGCATTAGTTCAGCAGACGGTGAGATTCGCATTCGACCACGAGCGTTTACACTACAAAAGCAATCCGGTTGAATTTGTTTTCGACTAAGATCAAAAATTTTTAGATCCCGTTTACACCTCTATTTAGCGTCGTCCACTTGTGATCCGATCGACCAAAACGCATCTTAATACCAGGTGTAAACAGGGTCTACACTCTCAGAAATATAGTTACAATAGCTGTCACTGGGATACCCTTCAAATTTTTTTCGATATGTATCATTTAGGTACTAACATGTACACTTTTGGTACCAGTATGTACCTTTGAGAGACTAAGATGCACTATTTAGGTACAAAGGTGTACCTTTTGAAAAGGTACCGCCACAGTGACAGCTTTTGAAAAAAATTTTCTGAGAGTATAGAAGTAGTGTGGCGAACTGCACTAGTCCTGTATTATGTAATATGGATTTGATATCTCCCTACTGCATAAAGGAGACATTCATTGCATTTGGACAAGACCAAAAAGGTTGCGACCTTTGCTCAAGTCCTACTTAAATCTCTTGCTGCTTTGTTTTAACTGTGTATGATGCTATTAATGGCGTTTTACAACCCCCAGCACTCTCCAATCAGACATGTTTAAAAAGCCTTTTGAGACCTTAATTAAAGGGGAGCTGCGAGTGGACCAGCGCTGTTGTTAAAGCCAACATGACCAACCATGCCCTGCAGGCTATCTGGGGTCAGACTACCTCATTACCGCAGTCATTCTCGTGAGTGTGTCTGGGAGCCATGACAACAGGCACCGGCTCCCGACTGCATCCACCTGCTTAAATATTTAACACGCTCATTCACACGACCCGCAGCCCAGACTCCCACAACCAAATTAAACAAAGTATCCTCTTGCCGGCCTGGCAGCATTTGAAAACACTAAGCCGTGACGGTGAGTTGAAGTCATCACGGTTGAAGCTCTGGGGCAATTTATGGTTGAATTTCCAACAGGTCCTAGAGGAAATAAGATATGCAATTGTGATAATATTGTTCAAAATGAAACTGCTATAACCGCAGTCTCCACCCACGTGAGTCCTGATGGTGTCTCTCCACCTACATGCTCACTCAGTGACATTCAAAATAAATGCCAGCAATCTGTGGCACTCTAGGGAAAGCTTCACTTTAGGGGGTGAGCATTTGATAATTAGAATCGAGCCGCTGTGAGAAAAATCATCTGTGTGAGACAAAACGGGTTTCAAAATGCGTGAATACAACTGTACATTTCAGTGGTGAAGTTCTATGGCCGTAAAACTCCGTAAAAAATGTCTAGCTAATTAAAAAAAAAAAAATAAATAAATTAAGCTCAGTTGCTACCTTATTTTTAAGTATCACATTAGCTGTACTTTTTTTTTTTTTGTCTAGCTGAATCTCGTATAACTTAAAAATAAAATCGAAATTGGTTAAATTATTTGATATATGATATATGAGTTAAAATCATGAAAAAATATCCGTGCCGGGCGGAAAAAAACCAAACCCAGCTAAAACCGGCATAAGCTGGACAGCTGGGTTAAGATAGTCAAGAAGTTAATCTCCCAGCCTGACACTTAAAGAATTGGCCAAAACCCCTCAAAAACCAGCCCGTTAAACCAGCTGTGACCAGGGGCCAGTTGCAATAACTTCTTAGACTAGTCTTACAAGTGGTTTAATTTAATTTAATCCAAAAAGTAACTAGTTATTAAGACACAGTCTTAACTTAGAAGCTATGTTTGTGCAACTGGCCTGGGCTGGAAGACCAGCTAAGACCAGCCAACCAGCTTAGGCTGGTTTAAGCTCTTTTTTTTCAGCAGCGTTGCCATGACTTATTGGTCATTTAATTTGTTACAGTGCAAACTTACACTTACTCATTTCAGAGTATCATACAGTAAGCAGCAATCCTTCTTTAAAGCTGGAGTCCGTAACTTTTGGCGCTCTAGCGGTTAATAAACAGAACTGTGTGCGTCTTGCGGAAGAACATTGAAGCCGGAGCTACTTTTCTCGGTTTATGTCTATGACGAGTCACGCAGGTGCTGGGCCACTCCGCAGCGGCGCGACTCGAACTAGTCTAAAATAGTCCGAATATGAACACTTTGCACCGTAAAGTAATTTAGGATAAGACAAAAACACGGTTTGGAAAATGGATTCATGATGTACTCGCTTATTGTATACATTTTGTAAATTTTAAACACACAAAAAAGTTAAGGACTGCAGCTATTACATATAGCTAATTGAGATTAGATCTACTGTATTTTTGACAAGCTGTGTCCACGTGTTACGTAAGCTTGTCGAATGCAACAGGATATGCAGTTGCTTCTGAAACTTGTATACCATTCAGCAGTGACGCATCAAAACCGTGCCTTCTCACATTTGCTGCTACATTTCAACACTAAGTGTGAATTAGTGATCCTGTGTTTCTCATTTGGGATTTGTATGTGCACGTAGGTGTGTTTACACTGTAAAGCTGACCCATGAGGTGGTATAAAACCACCACTACAAATATTCTCTTAGCTGCTCTGTTGTTCTATCCTTAATGATGGAGATTAGAGTAAACTGCAAGTGACTCCCTAGAGGCATTTATTTAACAGACTAGCACAAGCCAGCGCTGTTTAACTGGCTTCTTTGTCCAACGTGTAATCAGCTGTGTGTGTGTGTGGCCTTTATTCATCAAGTGTTATTGGATTTTGTCAGATCATGTTCAAAACAGAAAGTCTACTATTAACAAAAATTAGCTGCTAGCTTCTGGATAACACTTTTTATGAGTTAACTGGGTTATTGCTGTTCTGCAGTGACTTTGAACACTGAAACTTTTGAATATGTGCCAACCAAGATAATTCTAATTTATTGTAATCATCTTAGCATCAGAACTGACAGAAATCCATTGCTAATACTCACTGATGTTTAGGGTTGATGTCACTTCCTGTTGATGCGGTCATTAAGGAACTGGCTTTTGTTGGTTGCAGGTATTACAAAAGACTCCTGACTTGATGTAAAACCTGTAAAAATATGACCAATTTAAACAAAATTACCAAGAAAACGTGTTTTGTTTGAAACAAGTGAATAAAACAAACTCTTAAAACGGCTAAAAATACATAGCAGACTTGTGTGTTTTGCATTTTTATGTTTATTGAAGTATCACTTTGTTAGCTTAGCAACATGCTAACTACAAACTCTTACGTGACTTATGCTTCCTTCATGGAAATTTCCTACTTCCCACTTCTGAAGTTGTGATTACGAACTCGTCGCATTCAAGTGCTTTGTTGTCAGAAAGAACAGGAATCATGGAGGACACCAGGTTTATTCTTGCCTTTTTATTGGGAAAATATTATTAAAATCTAAATTATATTTAGCGTCTCATTCATTGACAACCATAAACTAGATCATCAGCTTGGCCGACACTTCTGGAATTTCAGGCTATTTTTGCTGTGTATAAAACATACATTACACTTCAAATGATTTCTCATATGTAAATATGCACTTTTATAACAAGACAAGGAAATGTATCTGTTTTGGAAAACTGTACAGCAGGTTTATGGTACGCATAACTCGGGAACTTGGGTATCAAAATAATTCCAGAGCTTCCCAGTGGTAAATACGACTTGAGAGGGTGTTCATGTCCGATTTATAACTACGGAACTCGTATTTACAATAATTCCAATTGCACATGAAGGCAGCATTACTACATATTTGTGTGGCAAGGTTTATTTTTTTCATGTCTTGTGATTAGCGAAAGGAAAAATGAAGAAATACCTGAAATAGCTTTTCATGTTAGAAGTTAATGGTGCACTCGTAGATATTAAAATAAAATTGGCAATATCCACTCAAACAAAACTAGTGCAATTAATTTAAATCACATCTAATGTTAAATTAATCGTGACATTGTTATTAAAGAAAACTAACTAATATGATTTCCATCTTTAAAAAAAATATGTTTATCTAGTATATTAACACATACAGTGTGTGGACAAGAAAATGTGCTGCATTATTGAATGATCTGACTAATACGTTTGAACCCTCAGGTGCTGTAGTTTGTTTGGGTTAGATGCAGATCAGATATCACTCAGGGCTCTTTTGTTCAGTCACATGCCTTCGAGACATGGAAAAGGACTTCCTGGATGTTATCACGTCTGGACTATCTGGACCCCTCTCTGGACCTCAGCCATCATCTTACACGCCTCTCCCACACTCTCACACACGTAAGTGCGTCCACACGCACAGCCAAACCCTCCTGACATGACTACACACTCTCTCGGCAGCACGTAATTGCCCTTTGGCTTTTGTATCTCATTGTCTTCCTGTGTTCCCAAGGAAGGACAGCTGGTGACAATGGACGAGGGAGATAAAGATAAAGAGAGGGGGTTGGTGTTAAATAGGGGTACGGATTCTCCTCCACTCCGTGCGATCTGTCTCACTCTGTTGTGGTTTGCTCGACATAACCAGATAACCAGTTATTATTTGCGTGACACTCAGCCACAGACACCTGTCTCTGATGAGACATCTGTCTCTCGTGTCATCTGGTCTCTTACTATGAGTAAATGAGTTTCTGCCTTCGGCTCTTTGAGGGTGTGAGACGCTGCCCTAGCGGTTAGCATGAGGCCTCCGACGAAAATTACAAGGAAGGAAAGGAGATGATTAAAGAGAGAGGGACAGGTCGAAAAACTAATGGCCGCCTAAGGCCAGGATGTTGTGAAGCTTGAATGGATCTATCACCTCCTTTAACAGTAGGACAAACACATTTAGGTGGGGACTTTTAATCAGCGATTGAGACTAGGAATGGTGGTGTACTTGTTTTTAATGGTGTAGCTGGTGGCGAGTGAGTCAAACAACAGCTTTTATCACTGAAACGCAGTGGCAGGAATCACACCTACACCGATGACAGGCAGCTCATTAAGTTTTTGAACATAACGACTAACAAGACCAGAAAAATCAGAGTTTGATGTTAGCATGTGGCTAACTTGACAATGCGATACCTTAATAAGCAGACAAATGTGTGCTATGTTTACTCTTATTTAACAACATGCTAACTACAATCTCTTACGCAATACTACCTAAAAATACATATTTGTGTGCCATGCTGAACAAGAAGAACATCTTTAAGTCTAAATATAGGCTACATGTCATTTGTGTTCACATTTACGCTTATTAATAGTATCACGCTGTTAGAACATGTCACCTACAAATTATTATGTGGTACTAAACATACGTAGCATATTATCACATTGTTAGCTTAGCAACATGCTAACAACAAGCTATTGGAAACAATTGAAAGTATAATTTATTAAAGATCAAATAGTCTTTACAGGTATTAAAGTATTGTGTTGTTATCTTAACACCATGCTAACTACAAACTGTGTGATACTTTAATAGGCCTAAAAAACATTAAATATTCGTGTGCTATGTTTTTATGCCTAAAAAGTATCATGTAGTAACTACAAAATCTTACGTGATATTTTAATAAGCCTAAAAATAAATAGAATATTAGAGTATCACCTTGTTAGCTCAACAACATGCTAATGGCAAACTATCAGAATGAATTGAGATTCCCATTTATTAAGGCGCACAGGTTTGCTGCCTATGTAGAGCGATCCAAATCAACCATTAATGGAGTAGTCATGTAGGGAGCTTTGAAACAGAGCTAATATTAAACGGAAGTAGTAGATGATGTTGTTCCTGTCACCTCACAGCTGTCTACCACAGAGTGGTTGATTGTTTCCATCAGCTCGCTGACTGGTTTTCTGTTGGTTTCTTTATTGATTGCTGCATTTCAATGCCCTCGCAGTCTGATGTCACTGTGTGTTGCAATTGTTAGCATGGTTATTAGTTTTGGGTGTTTAAATGTAATCTTCAGGTCTGACTCAGCTGCTCTATCATGTGAGAGAGTGGTGAATCATTTAGCTTACGTGTGTTTAACAACGTCGTTTTTTGCGGAAGCCGACCACAGGAAAATGCACACTCATGCACACTGCTATCAGAATCTAGGGCACTGTTTTTATTGTGTTGGTGAAGTTTGCTGAGGCAAGCATCATTACTATTGTTCATACTTAGGGTTTGGGTTTGGCACATGACTCGTCCCACACCATTTGTGGCACGAACATGAATGATTTGTCAAATTATGCGGATTAATTAGAATGCATTGTGCATGTGTATGCATTGGATATGCATTTGAAGTTTGGCCTGAATATCAGACTTGGAGGTGGGATTTGAGTATT
The DNA here is from genome assembly GCF_951802725.1 of Rutilus rutilus. NCBI lineage: Eukaryota > Metazoa > Chordata > Actinopteri > Cypriniformes > Leuciscidae > Rutilus > Rutilus rutilus. Next base: position 36,278,258 of record NC_140222.1, on the reverse strand, counting down.
TGGATTCCTTGTGTTGATTCTAGAACAAGAAAATCAATGTGAAAGCTTATCAAAGACTCAAGACTTCAAGCTTGAGACTGAATCGAAAATCTGAGGACATAAGAAAAAGATTCATAAAACATAATAACCGCCCAAAGGGTTACATCATACAAATGATTATGTGACACAGCAGTTGGTCAAACCCTTACCATTGAAAGACACACACTAATGTTCCCAGGTCTTAAATTATCTCTGACAGATGAAGCAAAGCCTGTCTCCTTTAGTATGATGGCTGTTGATTGTGCTTCTAAGAGACACCCCGAGTCTGAATGAAATGGCCATTATTCTCATTCGCATGGATCAGAGGCCAGCATCGCCCCAAAGCAACAAAAACATCATCATTCGGTGCCCTGACCCCGCCTACAGCTCATCTACCTGACATTTTAAACACCCTAATTTAATACCTCCTCTCACAAGGACATTTTTAGTCCCCCAGCTTCAAGTCACGCCCAAAACCTTCCCTCTTTACATCACGCCATATAGGGGCAAAAGAGTGGTTTGACATCGACTTGGACAAAGCCGTATGCTTCACTCTGCTCACACGGCAGTCAAATTCTTGCACTGTCATTTACATGGACGTGTCTTCAGACAGACGCACACGTGTATATTCCTTCACCCGTCTGGTTAATGCTGCCAGTCCTGGAGTTTAATCCCAAAAATCAATCTCCTCTCCAGGGCTTCTGCTTGCTTTACCGTGGCCTTGACAGACAATAAGAGCCAGAAGAGAGATAGAGAGCGAGAGAGATCATCCGTCTGTAAAGTAGGTCTTCCATTCAAACCAGCTCACCCTTATTCTTCCCATTCATGGCGTTAGGGATGGCTGTTTAGGCCAGACAATGCCTGGTGGTTTGCTGGGATCTAAAAGGCCCGTGCAGACCCAGGCAGAGGTCTGTCGTCTGGGTCAGATTGAAGAGAGACGCTGGGGCACCTCTTGCTGAGGAACATCTGGACGTCATGCGCATCTATTCACTCACTTAACAGTAGAATAGAGATTTCACGAGTATTGTGGAGATCTCTTCAGTGAGAGGACATGAACTCAGAAGCTTAAAGATTTACATGCTTTTGTAAGTCTGAGTTTGAAGGTTAATGCAAATTTAAGACAGCACCATGTAAACTTCGGATTATCTGGCTATTAGGTTCTTCAGGGACAGTCTTTAAAGGTTTAAGTGTAATATTAAAACCAAATGGGAAAGAAAACAATATTTACCAATTTTAAATTAAGGGGTTATTAGTAGCTCAGTTGTTTCGCTAAGACTAGCGGGCTTTTGCTTCAAGACCCAGATTTTCCAATGCGCATCAAGGAGCAACAAAACTCAGAATCAAAACTGGTCCATCATACAAATTTAGTTAATTTGGCCGAACATTTATGTAAATGTATTAATATTATGGTTTCAGCACTCCTAGAAATATGCAAAAATGTTACCTTTAGGGGTACACCAGCTTGTCACTGGAGCAGAACTTTTAAAGGGACATTTTTGTACCTTATTTACTTCTAAAAGGTTCCTACTAGTAACTTAAAGGTACATATTACAACTCTAATACACATTTTAGGGGTAGATTAGATGCAAAATTGTCCTTTTAAGGATACTGCCCCAGTGACCAGCTGTTGTGACCCTAAAGGTCAAAAAATTTCCCGACATTAAATGGTGAAGTCATGATAACCTGTCCATGTTGGCAAAATGAATTTGAGCCAAAATGTGGCAGAGTTTAATTGGATATATAAACTTTGACATCAACAACAAAAGCAGCGTTTTCTCCACCATTTTAAAAGTGGGTTAAAATGAATAAGCATGATAATACAATAATTTGCATAGGGATTGTTTTTCCGTTCTCAACCTCTTATCAGGTCCCACACTTCCAGTTCTGTCATAGACATTTGCTCTCCAGCTTCTCCGATTTTTCTCCCAGCAATCTCACATTTTTAATTTCGAGTTTTGCTCGAGTGTTGCAACCAAGATGTCAAAGATATGAAATCAAACTAGTTTTTAAAATTCTTTTAAGATCAAGTGATCTGAACTATACTATGCACGATGACGACTCTGAACTTGTACTGTATGTCAGTTATTGTCTCATTTGTGTCTATTTTTAATTTCTCCCAAGGAACTGCAGAAGGAACATCTTGAAAAAAAGTCTCCTGAGCTATGATCTCCATATCACTATAAACACAATAATCATAATCTGGGTGACCAATTTCTTTGCTGCTATCTCGGTCTCGCACATCCACTGTCATACTGTCCCAAGAGGATGGAGGGGGGTGTAATAAATAGACAAAGTAGGAAAGAAAGAGGAATAAAAGTTTCATACAGAAAGGATCGGCACAGCTGTGGGCTGAGGATAGTTTCTGTTGAAGAGCGATTAGTTGCTTTAGGTCTGTATTGAGCTGGTGTTTTACTGCTCAGTAAGTCATTTTTCTCCATTGCAGTTGGAATTACGGACCCCTGCCCCCTTCCTCAAAGCCGGTTGTGTGTTTATGCTGGGGGTGGTGGAGCCTCATCCACTGCCCCAGACAATGGGTGCAGATGGCCTTCAGGGTGGGGTGAATGTGGGCTGGGGAAACGCAGACATCTGCAAGAAGGAGAGTGAGAGAGTGTGGCATTTCTTTTTGGAAAGCTAACTGTGTATTTTGGGAATGAGGAATTACCCAAAACTAGTCAAGGAGACAGACAGTATACTGCATCTGTTAACTAGCAAGGTTACTCAAACAGATATGATGAGGGCATCAAATGTTTCAAATAAAACCAGTCATTTACTCACCCTCATGTCGTTCCAAATTTGAATGGTTTCTTTTGCCTGTAAGATATATTTTGCAGAATGTCCAAGCTGCTAGTTTCCCTGCAACAAAAGAGTAAACATATATACTTCTATATTACTTGTGTGCTGTCACATTAATCTCTATATTGACCATTTTTGGGTGAACCAAGTCAATGTTCTCTGAATTTACCGCCTTTTTCATTATTTCTGGCTTATCTGCACCTGCTATACTCTCGGTCTTGAACAGTTTGGGTTGTTTTTGTTAAATCAGAGACCACGTGTCCTTGGGGAAGTGGCAACTCTCGGCTTCTGCTGCAAGTAGGTCAGTGTGGTTTGGGGTGCAAGGCTGATATCCACTGCCTCTCGTCCTGAGGTCTAACATCATATCTCTCCTGCAAACAAAACAACATGACAAATCTAGAACTTGACCTTTATAATCAGCAAAGCCAAGCACTTGCAGACAGATTTCTTTATGATGGGAGTTTTCAAATCACGCCTCCCGCTTGTCAATTCATCTGTCACTTTGTAGATGCTGTAGATTAGCAGTTGTGTGACAAGTCTTAATCTTTGAAAACGGTGAACAAAATTACAAAAGGAAAAGGAAAATATGAGCCAGAGTAGGTTAAATAACTGTAGTTTACTTCAAACAAGGTTGTTTGCTGAACCAACATGGTTGCTGGTTTCTTGCCAGCCTGAGTTGGTCATTAGCTGGTTTAAGCTGGTCTTTAGTTGGTCAACCAGGCATGTTCCCAAACCCAGCTAGATTCCCTGGTATGAGCTGGTTTGTTGATGGTCCAAGATGGTCTACCATCTCATCACCAATTTGGACCAGCAAGAAACCAACAACTGTCCCAGCTCTTCATATCAAGCAGTCATGTTTACTGAACATTACTGGTTGACCAACTGAAGACCAGCTTGGTCCAGCAAATGACCAACATGGACCAGGAAGAATAAGTTTAATATTAATTTTCCAGCGTGATTACTGGCTGCCTCCTACTAAAACAACTGCTATACCAAGCAATTTGGGTACTTTGCTGGGTGGCTTCTTGATGCCAGTGTAAAATCTGGCTCCTGTGGTAAAAGCATCTGAGAACCACTGCTCTACTGACACAAATACCCAGGTACAGTTAGGGAATCCATAGAGATCAGAACACGTTACATAGTAGCAGAGTCGGGTTACTGATCAATGGTTGTTTTTTCCCCTCCGAGAAACACAATGGCATCAGTGTGACCTACTGCTCGATATAGTTGCCCCGAGGCTGATGCATTACACACATACACAATGGGCTTATCTCACAAGGAGGCCAGTGTGTGTGTGTGTGTGTTATGACGCAGGGTCGTCCTGGATTAGATGGCCGATCGGTCCCCGTTGTGCACGCTAAGATATCCTGAGAGTTTGCAGGACAGGGTGGCTCTCACAGTATTGCGTTACAGGATAGAGACAACCAACAGGTACAAAATGAACGCAAATATGATCTCATGCTTTTCCCTTCGCTCCCCTCCATTCCCTCACAAGGGAGACACATTGCGTGACTCACTCCTTTTATTTTTCCTGTCACACTCTCGCTTTTCCTGAACTATCCCGGCTGGTGAAGGGAGGAAGAGATAGAGCCGGATATTGGCAGTGTTGTTTGGGTGCCTTAATCCCTTTTTAATATCAGATTTAGGAAGGAGGCCGAGAGGGACTGGTGAAGACGGAGCCAGAACCCAGTGCCGAGTCTTGCTGCAAAGTCATTCTGTATAAACACAATCCCCTTCAGATACTCATAGCGGCCTGTCCTCATTTAGAGGGCTGATGGGAGCGTGTTTATCATCGTACTGCTGACATAGCTTTGGATCTGTTTGGCTTCAATTCAAGAAGCTTCTGTTCTCTCTGAAACAGACTCGGATTGAGGCCAGTTACAGTCTGACAGGGGCTAATTTTAGTCTCGGCTTAAGTGGAATCGCAGTATAATGTACTTTGACTTGCACGCTTCACTTCTAATTATAAAACAAAGCTGTTGTAAAATAGCCATTATGAAATGGATCATACTAGTCCTGGCTGCTGTTTGGTCAATACAGCGTCCCAGTCACGCTAAAACCTACCCAATGCCTTTAGCTGTGACTACAGTACAGTTTTGCAACCTTTAGTTAATGTCTGTTAGCATGCTTATTTACTTCAAAAATATTACATTAACATTTAAAATGCACAAATATTTGTTTGCAGTGGGATATACAAACTTATAATGCTCTCTAGAATGAGAACCCTCCTCCGACAGCACCTGCCACTAGGCGCGCGTTTCCATTACAAATTTGCGCAAAACTTTTGCGATTTTTTTTTCTAAATGTCGACAAAAAACGATTGCGAAATGACGGCGTTTCCATTAACCGATGTTATGCGACTAAAACGTCATTTAACGTCGCGATAAGTCATTCCAAAAATCATGGCGACTGGATGTTGGTAGGTGTATCCCAGCCGCTGCACTGGCCATTATTATTAATCGAACGAGACGTTTGTGTGTTATCCAATCATTAATGCGGCAGTGGCTCAGTGGTTCATGTAGGTTGTCTACAAACCGAAAGGTTGGTGGTTCAATCCCCGGTTCCACCTGACCAAGTGTCGAGGTGTCCATGAGCAAGACACCTAACCCCAGCTGCTCCTGACGAGCTGGATGGTGCCTTGCATGGCTGACACCGCCGTCAGTGTATGAGTAAATGGGTGAATGTGAGGCTATGTAAAGCGCTTTGGTGGCCATAGGTCTATGAAAGCGCTATATAAATGCAGTCCATTTACCATTAATGGTAAGGAAAGACCCTTACACTTGGAGCGGCTGGTGTTTCTCCCTCATTTCTGCTTCGAGGTCTTGATAGTGGCATTTCTTTGAGGTTTAGAATCCAGAATTCCTGTAATTCTTCTGTCTTTTATGAATTTAACAAAGAACTCTGTCTCGTCTTCTGTCCAAACATACCGCGTCATCTACGTCAGCTGACCTGTTAATGCGCAAAAACTGTTTCCATTGCAGTTTTGCGAAATATTTCTTTTTTGAATTGCCTGAAAAACCACCTCATGTGAGCGACCCGAGCGTAAAAACTTTTTTTGCGATAAATGGGAGTTTTTGAGAATTTGACGTGTTTCCATTGGGCGTATTTCAATTCGCGCAATTTGAAGGGTAATGGAAACGCGGCTGCTGTGCTGACTAGCATTAGCAAGTATAAAATCATGGTTTCGCAGGTGTCATCAAAATCCTGTTCTCCTTCCTCATCAAAGCCAAGTTGTTTTATTTAGTCACAATCATGATAAAATGTTAATACTTTAAAGTACATACCACATCATTTTCTTTGTGTTTTCAGTCAGCAAGCTAACAAACTAGCCTACAAGCTTAGCATAGCACTAACTGGTTTTAAAAAGCTAAATTAGCTAAAGCAAGATGCTATATGCTACATTTTTTTTGAGGAAGGGTGGATAGCACCAGTTTGTAATACAAAACAAAACCTGTTGGTTTTTCTACAAGTTTGTAAACAGCCTATGCTAGCCTTTCCTGCTGTTTGCAGAGTCACAGCAACAGGTGCAGTCTCAGGACACCCGCTTCAATGGGACGTTTTATTAAGGTGATCTTTAAAAGTAGCTGATATGCACCTACTCTACATGGAGACCTTGAGAGTTTCGGGGTGTCTAAGTGTTGTACCCACACACATCCATCTCTGTCACTTAAGAAACCTGACCTGGCTCAGGTCAACACGGGAGCGGGACGCTCGGGAGACAATGTGCAGAGCGCAAGGGCTGATCCTGATTAACCCTCTCTGACCTACACTGTCATCCTACACTGTGTGTGTGAGAAAGAGAGAGTGTGAGCCAGGTCACCATGTGCTATTGTGGGTAGGCCGATGCTTAGGGATTGTGTCTATGTGTGTGTGTGTGAGGACCTGCAGTGCCATGGTCTCCATTAAAGGCATTGTCCCTGAGTTGGGACATCCTCCTGCCTCCCTCCACAGTGACCCTGATGACCTCTTTTCAGGCTTGGATGGGGTCTGCCTCTCTCTTCCCCTGGCACAGGGACGGGACGGCTTCTTCCTTGAAGTGGTTGGGGGGACTCCTATACACCATCTGCTCCAGATGTCTTGCCCATTGGACACCAGTTCACAGTAGGACTCCTTACCCGAGGAAATGATATCAACACAATATCATACCAATGTGATCATACCGAAATGCGATCTGTTCACAAAGAGCCCATTTTAAGCGGGACATAAAATATACTGGTGTAGACATCCAGACAAATATATATATACAGAATGAATGAATAAATAAATATAACACATATTAAATGATGTATACAATACTCTTAGTTATTATATTAAATGTTATATTAATTAAATAATTAAATAAATAAAAATCATATTTTAAAGATTTAAAAATATGTGATATTTTAAATTGTGACAGTAAAAAAAAAAAAGCTGCTGCCTTAAATTTTTAAGTACAATCAACTTGGATGATTAAGTAATTTGAATTATTTGTCTCCTTTTTTATAAGTTATACAAGATTAGTTAAATGTAATTTAAGTTGAAATGACTTAAACATCCAAGTTGATTGTACTTAAAAATTTAAGGCAGCAGCTTTTTTTTTTTTACTGTCACAATTTTAAATATTCATCACATATGTTAAAATATGAATATATTTGATAAATTATTTGTCTCCTTTTTATACAAGATTTAGCATTTTTTTTAATCAAAAATATTCATATTTTAAAATTGTGCTAAATATCTAAAATTTTAATATATTATTATAAAATTAGGTTTGTGTTCTTGTAACATGTAGTTACTGTAGTAATAACTATAAATTATGCATAATTACATTCAACTAACCCTAAACCAAACGTAACCCTATAAATACATATAGTTAATTCATATTAGTTCTTAAAAGTACAAGTACACTGTAACAATGCCACCTTAAAATAAAGTGTAACCTAAAATGAATTATACATTATCAGATACTTTTCTTCTCATGAATGTGTCATCTTACAGATGTAGAACCGTGTATTTTAAAGATCAGTATATAACCCATATTCTCCACATAACCCAGGTCCTCTAGCACTGCTGACTGACAATGAACTTGGCGAGGCTCGTGAAGAACATCGCGTCTCAGTCAGGACGGTCCGTGAGCGTGTGCGAACAAACTGTTCTGGGAGGGCAGGAGTGACGTGGGAGAGCTGAAAGAACGAAACGGGGAGTCTGTGTTCTTTAAGGGTTTTGCTGAAACAAACCTCCCCCCTCCTCCCCCTATAAGCTCTCAGTGGCCTGTAGAGGGAGCGCTCCCGTTTCATCCCGTTAGCCGGGGCATCCATCTGGACTTGAGCAGTTTTATTGTTTTGACACTCACAGCAAGACACCGTCTGGAGACCCCCGTCCTCTCTCTCTCTCTCTTTCTAACACCCCCTCTCCAAATTCCTCTCGCTGTTTCTCTTCGGCTTGATGTCGAGATCCTGCAGTCTTCCACGAGAGCCCATCTAAACGATACGGCCACAAAGCGCTGTCCCGTCTCTCTCTCTCTCCTCTCCAGGGACGCCCCGGCTCTGAAAGGCTGTATTGTCTACGGGCTGATGTTTCGGCCCACTGACCAACTTCCCACAGCTCCTGCAGGCATGAGCTCATAGGGCCAAACACACAATGACAAAGCAGCCGAGGAGCCTTTCGTCCCGGCAGGAAGGACGTTTCCGGGTTTTGGGATTCGCTGTAGCACATGTGCATGGTTAAACAACTGCTTACATGGAAATGTTTACTTAGATTGCATTTGAACGCTGCTTGTTAACAATGTTTATCTAGGACGGTATGATCAGTGATCTATGGAAGCTTGTTTCCGCCACTGAATAAAAAAAGAAAAAAAAAGAAAAAGGTCATATTTATCTCACAATTGCGAGATGTAAACTCTCAATTCTGAAAATGCATCGTGAAGCAAAGAGGACACTGACAATGTGATTTACTGTAATTACGACATGGCGTAAATGCAGCATGTGACTTTGGTAATCATCTGACATGATAATATATTTGTCTATCTTTCTCTACTATATTTATCTTCCTCTGTTAGGATGCAGCTGACACGAACTCCAGCTAAACCCATCTAGAGGGAGGATCGACTTGGAAGGATGTTTGGTGATGGATGAACTGACCGATCTCAGGCCTTCTGTGTGCTTTTTTCGTATGAAATACTGTATGAAAAACATTTTACATGTTACATGTTTAGCCTGGGAAAAGGTGAGCTGGCACCCAAAGTTAAATACTGAACATATTGTGAACTCATGAGTGTAAACAAACCATATAATTTTGGTGCAATTTGTTGTGATTCTGAGATAGACTGTTCATATGCTTAACAATACGCTAATTTGTTAAAACAAACTAGTTTTTCTTGAGGGAAATGTATTCAGGGCAGGGAAAAAACTTGTTTTGTTGCATTTCAACTGAAAATTTGGAACTGAATTGAAATAAAACAGAAACTTGTATGAATGTACGTTTATTTGCTTTTTTTTTTTAAATTTCCTAGTTTAACAAATTAAAAATAAATCAATTGACAAATTTAACTTGCTTAGTACATTGAACTTAAATATACTATATATGTGTAATAAATGCAAAGTAATTGATATTACAAAACATTTTAAGTTAAAAGAACTCGAATTTTTAAGTTACCATTACACTATTATTTTAGGGCAACCAGTTTGCTCACATTTTTTAAGTAGATTCAACTTGTCCGGGCTAACAGTGCAGGAGCACGTGACTATTGAGATAAAGTCTCAGCTTTCAAGTTGTCGTTTAAGAAATTCAAACAATAAATACTGTTTTGTGACTCTTTATTGTACGGCGACCGATCGCTGTAAAACCTCATGAAGCGTGAACCGATCATCTCTTCCTAATAGTTCATTTATAGCACTAAATAAATATAAATGCACGTCAGAAGGATTGTTGTTTCAACCCCAGAAACACGTCAGTACACCGTTTTTTAAAATATTTTTATAAATAAGTTATTTATATTTTTTAGCAATTGAGGTTATATCTCGCAATTATGAGTTTATTTCCCTCGCAATTATGAGTTTATATCTCGCAATTGAGTCTCACAATTCAGAATTTTCTTGCTATTTGGGAGTTTAGATCTCAAAATCCTGACTTTTTTCTTGCAATTGCCAGTTTTTAATAGCAAAAATCTGACTTTCTTCCTAGCAATTATGAGTTTATATCTCAATATTCTGACTTTTGTCCTTTAAATGAGTTTATATCTCAAATTAAGTTTCTCACAATTCTGACTCTCGCAATTGCGAGTTTATATCTCAAAATCCTGACTTTTTTCTTGCGATTCTGAGTTTCTCACAAATATGACTTCTCACAATTGCTTGTTTCGCAAAATTCTGACTTTCTTGCAATTCTGACTTTTTCCCTTTGCAATTGTGAGTTTATACTGTATCTCTCAATTCTGACTTTCTTGCAATTCTGACTTTTTCCCTTTGCAATTGTGAGTTTATACTGTATCTCTCAATTCTGACTTTCTTGCAATTCTGACTTTTTCCCTTTGCAATTGCGAGTTTATACTGTATCTCTCAATTCTGACTTTTTTTTTTTTTTACCTCACAATTACGAGTTTATACTTCGCAATTCTGACTTTCTCACAGGTTGCGAATTTGTATCTAGTTTATAACCGTTTATAATCGCAATTCTGAAAAAAAAGTCTGAATTGCGAGATGTAAACTTACAATTGTGAGATAAAAAGATATATATTGTTTTGTAATTCTGTAGTGGAAACAAGCTTACATAGAATTTAGTGCTTGGAAATGGTGCAAAATAAACACCGACCAAGTGCCAAAGGGAAGCAAATATTGGTTTTAGGAGAGTAATCAATCTCACCAGTTAGCTGGAAATTTGATAAGGACCTGCATCTCGCACATCTACTGACTTTCACCATCTTAAGTGTGTATTTTCATGTCGTACATGACAGTGGCTTGTAAACATTTTAAAGCAGGGATTAAAACATGAGCACAATTTAAAAAAAAAAAAAATCACAAGGCCGCTTTGTTTCAATTCCATTTAATCTTGATGCTTCATATACAACCAAAACATCTTCAAAACATTCATCTGCACGGGCAAAATAATCAAAAGGCCGATAATATTTGGGTCACCATAGAGGTTAATCTGAGCAGTTTCACTATGCATAGGGTCCGACCCGAGATCAGCCCTCAGGGCAGCATTATTCTACGGCTCGAGAGAGCTATACGAGAGTCAAATGAGTCGATTGAGGATCATCAAATTAGATGTGCAAATGTGAGCAAATGAGCGAGACTACTGATCTACAATCAGCCTTTCCTGACCTGATTCTGACCACTTTGTCGGCTAAACCAGCGAAACTGACCCACAATCAGCATGTTTGCCGCCAACTCCGTCGCCCACAGTTTAACTAACGCGCACAGCCTCGATAAGCTTGTTGCATATTTCAGTTGTTCCATTCATGGGAAAGACACAGAAAGGCACACCAGCACAAACACAATAGTGAAGCGCCTGCTTTTTAAACGAACAGTCTGTTGCTTGTGCAAAAGGAATCCGATGCATATTCAGTCCATGAGAGGTCAAAGTGAAGAATAGACTGGGTTTTTCAAACTCTGAGCATTACATGTTAATATATGGATGTTAAAAATTCAACATATTCTTGTCTCCCTGTGAAGTAAAAGCATAGTTTTTGTTTGCTGTAAAGAGAAAGAATTCACTGTAGTCTTTGGTAGTTTTCGGTGCATATTTGTGTTAGAAGCAAAAGCGGGACTCTTCGATTTAAAAGTGCTTCATACAGAAATGCGAAGGGAAAGGGAGGGCTCATTATTACACGAGACTTTTAGCAACATGGTTTTTTGCTGTGTCAGAGATCCCAGAACGGAAAGTGAGAAAAGCACAGTGATAATTTGGTGGTTTTGTTTACACATCATAGTGAAACTACGGTTTCTTGTCATCACATATTGACCCTCATGCCATTGCAAACTCATAAGACTGTGTGGAACACAAAACAAGCTCCTACCTCCATTCCAAGCTCACACTTTTACATTCGTTTTTACAAACCGAGAGGCGAGTCTGTGTGTTTTCCGAGTGCTTATCAACAGCATGCATGACACATCACTCTCGAACACCGTTCGTTCTCTGCTGAATAGTCAAATTTGCAGCGATCGGCTATAAGATACGCAAGAACCAAATGACATCGATCTTGATGCTCCAATTTTTGGATACCAATGACATCCGAAAGCTATTGTATGACTTTAGAGGACTGGGAACTATATAACGGTATTGGCGATAACAGTAATATTGTTACTGCAGTTTTTCTATGTGAAGACGCACTAGACGGACGCGTTTGATCGCTGTATTTTTTCATTGTTTCATTCCACTGCCCTGCATCTTGTGTTTTTAAGCGCAAAAACACGCTTCGTCTGAATGGCCACTTATGGTTAAAAACTCTCTCTGCTTCCAAACACTCGTATTTTGAGTTCGATTCATGATAAATTATTATTTTTGATACCACAATATAGAAGACCACAATAATCGTGCAGTGAAAATGTGATATCGTGCCACAACCCCACGTCCCCACAGTACATCTGGGATCGGAATGACACGAGGGGGCAAGTAAACGATTTTCTGAGGTAAACTAACCTTTGAAGTCAAATGTTCCCATTTAGTTAGACGTAAACATTTGCATTTCATAACTGTGAAATGGTTGCATATGAAGAACTGAGAATTGCAATGATTGATGTAAACAGATGCATGAATGTTAAACAAATATGGAGTGAAATGTAGCATGGTTTCCGTCCCCCACAGACTCCGAGTGCAGCGTTTGCTTCTTAAAATAGTTTATTTGTGAATTTACACTGATTAGCAATACATCTAAAAGCAAGTCCGTTAGATAACCATTTGTGTATATTCGATTTCACAGGGAGGCTTGGCTCAAACTCGCGTGCCAAAGCAAACAGGCCCTCTGAACCAGAGACTACAACAGAGAGGCATTAGTAAAAACAAGGTGCAAAAAAAAAAAAAAAATTAACACGAGATTGTGATGCATGTTCCAGTTAACGCTAGTAGGGTATGAACTACACTTCCTGAAAGCAAAAAAACGCAGTGCACAATGGAAACTGAAGCAAAACGAGCCAAAAATCAAAATAAGGAAACCAGCAAGAAAATTTAAAAGCAATAAAATGAGTTAATCTCCCGAGTTGTCGCTCTAAACTCACACCCGGTGCAGCTTTAAATGTGTTTTAATCCACGTCTGGCCCGCATTCAGAACCACATGCTATTTACACAGCTTAGAAGTGTGTCTCTCTCTCTCTCTCTCTGTGCCCAAGCCAGTACTTCACATTGCCCACTGGGATATATATCTTTCTCGGTGGTTTCGCCTTCCCCCTACGGGTATGACGACCACATTCGGGCCTAACAGGGTTCAAACTGAGGTCAAACTGCTAATCTTAAGCGTAAGAGATTAGCTTTTTGGCGAAACTCAGTACATTCTGTCCACATTTGTGGTGTCTCATGGGACAGGGCGCTTCAAAACAAGCCGAACAAGCCAACCTCTGAACTCACGGCTTTCATCTGGCGGAGGGAAGAGGAGCAAATCGACCCGGTTTCAGACAGAAAAAAAAAAACACACTGTACAATGCAAACAGGGAAATCATATTAACACTGATGCTTTGGAGACTTTTAAGCCTGTTGGGTGGTGATGGCCGTCATAAGGTGGCATAATGAATGATGTCGTCATCCAGAGCACTGTAATGAGCCTCTATGAGGATGGGAATCAATCACACTAAATAGATCTGAACCCACCGTAGACCCCGTGAGAGCCATTATGCCCTGTACTTTGCTTTGGGACAGAGACATTTGTTCAAAAATACAGTTTACAAATATATATTGTTTCTTATATGTTAACAAGTTTCCCTTCTCCACCCTTTTTCAAGACATTTCTCATGTTTTCGTATATATCGCGCGCCTCTTTCGCTCTCTCTCTCGACTGCCGAGTTCATCCGGACACATTTTGTTATATACACCACATTAAAAAGTGCAGCACAAAAAAATATCATATATATTTATATATCATTAACGTCACTCCAGTTTTTCATATATTTTCGTTACACGTGTTTAGTAATCTGAGCTATTACACGACTGAGAAGAAGTCAGGCACCGCTACGTTATCAGCCATACAAATTCAGGCTAGCAAAACATGCTTCAAGATTTTGTTTTGTTTTGTTTAACGTTGTTAAAGTATAGAAACGAGTACAAAACTGAACGGATAAAACCTAAATTGTTTCAATAATAATAATAATAAAAAAAAAAAGCTAAAATATTTCATTAGAGATAAAGAGTGGATGTTTCACGAAACCAAAATTACAGTTCACTAAAACGTGATTGCTCTGCTTTTTATGCTATTTAAACCTTTTCGTTTGGCAAAGAACAGTACGGAGAGGAGGCTCTACACAGGATCATCACACGCGCTGCTCAATTTCACACCGACGATCACAGCGAAGAGGAAGCAAATACAACAAACCCTGTTAAAATAACCCCAGAACGGTTTCCAGTGTGATTCCTCAGCGTCTCCTGTGTAGTGTAACCAATTACGCCCACCGTCCACCTACAGCTGGAGAAACAACGCAAGCGGAACTGACACCATGAGGGATGACGTGGCGGATAGAAAAGGGGCTCATAAAAGGTCTGTATGAGAATCTAATAAACATACAATATGAAAAAGAAGAAGAAAAAAACAAAAACAAATGCAGTATGGGCTCATCAACGAGATAAAATCATTAGGAAACTACGTACAGAAACATTTTCAGTCCATCAGGTGAGAGAAGCCAGTTTCCCAGGAGTTTCCCCTCGCTTCTCTTCCTGTATAAAACTCATCTTATGATCACGTGAACGCGGCACATCTCTGAAGAACGGATGTTACTCCCATCTATTCGACTCCCAATGTAACGTGCCATGTTTTTGTCATACACAACCTTAACAAAAACAAACTCAAAAACATAAAACGACAAACAGAAAGACAGACTTTCTCTTTCTCTCTCTCTCTCTTCCTCTAGGCTTCCACTTTCTCTTTCTTTTTGTTCTTCTTCAGGAAGGACGGGGTTCTGAACTTCTTCTTCTTCTTGTTGGGTGATTTGGAGGGCGAGCTCTCGGGCGTCAGAGCCTCCTCGATCTTCTCCCCCGAGCGCACCTCGATCTCCACGCTCTCCACGCTGGTGGTCAGCTGACTCACGCGCTTGATGAGCTCGTCCTCGTCGCCGTGCCCGTCTTTGCCGTTCAGCATCACGCCGGTGTGGTTCTCTGGAACAACACAAATAATTCATAATCAACACTTGCCAACCATAACAACAGCTGTATGAATACGTTTTATTGTATTTGCCAGAAGAATTGTTCGTGGTGGGTATTTTTTTTTTACTGTTTTATTAATTACACCGAAATGATTATTAGAAAAATAACTAATAATAACAATAATAAAAACAATAATAAAATTCTTCAAATTGCTGTATATTGATTCTTGGCAACCATAAACAGCCAAATGTTGTGCTAATGAGTTATTTATTTGCCCTAAGATATGTTTGTTTTGTTTATTGTATTAATAAATTTAATTATTAGAACAATTATTAATTAATAATAAATACAATTCTTTCAGTTACGATGGGTGCTAATGAATTTTATTTTATTTGATTTGAAGATTTGATTGAGGAGGTGGTTATTAATTATTGCACTAATAAATTCTAAGCTAATTAGAAGAAAAAACTAAAATATTAAATCATAAAATATGTAATTATTCAATGAAGCTAAAATGTTGCTTAGCAACAAACCGTGCTAATTAATTATTTTATTTGCCAGAAGAATTTAGCTTTTATCGTTTTAATTTATTATTAAAATGTATTAACTAATAAAAAAAGAATAAATTTGATATTAAGTAAAAAAAAAAAAAAAGGCAACAAGTGCACTAATCAATTTTATTTTATTTGCGTGAAGAACGGTTAATGGTGGTGGAATATTTACTGCATTATTATTAAATCCTAATATTAATAAACTAATTATGAAGTTATCAAAAAATAATAAAAAGATTATTTAAAATTGTTTATGAATAACAATGTTGCTTGGAAACCATAAACCTGTAGTTTAAAATTTTTTTTGCGATTATCATAATTTTTTCATGAACTTACTAACTGCTTTATTTTGCTTTAAATTGAGTTAAGCGTATAACTCCAGGTGATTACTGCATAATTTATACAAAGTCTTATGAATATTTAATATTTAGGTTTTTGACTATCAGATTCCCGTCTAAATTAGTAATCCCTAAGGTTACAGAAGTTAAACGTTGCATCATCATTGCAAGAAAATGTCCTGGCTGGAGTGTGACCTACACTTCAGATAAACATGTTGAAAGCGTCCTCAATTGTTTATGGTTCATCAGCGGTCGTGTGATGCGTCTGGTTGGGTAACCAGTGAGTTTGATGCAACTGGTTCAGAGAGACTAGGGCAAACGCATCCTGTTTCTCCACCTCATGCCACACTTTATCCCCGCTGTGTGTGAACGCATAGCAGGATTTCTCTCATGTATGTAAGGCTTCATCTCCTAGTTTACGTAGGGGTCTCTACTTCTTGCAGATGACTTATATTTACTCTTCTATAATAGAAAACAGGTATTGCTTGTTTTCTACAAAGGCAACATCACAGAAGAGAAGGTAACGTCCTGCAACATCCTGCCAGAACCTTTTGCAACACCCATTTTAACATGTTGCAAAAAGATTTAAAAACAAACAGGACAGTTAGTTTCGAAACTACGATTCAGTGTTATTTTAGTATTATACTATTACAGTATTTATCAATATTTGAATTCTTCATTTTCAGTTTCCGTAATTGTGTGCTTTTGTCATTTTTTTATTCGCTTTTTAATTATTTCTATTCGCTTTAACACATTTTTATAGGCCTACTTCATTTTATACATCATAATTAATTCTAATCCTTTAAAGGGATACAACTCCCCCAGAGTTAAACAGTTGAGTTTTACCGTTTTCAAATCCATTCAGCCGAACTCTGGGTCTGGCGGTACCACTTTTAGCATAGCTTAGCATAGATCATTGAATCGGACAGGACCATTAGCATCTCTCTCAAAAAAATGACCAAAGAGTTTCGATATTTTTCCTATTTAAAACTTGACTCTTCTGTAGTTACATCGTGTACTAAGACCGACGGAAAATGTAAAGTTGCGATTTTCTAGGCTAATATATACTCTCATTCCTGCGTAATAATCAAGAAACTTTGCTGCCGTACCATGAGTCCAGCAGGCGTAATGATATGACGCAGCGCCTGAAAATAGGTCTAATAGGTTAGACAAACTTAGTCCTGGTCATGTTGGAAGTTACTGAGCTGGGGACTATTTTTAGGCGCTGCGTCATATCATTACGCCTGCTGCATGCTAATGGCCCTGTCCGATTCAATGATCTATGCTAAGCTATGCTAAAAGTGGTACTGCCAGACCCGGAGATCAGCTGAATGGATTCGAAAACGGAAAAACTCAACTCTTTAGTTGTAAAATGAGCCTCTTTCAAAAAAAAGTGGAGTAATCCCTTTAACTTAAACTCGTTTATTTCAGTAAATTTCCAAAATTAAGTTTTTCTTTTAAAGTTTTTCATGTAATATATTTTATTACAGCTTCAACTATTAGAAATGACTGAAAACTACAATTTTTATAGTTTTATTTAACAACAACAACACTGATGTGCACTGCAATACGATTCACACAACCGGCACGAAAGCAATCCAGACTAACCTATGAAAATGAACCACTATTAAATTAGTCATAATCTGCATGTTACAATATAATGAATCTCACTGCCTGTGTTTTCTTGTACCCAGCTAGCCTGCTAAACAATCGCTGCTAATACTGACGTGATATTCTCACGAATACTGCGAGTTGTAGTCGAGTGAGACAGCCGGCTCTTTCAGGGCGTTATACCTTCTTTGGCTGGAGTGTTGTGAGGAGACTGAGTTTGGGACACTGACTGAGAGAGTGTGGAAGCGTCGTCTGACGTGAGCTGCTCTTCATCTGCAGAGTGAGTTGGTTAGTGAACAGACAGTCAGGCAGGGAGACACACAGTTAGAGAAGTAGACAGGTTAGCATGCAAGGACATTGTCACAGCTGTAAGACAGCTTCATGTTTTCTTCATGTTAGTTCTGTGCAAGTCACACGGTATTGATTTTTAGCTATAAGGGGCAGTGAGTTACAACATTAGCATTGACTGGGTCATATATAAGTGACATGGGGAACAGGAAGTGAGGTGCTCTTAAAAGAAAAGAGGTGTCATGCATCTCAGCGGTCTTTATTCATTTGCACTATTTTGGAAGGTAATGTTCAAAAGATTTGGGTTGGAAAGATTGTTTTTGTATGTTTTTGAAAGAAATATTACAGTTAAATAACTGTTTTCTATTTGAATATATTGTAAAATATAATTTATTTTTGTGATCAAAGCTGAATTTTCAGCATCTTTACTCCAGTCTTCAGTGTCACATGATCCTTCAGAAATCATTCTGATATGATTATTTGATCAAGAAACATTTCTCATTATTTTCAATGTTAAAAACAGTTATTTACATTTTTATTGCAGGATTCTTTGATGAATAGAAAGTACAAAGCCTTTATTTGAAATAAAAATCTTTTTTAACATTAAAAATGTCTTTACAGTCACTTTTGATTAATTTAATGCATCTTTGCTGAATAAAAAGTGTTAATTTGTAGTGTAAGGTGGAGCGTGCTTTACCGTCTAATCCGAGGTGCTGTTGTTCTACCCTCTTCTGGTAGTCGTTCATCTCTTTCTCGATCTGGTCGCTAAAGGGGTTTGGAGGAAGAGGGGCCATTTGTTCCTCACCATCGCCCATGTACGGCTGCGTGGGCAGAGCAGAGAACACAAAAATAAGACACTAGAATTGCACCTCGGTTATGAAATGAGTCACAACGACGACAAAAACGACTCAAACACACAGACCATCAGGCATGTTAATCATTGAGCATTCAAAAGCAAAAAGTGTCACAAATCCTCTAATATTAAAACAAAAAAATGAAGTAGGAACACTGCAAATCCAAAACTACAAATATAACAGTGACCTCATGCAGACATTTCAAAACTCAAAATCGTGATTGTTTTCAACACAACGACAAACAAAACACCCCGGGATTTTACCTTAACTGGCGACTGTCCCTTAAAGAGAAAAACAGAGCTTCATAAAATATCCTGCTTTAAAATATCCTTAGCCCCACATGCTGATGCTAATTTGACCAACACAACTGACACGGCTCACGCTGTTCATCCGTCTCTGAGGGGATCTGGCGCCACCTAGTGACGCAGATGTCTGTGCTACCCTTGCTTGACCGTTCAGGATTCACACATGATTTATGAAAATGTGGTTCTGACACTCACCGGCGGTCTTTCCACCACAATCCCTGCCAGCCGCTGTGATTGCGGTCCTGCTGTCATCATATCAAACCGGTTCTGCTCGCGAATCTGAAAAGATCACAGGAAAGCGGTTTAAAACCCAGTGACATCGAAGAAATGGTGAATAAGGGTCTGATGTGTTTCCAGTTTTTAGCTTTGTAAATCTAGCAAAATGCATATTTTTATATTATAAATTGGTAATGTACGTTTATAACATCAAACGTGTGTTATATTACCTTGACATAAAGCTAATTAGCGCTGATGTGCGTTTCTAATACAAGATGAAGGACATCTTTCTCTCTTCTAGGGATGGCAAAAACTAAACATTTTCTTGACCGACCACCGAGCCTCATTAGCCGGTTGAAACCGGTTAACCGATTAGTTTAAAATATGCTACGCTATTTGAAATAACAGCCATTTCGAGCCGCGCCTGCAATTTCGCAACTCTGTCGCATCTCTCTGCCGCTCTGCCTCCCGCTCACACACACACCGCCGCCCTTCCACTCACGTCACTTTTTTTAAATCCCCTACAGCGCGAAACATGAGTCCCGCAAACGCGGCGCCGAGGAGCTTGTATGTAATCGATGGCTCCTTGGCTCCGATGACACGTTGACAAGGTGATCGCGTTGAAAATAAAGGCGTTTGTCTAGCGTTAGAAGCTCATTTGAAACACTGCCGCGGCTCATTTAAGAAAATGACAGCTCCGAGTCAAGGGGCAGCATGTCTTTTTCAATCATTCCGCATATCTTTTGGGTAATAGTCTCTGAGCGCTGTTTGTCACATTTCCTACCAGCTAGCATAGATGACACGGTAGGTTGGCTTTGGCTACCTTTCTCACCCGAAGAGGTTTGCGGGTGTCGCGTTTTCAGGTGATACATCATAGATGATGTGCTACTACTGTATTTAAGCACTGTATCACACAAGTTGCAACTTACATCTGTGTCATTCTTTTTGGTGAAATGGTCCCACACACTACTTTTCTTTGCACGCTTCATCCTGTCGTCTGCCCTGGCTCTAACCTCGAGTGTTTTAGCCTGTATAGACTTTACTTTTCGCAAACCTTGTGAGCGCGCGAACCCAAACGCTGCGACCTCGCGCCAAATGTTTTTATTGGTTTTATTAAGTACAAACAGGCGAGTTATGAAAAATTGAGTGTGAGGGATTTGTTCACTTCACACAAAAAGATCTTGGAATGAGATGGCTAACTGTAGTAGCGTTTAGTCCACTGTCTATAATAGCCTGATTTAGAGATCACTTTTTTTTCTTTTTTTTTTACCGACTACCGACAACTTTGATCGGTTAACGTTGATACGGTCAACTGGTCATCGGTTAACATCCCTACTCTCTTCTGACAAACAATCAAATCTCGCAATATTTGTTTCTTCAAGTCATAGAAACACATTCACGGAACGCAAAAATTACATTAGTTGTAGTTTCCGACCCCTACTATGGAAGTTTGCCTGCCTGTGATGACTTCTGCATCTTGGCTCAATGATAAACCATCTGATCGCACACACAACTCACCTTATTTCTCCTTTGCAGAACGTCACTGGGGTTTGTGTTCAGAGGAACAAACTGGTTGGGATCTTCAATGCGGATCGGAGTCCCGCTGGTGTTACCGCCATCATCTGACTTCATCCACTGCAGAGATAGAGTAAAAGAAAGAGATTTAGGACAGAATTCAAGAAAACAAATACAGACTTGAGATTTGTTTAGAAGGATAAAGTCCTCTGCGGCCATTCAGAGTCGACGTAAAGTCTAGGCCAAAAGAGTTGCAACCAAAAATTTTCTCAAGTACAAATTTTTGCCATGAAATCATTTGCACAAAAGTACAGTCTGAGCTTTCTAGACTTTTTAGCTACGGTTGACATTTTGCTCTTGGTGATAACGCAGCCAAAGTTGTAATACTAAAGCCTCGACCACTAGAGGTCAGTAGCGAACTGTGTTCATTTGGAATCAGCCTTGAAGACAGCGGCGTCCTCCAGACGGCTGACTGAAGTTATGAGGCTTCAAAAGTTTATCTGTGATGACAACAGAAATATGAGTTTTGTCTGCAGCTAGAGCGTCAGGTATGCCCAGGAAATAACCACATGCTTTGCTCTTCCACAAAATCCACCTGAGGACTTTCCGCTTTTTCCTTTTAGCATGCAAGGCTTTCAAAAACAAGATCTCAGAGCACCATAACAGAGATGGCCCTGAGCCTCACCATGGTCTTAGTGCGTCCGTTCTCCTCGCTAGCCCCGTCCGACACGTTCACCTTCATGTAGCAGTTGGGTGAATTGAGCCAGCGTGTTTTCTCTCTCTGCTGTCGCTGCTGCAGCAACTTCAGAGGGAAACGTGGAGTGTCGTCGTCATCGAACATGAACGCCGTCACTGTGGCGGGAATCTCCACTTCGCTCTTGTGTCGTGGCTTCTCCCGCACGATGGGGTGCCGGTACGTGTAGCCTGTCCTGTAACCCTGGAAGTAAATAGATTACATTAAATAAAAACAACTACATATGATATAAGGATGAGACCTATTCTTAAATCATTTCATTGCCTTCAGCGAATCAAAGGCCTTTTATGAATGAGCTTCAACCCTTTGAATAGGTTTATATAATGAGCCACTGCTTGAAAACTCGACTTTGCAGAAGGTGCACGAAAAGTCGACTACAAACGATAGTCTTTAAAGTACATCTGCATTTCAAGCGCATTCTGTAACCATATCCTGAAACTCTCCAGCATAAGTGGGAAAAACATAGTGCTTCACTGGAAGCGGGTAATGGTGGCTCACTGAGCGACGCACCATATCATTATCATCTTCCACATCACTCCATTCTTCTGCCTCGGCTGAGAAAACACTTTCCACATGCCTGCATTCTTCCCTATCTCATACGGACAGAGAGAGAAAACAGCGCGGTCTGCACAGCTGGAGAAAGACATGGACAGAAAGAAGAGGAAAGAGATGTGCTTTTCAACTCCGGTTTGTCTCTCTCTTTACGTTAGTCTCCTTTTGTCTGCTTAATAGGAGAGGAAGGGGAGCGGGGAAAGAAATAGGCTAAAAGAAGTGATTTTCCAGTCTTTCCGCTGTGATTATTCCTCTCAAACACAGCTGGACTAGTAGTAAGTAGTCATTTAGCGAACGCTTTTGGCTGTTTTCACACTTGGCACGATCGATGGGCCAAAGCAGAGTTCAAATCCTGTTTCTGTATCACACTGGGAGATGATTGGCACAGAGCTCATTGTAACCGTATTTGAGTCTCACACAAACTTACCAGGTTGTCCAGCATTCTCATGAGCGACTCGAACTCCAGCTCTCCCACCCTCCACTTGTGCTGAGAGCCCATGTTGACCCCGGCTTCTGCCACCCCCTGTGTACGAGGTTTAAACTTCTCCAGATCCAACACGATCAGGTTCTCCACTCCTCCAGCGCATGAGAACGCATTCACCTAGAGAGACAGAACCACGTCAGACATCCACGGCACAACATTTTGCAGAAATGAAGCGCAGTTTAACATTTAGCTTGCATAAAGGGTGAAAACTTTTTTGGGGGGGGATTATCCCATAATTTACTTGCCCTCAAACCATCCTAGGTGTGTATGACTTCCTTCTTTCAGCCAAACACAATCAGAGATATATAAAAAAAATATATCTCTTTATCAAGGGAATTAATAGTATCTTGGATTTTTAAGCCCAAAAAGTGCATCCATCCATCATAAAAGTAATCCATACGACTCAAGGGGGTTAATAAAGGCCTTCTGAAGTGAGGCGATCCGTTTTTGTTTTTTTTGAACCACAGCTACCAAAATATGCCAAAGAGCACCTGACGTTCTGTTAGCCGTGTGTATTTGTGTATGTTATAAAAACATCACCCAAAACCGTTTTAAAAAAGCATTACCCAGCATCATGAGCATTTTACCTGAATTTCACAGGCCAGTTGAGCGTTGTAGATGTAGTGAAAGGCCTCTTCAATGGTCTCTCCGAGAGCTACAACCCCATGATTCCTTAAAACCAACACCTGCAACACACACATACACAGATCTGAGAAAAATATCTGGCACATTTACAAACGTACTGGATTTTTTCGCTTTCATACTCACTTTCATCATGCAACTGTCTCTGGGTATTGAATTGTGGCAAGGTTGTTTACCTTCGTTGACGGCCCGAGGGCTTTCTGGAGCTCCAGGCGCTCATCTGGCTCATCCAGACTGCCTTGGTAGTTGTAGTAGGCAATGTCCCCCAGGATCAGAGACTCCTGAGAGATGGGCAGCAGGCCGCACTTCATAGACGACACCTGACATAACAGAAGAGATTTACGCAAGTCATGGCGATATAAAATAAACAGTCTTTGAAATAAACATTTTACAATTTTTTTTTGGGGTGATAGTGCATGTGAAGCTGATATAACTGGGCGGACACTCACAGCAGCCGTGGCCGGTGTGCGTATGTGAATGATGCAGCGCACGTCGGGTCTCATGGAGTAGATGGCAGCGTGAGGGCTGAAGCCGTCCGGGTCGATCTGCAGGTTGGTGGAGCCCTGATCGATCACGTCACCGAGGATGTTCACCTTTACCTGGAGAACGAAAGAAACACATAATGTGGCTTATAATGTAGTTTATGATCACCTAAAACAGATGTATACAAAAATTATATTAGAGCAGAGACAGCATCTGATTACTCCTATCCGAGTGCTTATTAATAAACAAACCAGAAGTATCAATACACAGACTATAGGTCTTTATTCCCTTCTCTACAGTGTCCAACACATTCCCTCATTTGACATCGTACGCCTAATCAGGAAGGAACCGTCTTCGAAGATAAACTGAGCACCGGTGGATGATTCGGTTAATGCTTTTAATAAGCGCCCATTTCCTGGTAACCTCGATAGAGGATGACCATTGGTGGGGGAAAAAATCCAGGAAGTTTACAGCTTAATTAAGCTTTACATTTACACTACCGTTCAAAAGTTTGGGGTTGGTAAGATTTTTTTGTTTTTTGAAAGACAGAAATGGATACTTTTATTCAGCACGCGTGCATCTAAACAGATCAAACCAGTAAAGGCATTTATAATTTTACAAAAGATTTTCTATATCAGATAAATGCTGTTTTTTTGTGTGTTTTTTTAAACTTTCTATTCATCAAACCTGAATTTCCACAAAAATATTAAGCAGGACAACTGTTTTCAACATTTATAATAATAATAAATGTTTCTTGAGCGGCAAATGAGCATATCAGAATGATTTCTGAAGGATCATGTGACACTGAAGACTGGAGTAATGATGCTGGAAATTCAGCTTTGATCACAGGCATAAATTAGCCTATATTTCCAAATAGAAAACAGTTATTTTAAACTGTAATAATATCTAACATTACTGTTTTTACTGTATACATGATCAAATAAATGCAGCCTTGGTGAACATAAGAGACTTTCAAAAACATAAAAACAAAAAATCTTACCAACCTCAAACATTTCAATGGTAGATTTATCATCTATAAATGACTCATTGAAATCATTGGTTGCGTGTGTTGTTTTTGTCATGGGAAGTGAAAGAAGATGCTTGTGCGTGTCTAATTAAATATTGAATTGCATCACATGCTGGTCCTGTAACAAGCCTCCTAACATGCCCTTCACATGCCTGTCGATGCCGCACCCCATATCACTACCAGCTCAAAATAAACACACAGTACCACTGCTCTGCTAAAGAGCTCTGAGTGACGGATCACGTTTACACACGGCCACTAATATCACATGACAGATTTGACATCTATCTCACGCTATTCTTTCTTCATCGGTTGCATATTGACTATTAAACTGGCCACAGGAAGCTGGTTCTCTTCTAAGATAGACATATCTGCTGTATTATGCCACCACACTAATGCTAATGGACTGAAACAAGACCTAACAGTTCTCTCAAGAGGAGTCAGGAACCTGGCAAAATCTCTCATCCGATTTGAAGAGACTTGTAGCTCTCTTTGTTTATCAAGTAATGAATGGTAAGAGTACATGCTTTGATCAGTATGTGTGGTCACTTTTGCTGTAAAATAGTCCAATATAAACACATGATTATATTCATCATAACTGATTATTTTTGTGGAGTGAAAAACATTTAACAGTGCAATTAACAGGCAAAAAAAACAAAAGTTACAAGTTGCAATTTCCTGTTACACGAACATTTGGAACGGTTCACAGCAGTTGCTTCACAGACATGAAATCTCATGCCACATTATGTAACAGCAAAAGCTTGCTTTAGCAAAACAATCATCAACATTGTGGTTAGGAATTTGAACACACTCCTCTAGGTGGGTGACATTTATCATTTCGTGGACGAAAATGATGTTTTCAGAAAACATCTGAAATGCTTGAGACTAACAGAAAGCTGCTTGGTTTGAAAGTGACTTGTGTGTGAGCTGTGCTTCAGACATCAGTAGACTAATTAAAAATAGATCATAGACCTTTTTTAGAGCACAATAATAAAATAAAATTCACTAGCATGACCGCACCATCACCCTAAGTACTATTAAACGTTGGTGTGTAAACCATCCTGGAGAGTTCGCGCTATTGACATTAACTCTTTCCCCACCATAGGCGAGACTTTCCGTCATTTATGACAACGCTTCCCTGCCATTCAGAAGTACGTATGGCAATCTGTGTTTTCACTGTTATATGATAGGGGGCGCTGTTACGCATCTTCTGAAATAGAACAGCATCTTCGGATCCAAAAACGAGTGAAGATGATGATTAGGGTGGTCCTTATTTTTAAAGTCTGCAATTGTCATGCTCTTAACCCTTCAAATTGTTCCTTTATATAAGAAAATACAGCATGCCAATTTTTATGGCAGTAACATAATAATTACTGGTAGCTCAATAGCTTTAAACTTTCTGAGATTTTGATGATTTTTGTTAAAAACGATCATTTGAATTGGTATTGTACCTGGCTAGTAAAATTCCAAAAGAATCTCCACATATTCCATATGCTCCATATATTCCTAAATATGTATTTTAGATGCATATCTCAGTTTGCTTATTGTAGAAACTAAATCCAAATTAATCCATCCATGACCTGTTTTAGCAGATTTACCTTTCCTGATGGAATCAATACATATTTCTATTGATGATCACCTTGGTTATTGTTTGGGTTTAGAGCACATTTTTTGGTTTAAAAAATTACATTACGTTCCTTGAAATTGACCCGGAACTTTGGCAGATTATCAGGAGGCACAGGCAACCATACATGCAATGAAAGTAGTCGAGAGAGGAGTGGCTCTGATTCAAGAATACAATGGCTATCTCACACACTCTGAAGAACAATTGCAGTTTCTCCTTTATGTGGTGGAAGATCACCGACGGATCTATCCAGACTGCAAAAAGTCAACACTGGCTGCTGAGCATCAGAAATGAGGGATTGTTGAAAACTTTGTGCTTTTTTTAGATTGTTGTCATTGTTGTCATGTCAGAGTTGCTCTGATTTCAATAAAATGTAGTTCATTTGCAGTAACTTTTAATATTACTTGCATATCACAATAACGCCGCACAGCTTAACATAGGCAATCTTCCACATGATTGAGCTACCTCTAAATATCTTTTTTTTTGTCAACATTTTTGCCAATATTTCCAATTTTGAAGTTAAAAGGAACAGTTTAAGAGGTTGACACTAACATTTTGCACAAAAAAAAAATTGGACTTGATAAGGACCACCCTACTGATGATCTGCGTAAATAGTTGTTTACGCACAAGTTAGCTAATGCAATCAAACAATCAAGAGCACATACATCAAAACTGCCTAACATTACCGTATGAAATGTGGAAACCCACAAAGAGGTATAGGACTGTGCAAGCTTTGGGGGTGTTGATGGACTCAATCTCCGATAATTCATGTTTCGATCGTCATTCTGAATCCGATCAGAACCAAGTCTTTGACAAAAACATGATTTCCTTTTTTTTGTTCAAATGTTGTTGTTTTTTTAAATGAAACTTTCAAGTGTTGATTAAAGAATGAATGAAGCTAGGATCTTTTTGTTGTTGTTGTTTAAAAGCAGACGCTTTGTTCTTTTGATATATTGACTATTTACATATTTACAAGTTTTGTGAACATGATCAAAAATGCAGGCACTGGCAGGCAACTTAAAAATGACCCCAAATAAGGTTTTTTGTTTAAATCACTTCAAAGGATAGAGGCAAAGCCACATCTACCGATCAGAATATCATGAAGACTTGGCTCTTTTGACTACACACAACACCCTAGTCCTGAGTCATGACAGTCTCTTCTCATCATATTCTTCTCTGCTAAGGGGCTTAGAGCACTAATAAGTGTACAAGAGAGAGAGTGTGAAAGTGACTGATCACATGGAGGGGGCTAATAAAACTGTGACCCAGATTGCTGGCCTCATTCCAGCGGGCACAAAGCCACAGCCACGCCCACAGAAGCGGAGAACAGGAGCTCTGAATGACGGTGTCAGCAACACCGAGATCTCTCTCTCTTACACACACAGATAAAAAAAAAAAAAAATCCTGTATATCCGACTATGCAAAAGAGACCGGGCTTTATCTAACTCTCACTGTCTAAAACACACAGTCCACACAAACAGAAACTGGACAAACCGGTACTGGCTTTGATCCATAAATAAAAGGTCAATGGCACCTATTAAAGCCTATTATACATGACCAAGAGTGCAAGAGCAAGGAAATCTGCCGCGATCCTGAAACGACACAATGACTGAGTGTATTTTTTCATGACTGTGAGAAATGTGTTTGTCATGGCAGTGGCCGTAACTCTACCCCAAACACAATCCGGCACAGTGCAGCATTGAAAACAGCATCAGCCAGCGCAAGAGTGCAAGTCAGACGCAGAGACTGCCACTGCTCTCCTCAGGCGATTTCAATTCTGTTCACTGAGTCATAAATGCTGCAGGCTGGAGGACAAATGTGCTTCACAAATTCATTCCAGCACTAAATCACCTGATTGGCAGGAATTTGTCAGAACAGCATCCACCACGAGCAGCATGTCAAAACACATTATTACGCTGGCGGGAGGGAAACCGCACAAAAGTGAAAGTTCTGTTTGTCACCAACTAACTTGAGGACTGCAGATCTAAGGCCAGAAACAAATTGTTAGCAAGGGCGTAAATGTGCAGATGCGAATGCTTGTATTGATATGTGCGCTTTGTGCTAAAGTGGTGGTAAAAGCATAATTTGACAGCGCTCTGGCAATAGGTAGTAATTGACAGCCCTCGTATAGCCCAATAATGTTTTCATCCATGTCGTAACTGTGGTTTCTGCGGTTTAGAAACCGCACATGCTCACGTTGCGATTTTATTACGATCTCGATTAATCGCACAGTCCTAGTTTTTATCCATCACCCACTACTCCAGCCATTCTCAATATGATCATCAGATAAGATTATCAGAGTCCTAAAAGCCCAAAGGTACTTTGTTTTGGTGTGTTCACTAGGGGATGTATGTTGTTACAACGCTTGATTTGTCTAAAACACACATACTGCGTACGCTCAGCTTACACATGCGTCTTGAATTGTTTTGCACTAATTAGCTGGTTCACAAGGTGGCAACTCTGTCCCAGACCTTTGTTTCAATTCACAGTTAAAAATGAATGGAAGAGATGAAACTACTGGAGACACAACAACAATAATCGCACACGTTAACGAACACTCGTGTGGGTTAAAGGTAGGGTAGACTTTTTTTGTTGTTGATAAAAAAGCTTTTGTTATGCTGGTTGAAATGATCTTCACATCCTGATAGCAATCAATAACAGAAGTGGTCCAAATATTAAAACATGTATATATACATCTTCTGTGGAAGTCTCTGGACCAAAACATTTTCGTTCAATCATTGCATTCAGTCCACTTTCTGTAAGGCTATGCAGAGTTGTAGACAGATGTTAGTCACTGAGCACCACAACCGAAAACAGCAACCGCCTTTTAAAGTTCCTCCTGAACCAAAACAACGAGCTCATGCTACGTTCACGCCATGTCATAGCCGCAATTATGCGATGGTAACCCGTGACGTTCTACGTTCCAAGTTCTACAGACTTGGATTTATGTTTATGTCAACATTATCAATGCTGAAATTAATCTGCATCAGTCAGGTGGTACAAGTAAGAGCTCTGTAAGTTGTTTACATTCATTATCATTGTACTGTTATGTGCTTTGAGACATGAGGTAGTTTAGCGTATCTTGTGAGGCATTGCAGATTCTGCTGTGTTTTGAAGAAGGGGTGTCTTTGGAGACGCTCTGAAGGGAGGGTGGGTTCTCATGCTTTCAAAACTAGCTTGCTAGTGCTAGCCTTGCAGCAAATTGCAGCAACTCCAGTTTAAAAGTACAAAGACATTTAAATCTGTTAACTTCTGGAGAGAAATAGCACAAACACTGGACAGGGAAGGAACTTTCTAGTGCAAAACTGGAGTTTACTTAGGGAAATATCCTAAATGTTCAGTGCAGGGGTTTTCCAGGACCAGGATTGAGAACCACCACAATACGATTACAAAAAAATAAGCATGAACAACTACAGGGCACTAAAAGCCTCTGACTGACATGAACACACAGGCTAGTACGGATCCAAAACCCACTCTGAGATTTCAAAGAAATAACCGGCTGATTACGCATGTCAAACATTGGCAACGATCAGAGAGCTCAGTCAAGGTCTGCCAACACACGTTCCCTCTGTGCACGGCACATTTCAGACTTAACTCCCAAACACAAAGAAAAACACGTATCATTTCAACTATTATTAAGCTCTGGGCAATAATAATGTCTCAATTTAAACAGGCTGTTTCACCACTAAGCCAAAGCAGCATAAAATATAACCAACAAGCTATTTGATCAAAACTGAAGCAGTAATTAATCATTTATTATTTAATCAACATAATATGTAACTGATAAATGAATTCCGAAAGCAAGAGCGACTGAAGCCTGAATCGAATCTATTTTCATTCTCACTGGAATGTGATTTTGAGCTGAAGTCACAGCTCAAAGTGACCCCGTCATCCCTGTGGGCGTGATGCTCAAGCCGTTCCCAGAACCGCTATCAGGCTCTGCTGTGATAATGCGAGACAGACAGTTTGTTTACCAGATTGGACGCAGAGGCCTCGGCGAAGGACAGCCCTCTGGGGATGATGAGGATATGATCCTGCTCCTTACTGACACGAACCTACAAGGTTAAAAACAAAACGCAAATAAGCAGCTGGTTTTCTTCTCATGATCAAATTAGAACAAGTGCTTTAAATCCGTAGCAACAGTCGTCCATATATGCAAAAATTTGGATATTTCCCTTTTTTAGCACATCAGCATGAGCAGAGATGCTGTAACTACAAAATTATGATGACAAATAGCATATTTCTCCATTGACGGCCATTCAAAAGTAGCTGTGTATAATTTAATAATAATATAATAGTATAATATGACATTTTTTGGGGGATTAAATGAATGGAAGGATTATAGACCTACTTGGCTCAATGAATTACACTGAGAGTGTCTGATTACTTAGAGGAACTATAATGTTTATTGCCTGCAGGAACGGATTGCGAAACACCATGTACGCCATTCACTTTTATTTCCTTGTTCTAAAACACTAACAAAAAATCAACTATATTATTTAAGCTTTGGTACCAAATATTAATGATAGAAAGCTATGCCTTACTGTAATGTAACAGCTTGTGAAGTGGGCCCAGCTGAACAGGTCCACTATTCTGTAGAGGCTGGCCAGTTTGCAGCGGGTCTGTTTCTCTCCCTTCACCATAGTATTGGACTCCATGCTGAACATGTCGTTTATTGGGGTCACCATGCCCAAACCTTGAGAAAACCCGGGAACAATTCAAGAACAGGTCAAAAACACACAAACAAATGGCTGTGTGTTAACAGTTTTAAACCACTTAATAAGACCGACTTCAATTAAACATGTATTTAAATGTATCAAGATGTTTATTAGATATCAATGAGTGAGGCCACCTGAGCGCACAACTTGAAATTGACATTTTTATTACTGCTCTCGTGGGAATATGGACAACGAAGTGGTGTGTAAATCAATACCCTGATTCTGATCAAACTCAGACTCTAAATAAAGCCAGTGGTGTGTCCTGATTAACTGATAACACCTTAGAAGTGTCCATGAAACACTGATACGCCTGAAATCTAATAAAGACGTTTTAGTTGGGTTGAATTTATACAGCTAAAATCATTCCTGAAATCAATTTACCATAGCTTATTGATAACCTTTAGGGATTCTGGTCTAAGAAGATTTATGAAATCCAATAATAGTAAAAAAAAAAAAAAAAAAAAAAAAGAGAAATAAATTCAGCCATAAAATAAACACAGTAAGCTCTTCACATCTACAATAATCACATTTTATATAAAAGCACAGACAACGTATATTACAGAACTCTACATGGCTAAACATTCCACAAGTCTATCCAGAACTCCACTTTACTAAACAATCCTGTGCTACATTTCCGAAAAGCATTTTGATTTTATTGTAATGAACACTGGTGGCAATGGTCTCCACACTCTTGGGGACTTGGGCTCATGATGCTTTTGGGAAACGCAGCCCAGATCTCATTCTAGAGCTCCGGTTGACAACAACATTTCAGAAGTCTAAATGTTCGAGAACTCTTTCCGGAACTCCATTTGACTGAATATTCCAGAACTCTATGGAACTCCAGCTGGATAAATCTGGAGCTAGGTGTAGTGTTAGATTGAGAACTGCTTTCAAAATCTCCATTGAACAGACTTCATATATCCGTGCAAATGTGGCGCAGTCATAAATAAACTGGGCAAACTGGGAAGGGAGCTTTGCATTTTGAACTATGTATACATTAAAACTCTTATTTCTACATATCAGTTCCAGTTATCCATGATATGCTGAAGAAAACGCTCTAGACCTATGGATGGTCTACGGACACCTATGAGGTTTAGGCTCTGAATGTACAGTAAGTACTGAAAGGGGTTCACTGACGTTCCACTGATTAGTTCTGCATAGCAGAGTACAGAGAGAAAACAGACACATGTGTGGAGAGCTGGATGCGGTGATAAGGGAGGAAGTAGTGAGATAAAAGAATGCAAACGTTTTCTTGACTTGGCTGGTTGTATTTCCTCCAACGTTTGTTTATGGAAACAGCTATTATTTAGCGACCTGTATGCTAAAAAAAAAAACCTAATCTTTTCTCTTGTGCTTTTAACCTTTTGTAACTGCATTTGGGTTTTTTTTTTTTATGTACAGCACTTTTGGTCGTTTTTAAATGTGCTTTATACGTAAATGGCAAATGAATATTGGAATTGAACTGTATAACTCTGAACAGGTGGAGGAGTCTCTGATGCAGTCTGTTGCAGTGGAGATGAGCCGCACCACGCCGATACTCACTGAGGGGGGAGGTGGAGAAACCGGCTAAGGAGCTGGTCATGAAGAAGTCTGCGATCTGCCGCAGAGCGAGCAGTCCTGTTGGGTTATTCCCCTTGTTCATCTGTTCCTGGATCATTCCCTCCAGCTCATCTTTAAATGCCTGAAAGAGAAAGCAAGCATGAGATTAGAGATGTCTCACACACGGTAATGAAAGCAACATCTCACCGTCTTAAAGGCTTTGGTTATATCCAAAATCCCTCAAGTCCATTGGAACCACGAAAATGTATTTTCAATGTTTAAAGAAGGAAATCATTCACAGCGTTTCCCCTGCCATTATGCGTAAGGTGTGTTTTTTTTATGTTTTTAATTAATTTATGAAGCCACTTTTAACTTTGTCGTTACATATTGTTATATTTTAATGCTATCATATTCTGTGCAGGCAATTAGCTTTCTTTTTTGTAAATAGAAAATCCCGACAATATCATTGATAAATACCTATAAATATTGTGACCCTCACCCACCACATATCCGTAACACGCCTGCTCCTAGTAGTTTTGGGGGATCTACCACACCCCCGGGGTTCCCACACCTTAGTTAACTTCAAATTCAAAGACCTTTCAAGGACTTTCCAGGTCCAAATGCCTCAAATTCAAGGACTTAATGTGGGAACACATTTCAAGTGAGAGCAAGGTTACATCGTGTTACATTGTAAGATACATTGTTACAGTTTTCATGTCAAGCACAACTATGCAAAAAAGCTTTTTTTGGCATTTATTTTTGGCCATATGACAAGAGATATGATATTCTATTTGTCGCATTTCTGTTTTGCATAAAACTGAAGAACATTCGGTACATCCTATACTGTATTCTAAAATGATCTGATATAAACGACATGGATTTTATTGAAAAGAGCTTAGGCTCTAGTGTTGTCACGATACCAAAATTATTGTTTCGATATCGATCGGATAAGTCAAGAATTGCGATTTCGATACTTTTCCTGAAAAGGGAGAAACACTCTCAAATATCATTGCTTTGCTTTATTTTAAAACCGGGACAACATTCTAATCATACAACACACTAATAGATGAACATATGAACAGCAGATATATTAAACATTTGAACAAAATATAAAATATAAAAAATAAATTAGAGCAATGACATTCAAGGTAAAAAAATAAATAAATTTAGCAGCATTATCTCAGTTATCATAATAAACATAAGAGTTACCGGTAATAACTTTATCTTGATTATGCACTTTGAATAAAAATATGAACAGCGATTATATTAAACTATGTTTAATATTGGTAACATATGATAAGCCTCATTGGTGATATATTTGACATATGGGGAGAGAGTTGTGGAAGGCCTATACTTCATGTTAAGCATAAATATATAGCAGCAAAGACGTCGGCAGTGTTGACGGCAAAATAGGCTACAGAATATTTCGTTCTGTATTGAGAGGTGCAATATTTGAAAATCGATCATCTTTTTTTAAATGACATTTATATCTGCATTTATGTCAAAACCTAGAGACTTTCAAACATCAAAATGTCATTTATTAATATGTATTCGTGTCAAAATTACATAGAAACATATTTTCCTATACTATTTTGCCTGGAAACGCTTACAACACGCTTGCGTGTCGCGTGAAAAATAGGCGTTGGTTCTATTTCTAGCATGCACGCGTTTTCCGCGCGGCTCGGGCACGTGTCACGCAGGCAGTGTGCTACCTGTCAACATGGGAGCCGAAATAAAAACGGACACGCCACGCAGCTGAGACGCTCACGCCACGCATCCAGTGTGTCGCCGGCCTTACAAATCTGGAACGCGGTCATTCTTAGAAGTATCGATACTAATAAATTTAGGAATCGTGACTTTTTAATTTCCGAGAATCGCGATACTTTTGAAGTATCGGTGCACCGTGCAACACTATTAGGCTCATGTAAAGTTTTAAGTTTTAAGATATATGAATATGCTTTTAAGTTTTTATTTTGCCTCATGGGTTTACATTATCCTAACAAGCATTCTATGTAATCTTCTTTGGTGAGCAAAATATCTTGAAACTTGAAACGTTTCAGCGGTTTCAGCCTATTTCTGCAATGTTTCACGGTGTGTCTGTGAAATGTTAAGGTACCATCGTAGTAGTTTTGTGTGCGCGTGAACGTCATGGCAACATACAACACCTCGCACTGGAAACACTTAACGTAACGCGTTAATGTACGTAAATCAAGCAAGCTAGTATGCATAGGCCACGAAAACTTGCACAAAATAAATTCAAGCACTTTCAAGGACCTGTATCATGTAGGCTATGTTTAATTTCAAAAACTTTCCAGGGCCTTGAAAACATTTCTTCAGAGTCACAAACTTTCAAGGATTTCAAGGACCCGTGGGAACCCTGCCCCCCCTCCCGCTGAAAAAGAGCCTAGGGGAAACACTGATTCATAACAAACCAGTGATAAAGCTCATCTGTAAGATGTGCTGTCATTCTGCACACCTGTTCGGATCAAAGAGTTCAGACTAAAGAATGAATCACAGACATTGATAGAGTGCTCACATGCTGCGGGTAATAACAGAGGAGATTCATTGACACAACACCTCAGTTAAGATGACTTCATTCTTACTGTACAAGTGCACAAAGACTTGTCTTATTACCAGGTGTGAGTAGGTGTCAGGATGAGCTGATGCATGCAAAACTTCCTTCAGCACAGTATGCGAGATTGTCACACTGATATGTCCTAAGCAGGCAGAATACATGCAAACACTATGCAAAACATATATGCATAAACCAGAATAAGAAAGGTAAAACAAGTCCCTGTTCACTGATTACCTGATGGATTTTGCACACAAAATGGCGAGCAGTGGTTAAAAATCAGCTGTTTTAATCGGTCTGAGGTTTATGCAAATTGCATGTACTGGGATAAATAATGGCTTTTTAAAGTTGTGTTTATATAGTAATAAGCAATAAGCATCAATCAATCACTAGATTTGCCAAAGTTTCAGAGGTCACTGACATCAAATCTTTGAGAGACACTCAAGAGTTTAGTTAACTGTTAACTGGATATCTGTTCTGCTTTGTGCTTGTGTGTAAACTAATCAGTACTTATTACTAATCTAGGGTGAAACAAACTACACAGGAATCAAATTACATTGGCCTTTATGTTTGCTTGGTTTTGAGCGAGAGCCTAATCCATCAAGCATACACTGAGAAAACAAAGGGAAAGTAAGAAGCCACAAATGCATGCCCTTAATACACACATAATAGCCCCAAACTACGGTTATGGGTTAGTTCAAATTTAAACCGTAAAGGTGTGGTCACATCTGCGGTTATTCTGAGAATTTTTGTGGGCAAAATCCAGTCATTTTAATAGGAATCTATGAGATTGGGGAAAATCGCTTGAAGGTGAAAAGTTTCCCCATGCTGATTTCGCAACAGATTCAAGTGGGTAATGCTAATCCGCCGCGTTTAACAGAAGAAAGCTTCTTGGTTTGAATGTGACTTTTGTGTAAGTTCTACTACATAAATCACTTACTATTGACTAAAGACAATGAAAGTTTTTTTGCTTGGAAAATTTTGCTAACGTGACCGCACTTTAAAGGAGCCGTATGTAAGATTGTGGCCAAAACTGGTACTGCAATCACTTTCAAATTACTGTAGAGCGGTGTATCCCCTCCCCCTCCCCCCTGACTCGAGGTTGCCAGTAAGGCTGCAGGATCCAGCAGGAACGTTTGTAGCTGCAGCTGTGGTAACTAGAGCAGAGCTGGCAACCCCGATGCCGAAACACTACTGACTTCGTGATTGGTAGATAGGTGGAGGGTGGCGCTTCAGGCCAAAACACAAGATGACAACATCAACATCAGTTGAGGGCTGCAACTTCACTTTTTAAATGACAATATCCTGGCCGGACTACTGTTGTCAGTGATATAAGTATTTGAAATGAACATGATTTCTTAATGTCTAGTGACATATCAGGGCCATTTTATGATTAATTGAAATACATTTCTTACATACAGCTCCTTTAAGTATGAGCAATAGTAATAGTGATGCTTGTGTCTACTACACTAAATGGGTGCAAACAAGCACACAAGCAATCTAGGATCAGTTTAGCTGTGTGCAGGTTTCATTCAGCGAAGTAATTAAGAGGTGAACGGCATGATGAAAGATTAACTGTGGGAATCATCAAACATGCCTCCAAAACAAACCACGCAGCCAACATGCTTGTACAGGGTTACGCCATCACATAAACATGGGCTATTATGCCCACACTTGTCATTAGATCAAAGCGGTGAAGATCTAACTTCATAAAACAAAACACAGTTACTACATTAATATCAAACCACGGTGGAAGATGGGCGTTATCTAGCCTTTAAGACATTGTAATGTGGGTCTGAGTCAGTTTTGATATGCTGTCTGATCAGACAAGGTGAATTTGTTTTAGTAACCCATTCACCTCACTTTATGAGCACACGGGCGGCTCTTCAAACGCAACAGTCCGAGCCAAAACTAGCTAAATAAGTACAAAGGTGAGATGGAGATATCCTGGGCTCTAATTCCCAGTGCGAGTATTAAATTGTGCTTGAACGAGAACTGGACGCCCGGGACAGGGTATGAACGATCCCGCCTGCCTCTCTCAGCATGAAATCCTCTCAAACGTGAGGGTCCTGACCAAACCAAACCACAGCGCTCTTGGAAAACAGTTACGACTCTGGGAATGGCATGCTTTAATGCTGAAAATGGAAACAGAGGGGAGTGGGGGGAACTAAAAATAACCCAAGGGAGGAAATTCAAGACAAATTCAATTTTGCCATAACAGTTTAATATCGTTAACATGTTGTTTAACCTCCTAAGCAAATATCCGTCAGAGCAAACCACTATTTTTCCTCAGTTTCCAGAACGGCTTGCGTTAACATTGAGATGTCTTCGTTTGTTTTGGTTGTGACAGCACAGATGAGGTCTAAAGCATAGCAAACTCCGCCCTGCCTATAATAGTCTGACCTTAAACACAGTCTACGGACAGACGTGTAATTTAAGCAGCTCTCTTCCACACGCACACACATGGAAACCCTGATGCTACAGAGAGAAAGAGAGAGAGAGAGATATGAAAGAGGCTTGTTGAATCGGCTCTGATAGCGCAGACGTAAACACACAGTCCTGTGTGCCGATACACCTGCTGCCTACCCTGACTGGCTCCTCTCCATACACCGTGAAGGATGAGTGAGAATAGTATATAGTGTGTCTCAGAAACACGTGCTCGGACAGCTGCTGCTAATAAAGCCCAGCAGGGCCATGCCGTAATTAACCGTGCTGTCACACTGCCTCTTGTTTATCATTGCAATGACAGAAAGAATGCATTTCACTTTCAAATACTGACATTAAAGCGCTCAACCGTGCAGATCTGCTCTAGGATGTTGCTTCAAATTCATGTCAAAGGAAAGATCTAAGTACAAAAGTTTCCACTACAACAACCCTATATATTTTACATTGTGTTTAAAATTTATATTTTGCATTTATCATTTAATTTTATAATTAAAACTTGAACATTTATTTTAATAGTACATTTTTAAAATGGTTATATTAAAAGTTGGTATTATTTGCTGAGTTAATCGACGGCATGTGACGGCAGATGTCGTCCATACAGCTTAACTTGTACTGAACCCAGAACATTCCTTTAACAGTATGTGTTTACTGAAATGTCTGCAGGAGTGTAATCTGCGCAGTATGTTCACTGTAATCTCTCCAGTGTGTGTCAACTGTAATCTTGTGTGTGTTCGCTATAATCTCTCTACTGTAGGTCAGAGGTGCAGGGCTATGCTTCGCTGGCTGGATTGTGTTTATATATGTGAGAAGTGGATGTCGGTGGTGTGCGTGTAATGGGGTGTGGTCTACCAGATGGGTTTTTACGGTGCAGCTGTGGCTTTGTGTGTACGATTGAGCTGTAACTCAAAACATCACAACAAACGCACAATTAACTTGCTGACAAACCTACTCATCTGATAAAAAAATAAAACATAAATCTTTCATTGTGAACAGAGAGGCTGTGTAAGGTGCATGAAGCGGCTGGGTTCAAAACTAACTTTAGAAGTTCGTGCCAAGCTTTGAAATGTAAACTTCACGGTGGCATGACGTTTATTCAAAACCACATGGCTCGAGACAACCTGTAAAATCTATAAGTAAACACTTTTACATTGAAAGCACATTCCTGCCGAATAAATCGGTTGAAAAGTGGAAAACATCCCCGTACTGTACAAACAGACCAAAACATTTGCTTTAACAAAACTGTGTACACAAGTGTTGTTTCAGTGTGCACTGGAAAATTTGTTTTTACTTTAAAAACAATTTTCACCCTGAAACGACTAGTAAATTTCACAAATAATGAAAAAAAAAAAAAACCAAAGAATTAAACATGAATTTACAAGAAAAAGTATTTTCTTGCAAAAAAATTGTTTAATAACATTTGTCCCAAATAGCTTGAGAGCAAATGTTATATTGATTTTATACAACAGTTCAATAAATAAGTTGATATTGTGATACATTTCAGACACAAAATTGTCTGCTTTTGCTCAATTTTGCCAATGAAAATCACCTTTAAAGCCAGAGCAGAACTGTTGTGCATCTCCAAGCAACACACAGCAGTGTTTCGTTTCTGAATAAATCCGCGTTTTGAGCGAATCAGTCGGGTGAACCAATGATTCAATGGCCCATACATTAATAGAACCAATAGGCTTGCTCGACTTGAACCGGCGCTGCACAGATCGATCGGTTTATGACATCAAAGTACCGCGAGAGCAATTCACAAGCATAAGGAGCGTCTACTCGCTTCGCTCTCGCGGTACTTTGATGTCATTCACCGATCGGTCTGTGCAGCGCCGGTTCAAGTCGAACAAGCCTATTTACTTAATTCCTGAATGAATCAGCTGTTTGAACGAATTAAATCAATGAATGACTGACTCATTTAGACATTTACCACCACCACCTACTGGCAGTTTTAGTTTCTTGTTTAGAGTATAATTTCTTTAAAAAATAAAATAAAATAAAATGCTCTTATGCACCTCACTTTTAAATCGCTAATTCTAAAGCGAACGTAAAATACGCACGGCCACTCATGACGGTGCGGAGCAGAGCAGAGCGAGCATTTTCAATTAATTGTAAATGTAAATTGTAAAATGAACTGAAACCACGCCCCGTTATGAGTGGCCGTGCGTATTTTACTTTCGCTTTAGAATTAGGGCCAATCCGGGTGCGGCAACCGCTTGAATGGTCGGTTCATTATTATTCCTAATGAATAACACAACAAAGAAACAGTACAATGACAAACTCGCTTAAATATTAGGGGTGAGAATCTCGTGGTTCCTCGATTCATTTACAATTCAGAGGGCTGTGATGCGATGCGATGATAAAACGATTATCGACGAATCTTTTTTTCTATATACAGATTTTCTTTTTTCTCACTGTGTGACAACTTGGTTTTTTTAAAGCAAAGTATTTGTAATGATCCATAATGAATTTACTTCCAATATATTTTGTTAATTAAACAAATGGAAGAGATTTGGCAATAAATGTTGCGATAGAGTATGTAATTCGCTTTGCCTTTTCCGAGTTGGGTGGAAGCTTTTACGGTTGTCCTGGTTTCCACGTCAGCGCTGTTCGATCTGACAATGTGTGGTTTATTACAGAATTCTGCACCCAATTTTAATGCTTCCAATTAGATCTCGCTGCGATGTTATTAATTCTGCGGTGAATTCAAACACTTTCTCACTGGATCTCCCAGCGCTGTGTAATAAGTAATTGAGATCGGCTCACGAGTACACCGGTTCAAAGCTTGCGTCATTTCATGTTCATGTTCTGAGCTCGCACTAAACGTTCCGTTGCAGCTCAAACGAATAGCGCGGTTTCAACTGGACAACGTGGTGTTCGCACCAGTGCAACCTCTTGTCGCCCATTTGGTCGCAGTCTGGAGCCCTACTTGCATAAAGTGTGGCTCTTGTCCAGGTCCTTTTTCCTTCAACTTAATAGAAGCCAAAGTTACGCTAGATTTTAATGCTGGTCGGATTTCTCGCTCAACCATCATGCGTCTCTGTTATGTGCACAGCTGCACGCCACAGACTGTCCCAGGCGCCTTTTGCGTTCCGCCAACGTTACATTATCAATTAACATTTAGGAAATCTATTTTTGACATTTGTGATTCGATTCACAATCGTCCACGTATATTTCGCTTTGAAACCAAATCTTCCCCCATTGTCTTGTCAGTCAAGAGTGAGGCGAAATCTGACTCCTGCAGCTGATCTGTGTTGCGAATCTTGTTTGGCTCACGCTGCATTGAGCAGACGTTCAGTTTTTAATTGTAGTGTCTGTTCTCTAACTGAATTAAATTATTTTTATTACTATAAAAAAAGCAAAACAACGGTGGGGGGCACTGCTGTGGTGGGCAAGTGATGTAACCGCTGTTGCGGATGAACACTGACTATTGCAGCAAGCCTAATTTCAATATTAATAATAATAAATAAATAAATAAATAAATAAATAAATAAATAAACAAACATTAAATAGATAGTTCACCCAAAAATTCTGTCATCATTTACTCACCCTCAAGGCCGCTGAAGCCTAAAAGTTTGTGTAATAAATGCTGAATCAAATATAATATTTCCTTCTAACGCTGCTTTTTTTTAATGCCTATTTGATGCTTTTCTCATTTACCACAATAAAGACTTTTAAGTCGTCTTTTGGGGGCAATTGACCCTTCGCTAAGCCACGCCCGAAAACCGCTACTGGCCAATCGTGGCTTAGCAACCGTAACTAGGCGCGGGAGGTCTGGCAAGCTTTCGAGCGAGGGAAACATGCCCATGCGTTATGCGTATGGATTGTGCAAATCTGATACCCGGTATCCTAAAAGTTTGGACGGGGTGGTGGATTTTGTTCCCTTCCCGAAACCTAAAACCCAAGGGGAGAAATGCCGGGCGTCATCTTTATTTATATAGCGTTTTTAACAATGTAGATTGTTCCAAAGCAGCTTTACATTGATAATAGGAAATTAAAAGTAAAGTGTTTTGGCTTTATAGCAGCTCTAGAATAAAGTTATTGTCCAGCTCGTGGATCAAGCAGTGTGATTAAAGGCAAGACGGAGGCTCACTGACATAACTTAACGTTACTTAAAAATATATTTCAGCATTTTGTTAATCGACGGCTAAACTAGTACCCCAATCCGATCGCGACTCTCCCGGTGTTAGTTCTAGTATAAGTAAAAGGTAGTTAGTAAAAGGAGGGAACATCAGGGGGCTTGCCGGAGATCTCCAAGGAAAAGGTTGGTATGCAAACTTAATCAGTTCATAACAGTAACGTTAGTCACTTATGTGACCCACGACGTGTGAGCAGTAGCCCGGCGCACTAAAAATATAAGCGGGAGAATGTTATCATTGCAAAGTGGTCAGGCTAATGTCTTGTGTTTATTCCACAATACTTATGGATAAGCTGTTTGATTTATAATTGTTATATTATTTTCAAATTTCACTCACCCTGCTGTGCATGCACATAGCTGTTCCTCAATTTGTGTGTTTCCCATTTGAATGGTCAGCGTATGAGGCGCTGCTGCTTGCGCTGGGACCTAACGATCTAGGCTTTAGCTTCAATTTTGATGAAATTATTCTCTAATCGTTTGCATATTATGTCGTGGATATATCCCTCGAATGCATACTGCAGTCCCTTTTGTCTTGCTCTCTCAGATTTTCACCTGTTCGCCAAAAATGACTAATTATCTCCTTGGGAATGTCTGAAACCGGTGCATACATACTGTAATAGACGTGCCAAGCGCAAAAGCTTGACAGGCGTAGCAACAGTAACTAAGGAGGGCGGGGCTTAGCGAAGGGTCAATTCCTCAGCCAAATTCGGGAAAATATTTGTTTTAACATTGAGTGTTTGTGTTTTCTTACTGGACTCTGTAGTATCTGTGTGACTCTTTTCTTCTGCTCCATCATGTTGAAGTCTTGTCGCAGGTCGGGAGACATGTTGCGTGCACGCAGGTATTCGGGGTCATTTTCATTGATGCGGTCGAAGTAACCCTCCCGTTTCCCCACGCTGGGGGGTGGAGGGGTTGTCACCACCCCCTGTCTCGACTCACCACTCATCTCTACTGTACTGTCCTGCTGTTTTCACCTGGAAAGAAAGAAAAATGTATAAATACTTATTATTGCACATCCCTAGTAAACACAACATCTATTTCTACTCACTAAATGAAAAAAACCTGTGAGAGGAAGCCTGTGCACTTCATTTGACAGGCAAAACAGTCTCGATCACTAATGCTCTGAGGGCAAACCCATCATCCCACACAAGCACGCACATAAGTCCACCGATCAATACAATCAAAAAACAGGCAACCGCACATAAGCTGAACTCACTTGCTGAGAGTATCACTATTCACAATGGACCTTGTTCTTTGTTCACCCTCAACAAAAAGAAGAGAGTGGCTGTCCCGCCAACAGTGAAGGGTGGCGTCAGGTCAACCAACAGGAGGGCAGCGCTATCCTATTACACTATCAGGTTTAGTTAGGCCTGATTTTTGCTCTCTCTCTCTCACACACACACACACACACACACTGTTGTCCCAGCAATTTGGATTTCTCTCTCGTTTGAGTAAAGCTGCAGAGTATTAAAAATGAATTTCTCCAGATGGCACACTACCGTTCAAAAGTTTGGGGTTGGTAAGATACTTTTATTCAGCAAGGATGCATTAAATTAATTAAAAGTGACAGTACTAATTAAGACATTAATAATGTTACAAAAGATTTATATTATTTCAAATGAATGCTGTTCTTTGAACTTTCTATGTATCAGGGTTGCCAAAAAAATATGAAGCTGCACATGTTTGTTTGTTTTTTTCCTCCAGTTAATAAGTAGAAATGTTTCTTGAGCATCACATCATCATATCAGAATGATTTCTGAAGGATCATGTGACACTGAAGACTGGAGTAATGATGCTGAAAATTCAGCTTTGCATCACAGGAATAAAATACATTTTTAA
This sequence comes from Rutilus rutilus, assembly GCF_951802725.1. NCBI lineage: Eukaryota > Metazoa > Chordata > Actinopteri > Cypriniformes > Leuciscidae > Rutilus > Rutilus rutilus. The sequence continues at coordinate 36,234,697 of NC_140222.1, read as the reverse complement.
ATGTATTTGGGGGGAAAAAAGCATAATTTTTTTTTGCACCATTCATGTCTGTAACATGAATATGTGATGAGTTAAATTGGTAGTTTAACACCTACTTGGCGTTAATAGTCTTAGTAGTGACCACTGAAATCAGACATTCAAGCTGGGACTGTTTTAAAATCACGTCTGCTGTTGCGCCAGACTGTGTCAGGCATTTTCCCAGGCCTCAGTAAAAAGCTTTCACCTGTACTTCTGTGTTTTCACACTCACTCTCTTCCCCACTTCATTCTGCAGGGGCGGGTGGGCTTCTTTTCTCTGCTGTACGTTGCTAAGCTGCTCATTCAGGTCAAATGGCACTTGGAAAGATGGTTCAGATTAGAGACACACAACTCTGCCAGAAACACACACGCACACACACATCTGCACAGGGTGGGCTAAATAAAAGCCCAAGCCAACAGGAAGCAATACTTCACCACACGTTTAGGTACGTGCTCTACGCACACATGCAAAACTTACAGCATCAAATAGCCCTATTAACCTGATTAAGAGTTGCATTCCAGGTTAAAAAGTCAAATAAACACACACACACACACACACACACACACACACACACACACACACACACACACACACACACAAACAAATGCAAACTCTACAATAGATCTGGGCACATCTGACTAACAGGAAGAGGGAAGCTTAAGGGGACGACGCTTCAGTTTATTATGCTGTCAAGACAACAAGCCATATGTGCACAAAAAACCCACGCGTTTCAACTTGTGATGCAATAATCAAACCTAGCGAGCCCTGGCTGCAACTGTCGTGTGCTGACAGATGACGACAACTGACACACCCACCCAGAAACACAACACGAAGGCAGCAAAGCCTGAAAGGCAGAACTACGAACCGCACTAAACAATGACAACAACAGCAGGTGGGTGTATCTCACCAGACAATAACCACAGTATTTGTGTCCCTTCAAGACCCAAAAAATTAAATTTCGGTTCACTCAACCTCATGTCGCTACAAACCTGAAAGGTATGACTACCTTTCAAAACAAATTTTTTTTATAAATTGTTGCTTATTTCTATAAAAATGAAAGAGGACTTTTTACTACGAGTTCTCAAATGGTTTGACAAAGGGACCCACATTTTCCCATGGCCATTAAGCCACAATTGTAGGCGCCTCTTCAATTTGTGTGTGCAATTAAAGACTGTGCAATACAAGCACAGTTCAACATCTGACAGGACAGGAAAGTTCGTTTTAATGAGGTGAGAGGCTTTTTACTTAGTAACAAGTTACGAAAATAACATTAGAATAATGACAATGACACATAGCCTGACAACATCTCATCTGACCGCAGATACTGAATCAGGACAGCGCGTTTCTCTCCGGCACTCTTCGCTTAAATGCGTCTGACAGAAGAATCAACAGCTTTTTCAGTCTTTCGAATCAAAGTCTTGATTCAGGAAAATAAAAAATAAATGCAGCTTTGGTGAGCATCAGAGACTGCTTACTGACCCCAAACTTTTGAAAGATAATGTAGTTGTATGCTTCTTTTGAGGCTTGACGGTAGGGCTGGGCGATAAAACGATAACGATAAGTATCGCGATATATTTTTTCTCGATAAAACGATATCAAGAGTTCGATAAATGTTCGATAATGTTTATGCGCCAAAAGCGGAACGAAACTCATTTGAACCGCGCGCCACACGGACCATTTATCCGCTCGGCTCAAAGTCCAAACGGCAGCGCTAGAGCAGATGCGTCTACTCTGATCGCTCTCGTCACGAGACCCAGTGAGAAGCGCTTGAATTCAGCGAAGAACACCGAATGTCTCAGTGATTTAAACCAGTTTAAAGGCAGATGAAACAGCGCTGACAAACAGGAGAAACACTGTGCGCAGAAGGCTTTTCCGTCTACAAATTCCCATCATTTACCATGGATTTACTGTAGCGTTAGCCTAGTAATATTAACTGCATCATGAAATGTGGGATATACATATTGAATTGTATTATATTATTAATGTAGACGATGTATTAACGGACTGATGGAATATAATTACAGTATTTAATAATGTATTTAGGCTACTGTTTTTCATACAAATACCATAGAAACCATAAAGTGACATTTTGCCATGATAGTGAGGTTATCAAGATCTAAATGCATGATACTGGATGACCAGTGGTTAAGTTTAATAAAACTCAAACAGTCAGAATATTACATTTTACCAAATAAAAATGAGCACATGCAGAAACTAAGAAATTAATTGTCCAATAAAGATATTTATTTTGTTAAGGAAAAATGACAAATGTTTGAATGTTCTACCTCAGATTTGTGAAATGTTCACCTGTTCGGTAAGTGTTTGTCCTGATATGTTCTGACAATAAAGAGTAGTTTAAAACCACAATTAACGCTCTGGTTTCTACAACTTTCACTTAGGAGCAAAAATCTGCCTTTAAACTTGAAAGAAATAAAGATTTGACTTTTATCATGATAATTTATCGATATCGACTGATATAAAAAAAATTATCGTGATTTTTTTGGCCATATCACCCAGCCCTACTTGACGGTGTAATTTTTGCATGAACTAACCATTTTAAAACTTTCCACCATCTGTTGAAAAAACAAAACTGCATAATGGAATTATAATCTGCTAAATATGAATCTGGATCTGAATCTACTGGGACAGGCGGCAGATGTCCTGTACATGAAATTATATAACCCTGCCTCGTCAATCTCAGCTTATCGACTGCTTTATGCAAAGCAGTGTGTTGATTGTGGGACGTGCTGCTGATTGCCCCAAACTGTCATCGTGAGTGTCTGGTGAAAATAAAAAAGTGTGGGAAATGGGGAGGGATCCTCAATCCTCACTTAAAACAGCTGTTCGGCAGGCAATAATGAACTGCTGTGCAGGATTTCTCGCACACATGCACAGAGATCAGTGCTGTAATAACAGAAAGGACATTAGTAATACAATAGCCACAGAAGACAATAAAATACACTACAGGGACACCAGCAGTACGAGTCACAAGATTCACAGTGTGCACTACAGTCAATGCCTCATTGTGTTACTGCTTTCTCTCTCACAGCTTAGATTCAGTTTGACATGAGTCCCATTTCAGACAGCAGTCACCCTCAAATGAACCATTACAATCACTACTTACCATTCACAGCGAGTCAGACTGACCTGAGGACTGTGTGCGAACCTTTAACATACACTAACTGATAATAAAGCAGAGTAAAAAAAAACGGCAACATTATAAGTAGCGAGTGTCATGTGACATTTATATATATATTTTTAAGTGAGTCTTAAGCGCCCTAAAGTACCTTTGAGGCAACTGTTCAATATGTGTGTTTCCTCCCACAGCCCTCATCGTCGTCGGTATGCCGTACTATTTCTTTCTTTATCTTTAGCAGATCTATAAATAGCGCGCGAGAGATTTTCAGACTCAGATTTCAGGGTCTCGCGCTCAGAATAGCGGACCGTCGGCGCGCGAGGGGGTGTGTGCGTGCTCGCGCAGAAAATAACGACAAAGCAAGCTTTAAAAAAAAACACAGTTATAAAATTACATGATAGGATGCAAAAAAATAGTGCTTTAAGGTTACAAAAATAGGTTGACGAATAAGACCTTTACATCTTTTTTTTTTGACGCTGTTGTGATATTTGTAACTGTTAGTTTACTTAATCATTCAAATTGACTTTAAACGACAATGCAGGCTTAAATAGTAACCCAGAAAAGAAAACGGAGTGGTTTTCCAGAACTTGTGCCGTTAAACTCACCTGTTTGATCCTCACAGAGTGAAAGTCCAGTGAGCGCTCGAGCGCATCTCTCTCATTCCCGCCTCGAGAATCCCAGATTACCTCGGAGGATTAAACACGACAAAAACAGTCCCAAAACTCCACAATTCCACTCAGTAAAGCGCACAAAGCAACCCTCGCACTCCTCTTCCCTCGTAAATAGGGGATTTTCGCCTGTAGTGTGCGTGTGTGTGTGTGTGTATGTTTGTACGTGGGAGTCTGTTTGCGAGGATCTGCTTCAGTAGTGAGAGAAACTGAAGTGGTCATGTGACCTACTAATCCGGCCCCTTCACTGAGCGCACAAATCTAATCGGCCAATCAGAACGTAGGATATCCACTGTGCCCCGCCCACTCGTGTCCCAGCTAGAATTAAAGGTCAGTGTTTACGATACTGTGTGTGTGTGTGAGTGTGTGTGTGTGTGTGTGTGTGTGTGTGTGTGTGTGTGTGTGTGTGTGTGTGTGTGTGTGTGTGTGTGTGTGTGTGTGTGTGTGTGTGTGTGTGTGTGTGTGTGTGTGTGTGTGTGAGAGAGAGAGAGAGAGAGAGAGAGAGAGAGAGAGAGAGAGAGAGAGAGAGAGAGAGAGAGAGAGAGAGAGAGAGAGAGAGAGAGAGAGAGAGAGAGAGAGAGAGAGAGAGAGAGAGAGAGAGAGAGAGAGAGAGAGAGAGAGAGAGAGAGAGAGAGATAAAGTTACAGTATGACACAAATCCACACTATAACCGAATTATCCTCATAGCTCGCCTCACACACAAGCAATCTTCACATAGATGTGAACAGGACACTGTTAAAGCATTAGATTCTGTCATTAGCAGCTGGAACACAGCTGTGATTCACAGTAACCTTGTATGCCCGTTTTATCGCCAACACAAAATATGAGCAACGAACAGCAAAGTTTGATTCAATCAATGTTTTGGGTTCAATACAAGTTCATCAATAGCGACAGCATCTGTGATAGACAATCATTTTGACTCTTCATCCCATTAGTTTATAAAACCAAGAAGAAAAAAAAAGGAGAGAAACGCGCAGCTGATATTTATGTTAAAGCACTTGTATTAATTCTTTCAAACAAAAGTGTTTTATTTGCGATGTTAAGTTGTCAAAATCATTCTTTTTGCAGTGGGACTACTTGTCTAGGTGGATGTACTTCTGGTATCCTTGCGTATATTATTGTAAAAACTTATGTAGTCATTGTCTTTACATGGTTTTAACAGGAGTAATAAATACTGGATATCATTGTGCAGGCATTTAAAAAAAAAAAAAAAAAAAAAAAAAAAATCACACGACTAGTCCCATCTCTTCTGGCTATAGTTTCAGAAAAAGGTGCATTTTACACATATTTTGGTGCAGTGTCTTGACCCATACATACACTTCTGTTTAAAGCGCATTACTTAAATGTTTTTACAAACAATTAAATTATGTAATACAGTACTACTAGTCAGCTAGTTGCAAATTGCATGATGTAAGGAATATCATTTCCGAGTGCAATCCTCCACTTGTTTCAACTGAGAATACCATCTCAACTTACATTTATGAGCATTCATATTACATATATAATCTCACGGTGTATATACTGCAGTCTCTGGGCTCACGACATCCTGGACACCAATATTTTAACGATTTATAAAAGATGAATCACTGTCTGGCCATCTGGGATTTCGGTATGGAGATAAAGGTTAGGATCGTGATTTCAACACACTGTGAGAGTGTATATTAGTACCATTTGTTGTTTGCTTTTGGCATCTGATAAGTGTTTTGGACCTGGAAACAGTGACGTGTGACGTCAGAATTAATGAGCAGATTGGCCTCTGAAAGCATCCAGCACAACTAATTAAACAAAAATATTAAACTATTTTCCCACGACTTGCCGTCCAGAGGGTTGGAGACACTTTATAACACATACTGATATTGATAACTTCCATACTCTTCTAGTCGGAGTGTGTGTCAGCGTGTGAATTCACAGATAAAGCACGAGGTCAAGGTTAGCATGGCACAGTTAGCATCTGCATATAGATGCAGTAACAACATTCTGGGGATAAGCATCTTTAACAAGACATGTTATTTTTGTATCTGTCCCATCAAACAAAGGGTACTGCATATAGAGTGAGGCATACAAACTCAGCTCAAGAGAAGACAGACACGTCAGATACCGATATCGCAATCATAAATCTTGTTGTTCTGTCAATGTAAACAGATAAAAATAACTCACACACACATATCTTATCTCAGATGGCATCAGAGAAGTACGGATCACTCCTCCTTTATGACTGTTGTGACAAACCAAACATAGTCTATAACAGACCAAACTGACACAAATCCAAACCAGAATATCAGGAGAATTGTGGGTGTGGGTATCCTAGCAACACCTTAGCAACACCTTAGCATCGTGCCACGTGCCAAAATGTAACACTTTACAATGTTTCAATTGTTAACATGAACTAATAATGAACAATACTTCTAGAGCATTTATTCATCTTAGTCAGAGGTAATTTTAACTTTTAATACATTATTAAATTCCAAAGTATTTGTAAACATCTGTTAATGCACTCACTGTGATCTAACATGAACAAACAATGAACAGATTAGATTTATACTAACATTACCTAAGCACATCGTGATTAGGAATTTTGTTCTGATGATTAATTGTCATTCAAATAATTGCAATTAACAATTTTGTGTTTTGTATTTGTCACTTTATATTATAGTAAAATGTATAATTAAAATATGCTCATGATTGCCCATATGCCCAAGTGTGTGCGTGCGTGTTAGATGCAATTAATCTATTTGACAGCGCTAATTAATTAGTTATGTATAATAACTATACTCACTATAAATATAAAATAGCAAAAATACTATTTTTTTGGATAGAAAAAACTGCAATTAGATCGAATAACCACAATCAGACAATTAATCAATAACTGCGACAGGCCTAACGCTAACAAAGATTAAGAAATGCTTTAAAAAATATATTGGTCATGTTAGCGAATGCATTCACTAATGTTAACAAATGAGACCTTATTGTAAAGTGTTACCGAAAATGTAAAAATCAAGTGCATTGTAATGACAGCATTCGGATATGATCACTGATCAATGGCAAAGTGAACCAATAACTAACTTTCAGCAAATGACAGAGACAGACTATAAATAAATGGTTTCCATGCGAGTTCACGAAAGTCCAGTGGGAGGACACAGGACAAGTCAATCAGATTGACTGCCAGAGGACAGAGGAATTCCTGCGAGCCGGCAAAACCGAGCAGAAAATCTTTGTCTCGTGGTTTGGCCTGCAAATAAAGTCTCACTATGCCCTGTTATCGCTCCCTTTCCCACAATTCTCTCTGCCTACTATTTGACTAGAGTAATACCAACAGAACAGGTGCAAGTGTGTGCGCGTAATTCCCAGTGTCCTTACGCAAACAGACGCCATTCACTGTTTACACTCTCTGATGGCGCTGATGTGTGCGGTGCGGTCCTCTCGTTCTGTCCCGCGTTTCCCGCAGGTATCTCGGTGTACGAGGCCTGACTGCATTACGTGCCTGAATGCAAAAATGTCAGAATGCAAACACTAGTCAGTCATCGCAGACCGCTTTACCCTCTAATAACAGGCATCCGGGCCTTGCACATGGTTCTTACACTTGGTTTGAACCAACATTATCCATGTTTGCGCAGTGTGAAACCTACTGTTTGCACTGATAAAAACGGTAAAATATTGCCCACAATTGTGGCTTTACGACACACAGACACGTTGTTGTGATATCAAATCAGGCCATCATTTCTCATGTTCCGTCAAAGCGCGGGTCTTTTTGTGTGATATCTCAGGGAAGGGCAGAATCATTGTGGCCAGAGGCTCAATTTTAACCCACCCTGACTTTTGAACAACGGAGACAGTGTACTGGATGTCGAACAACTCTTCCTCACAAACACAGACATTTAAATGACACTCTTACTGAACCTGCACATAAACTTGGAACCAGGACAAATTCATTAAACTGGTGATCTCAAGCATTTCAGAAGATCATGAAGACACACATACAACATACGGTTTAAGAGAGACTGTTGGATGTGGTATTGAGGGATAGAAATGAATTAATTAGGTAAACTAGTTCTGGAGTTGGTAGTGAAACTAGATGGGTAAATGCAAACATAATGATCTAGACAAAGACATTAAAAGTAAAATCCTGTGTATCTTTAAAGGGTTAGTTCACTCAAAAAATGAAAATTCTGTCATCAATTACTCACCCTCATGTCATTCCAAACCTGTAAGACATTCGTTCATCTTCAGAACACAAATGAAGATCGTTTTAATGAAATCGGAGCGCTTTCTGTCCCTCCATTGACAGTCTACGCAACTACCACTTTCAAGCCCCAGAAAGGTGGTAAAGACTAGAGGTCAACCGAATATGAAACAGCGCTGCGTAACCTCACAAGTTTAATTCGTCTAATAAACTGACCTGTATGAGTAGTAATACAGCACTTGCGGGTAGTTCGGTAGAATGAAATGTCCTTATTCCTTTATATCCACGGGACTCATGTGTGGCGTTGATATCGGTCTCTCATTAGCAATCGCGACTGGCTTCATACCACAGTCATGTTAAAAACATCAATGTATTCACTCATCCATAAACATTATTAGATCAATCGGCATGACGACAAGTTCCATAATTCCGCTTATGCGTCATCAACCTACGCCTTTGTTATTGTAAGAAGTTAGCGACCCTTAGTGGCTTAAAATATTACATATTGTAGCTTTAAAGGGGTGGTTGATTATGATTTCACTCTTCTAACTTTAGTTAGTGTGTAATGTTGCTGTTTGACCATAAACAACATCTGCAAAGTTACAAAGCTCAAAGTTCAAAGCAAAGGGAGATATTAGCTTTTGAAGAAATTGCTTTTTAAGGACTACAACAAACGGCTGGTAGGGACTACACGAACTTCCTCCCGGGTTAGTGATATCACAAACCCTAAAATTTACATAAACCGGGAACACGATTTATAGATTATCATGACAGAATATGCTAATCAATGACTAGAAAATAACTCCACATAAGATACATAAATTCATCAACTAACCATTCTGAAATGTTGTCTACATGTTGTCACTTCTTCTTGAGTCTCTCCATCTTTGTCCAACTCCTCTTTGTTTGAACAAAAAAAGACTAAAAGTTTTGGAAATATTCACCGCATGTCTGTGTGGTAATCGAAGCTGCTAAGAACGAGCCGTTGTAGCGCTGCCGTCTGTGCCGGGAGCAGCAGCTCATTTGCATTCAAAGGGACACACACACAAAAACTGTGCGTTTTTGCTCACCCTCAAAAAGTAACAATTTTAACATGCTATATAAAAATATCTGTTGGGTATTTTGAGCTAAAACTTCACATACACACTCTGGGGACATCAAAGACTTATTTTACATCTTGTGAAAAGGGCATTATACCATCCCTTTAATGGCGGGGAAGTGTTGTCTCATAAATGACGGAAAATTCCATCAATGGCAGAGAAAGAGTTAATAGTTCGACTTTGTTAGCTTGTGTGTGTGAACTTAAAATGCGTCTGAACTTAAAATGTGTCTGAAAATATTTACGTCCTTAATGCTGCTGCTGCTGTTTGGATGGTTGTATTAGTATTCTTGCATATCAGTATCAAATTCTTGTGCTTGTCAGTCAGTCAGCCAGACAGTAAAGTTCATGGCTGATGTATGAGCGTGTGCCAAGATCCGCCTGTAGCGCCGCAGCTCCTGGAGGGCAGCATCACCTGATAGCCTTCAACAAATTCCCCAAGTGTAGTAAGCGTAACATACAGGGCAGCAGACCAGAAAACATGCACACAGTAGAAAAACAGACTCTTTGTATGTTGTCATATTTTGGATTCTAAAAACATAACACTTCATAGTTACCATGGGAATGAGCAAATAATAAACAAGTCTTCTGAATGCGCAACCATGTCAACTTAACTACAAATAGGCCTAGATATTAAAATGTGGGCTGGATAAGTGACATTGCCTTCATATTGTGTCCGAAATCTGACCTGGTCAGGGAGTAAAAGGTAATATTTCCTGCTAGGTGCACAAACTTTTACAAAAACAGCGGATGCAGCTTGACAAATACTGTAGTTTTCACTCAGTCGTGACCTCTCCATGATTGTGAGTTTTATCTAGAGAGAGCTCCTCAGGGGAAATAATTTTACCTTGAACTGTTTGAGTAGAGTTGATTTCCGATTGTTTTAATTCAATCTGAGTCAGAGCATCACAGGGCGGATGAAAGACTTTAAAGGGGACATAATGGAAAACAGGATTTTCCTTGCTCCTTTCCTTAAAATAAGAGTCTGATGTACAATGTTGTCATACTTTCAAGTTCACAAATGTAAAGCCCCCTCCCCATCCAGACCTGAAAACTTGCAAAACTATAAAACAAAAAAGATGGTTAAGAGTAGAATATGGCCACTTTAAGCAAAGAAGTCATCTAAAACTTTTAAGGCTTGAATAAAACACTGTACATTCTCATCTTGTTACAGATCTGAGTTTAATAAGCAATATTTTCTATCCTTTTATTCTCAATGCTGTTCAAAGCCTATTCTTAATAAAGCAGTGCCAACATTAATTTCATACCAATAACCTGTAAACTCACTTTCTCATTCATGCTTAGGGATTATGTAATAGCTGGCAAAAAGAGACATGCTGCTCTTTTGATCACAAAAGCTGCAAAAAAAGACGTCAGATGGTAATTTAGAATTAGAATAACAGAGATTGCAACCTTTCAAACTTGCAATGAAATTAGACACTTCTTTCAGGCACTCCACAAAGTGATTCTGAAGACATATATAAAGTAAGTCTATAGTTTATAAAATCACCAAACCTCATTCGAAGGTCGATGTTACTTGTCCTGAGCCATATTATTTTGCTGGTTTTTTTTTTTACTGTATTTCATTTTTCAATTAAAGATAGACTAAACATGTATGCACATTGAACCACATTATTAATTAAGAGTTGATTAATTAGTCCATTTAATTAGTTTATTCGCCAATCATCTCAAAGACCACTTGTCCACAGATCACTGTTTGAGAACCACTGACTGCACTAACCAAACAAACACCAATAATCACCATATAACTGATACAATGAAAACATCCTTTCCCAAAAGAACCATGAAAGAACCATTCATCCATGTGTAATAGACCTCATTTTGCGATGACGCTGATAAATAAACCGATAAAGAGGATGTTTGTGTACTGCTATGTATCACATGGCACTGCTGTGACTCTCTATTTCATGACCACACAAGTTCAAGCCCCTCAGGACAGAGTCATTTTAGAGGCGCAGATCCTCTAATGGCGGATTTCACATGGTGCTGTCAACCCTGTGCATAGGAGGAAATCTTGGCTTTATAGTTGGCTAATTAGATACGGTCACAAGGTAAACTGGTAGCCATTCAGAATCGGAAATGGAACAATAATCAGTAAACTTCTTTTAATTTCCCATTACTAACTCTAAGTCTAAGCTAATATTTGACTTGATCTGATATCAGCATAATCTGATCTGGTTAGGGTCAAGCGCAAAACGTTACTTGGTGAACTCGGAAACGAAGGGAATGTCAACAGGCGACCTTTAGCACAGCATAATAACCATCTCACTCTCCCTGTGGAGCCATTTCAACATTCCAGAAATGGGAATGAGTAAATAAAAAGAATATTAGAACAAGAGACTCATTCACATCTGCAGAAGCCATTGTTGCAATCTAAAAAATTTAATTTCAGACCCATGTCCTTTGTGGGATCGATGACGAGAGAAATGATTACTGAAGTTCATGAGATGAAGCTGAACTTCTGGCCGTAACAAGGACTTGTGACAGTAGATTTGTATCACTGAGCAAAAGTGAACTGAAACAATCAAAGCTTGCATGGATGAAGGAAGGGACGACTGTTTCCTGGAAGGGTATTGCGCAGTCAGGAAAAAGAAACAGTGTGGGTGTGTGTGTAAGACAATGATGTATTACCCCATGAGCCAAAAGACTTTCTCACAAGTTTTGTATGACCAGTCCTTCGCAGACACACACACACACACACTTAAAAACATCTGCCGTCCACTCAGCCGAACTATCAGAGGTTTCCAGGGATACGAACACAAACAGTGGAGATGTATGTTGCGGCCCCACCTCATGCCCTAAGAGAGCAATCAACCTGGGTAAGTCCCCTCCTTCCCTTCCGTCAAATTTCACATATGGTTCTTTTTACCATCTTCAAGGGACTCATATATAGAAAACATCTCAAACACACGATAACATAAACCATGTGTACAAAAGCTTTAAGAAGTAATGGAGCAAACGTGCAATTACATGGGATGATCTTCCGTCTTCACTCTTCGTACGAGACCTCACATCAAGCACTTTGCCAGATTAAGACGTTATAATCAGCCACCTGCTACGAGCAACAAGCTAGAGGTGAAGATTTTCATAGGCGTCCCGAAGGCGCAAACATATATGTGCTAGGCCGTGAACTTGAACTATGACCCTTACAACCACTAGATGAAAGAGTAATTTGTAGGACGAAGGGTTGCTGAGGTGAGTTACGAGCTTTCTTTCCTCTGGGTCTCTTTGTGTTTTCAAAGCACGCTGAATGAATGAAGGAATCACACAGAATTTTCTCCTACGCAGTCGTCTTGTTCTGCTCAGGAATTCACCCCAACTGAAGGGGGGGAAAAAAGGTTTTATTCAGGGGTCCCATCTAAAAAGGCAAGGGAGGCTTCTGAAAGGCTTGTTAAATACTTTGATCTCAGTCCTTTCTGTTCTTGTTTTGAACAGTCAAGCTACAACAAGCAAGTTTAGTCGCAGACAGCCAGTGTAGATGCAACACCATTTCCCGCACAGCTTAGTTTCTGGCCTATTAATTTACACTAGTTTCTCTTAGGTTGGGCTGGGTTGAAGACTGGCTTTTAGACAATAAAAAATAAGCTAGGGCAGGACATGCCAATGCAATAGGCAAGAGGAGAAACTCACAATTGAAAAGCAAATACATTCATGGAGAAGACTGAGAAGACTCAACTAAACTGAAGAGTGGTCCTGAATATCCAAGGTCTGAATTGATCTCTTTAAGATGAAAGGAAACTGTAGTTGAATATTTGCTTTGATGATAATGTATTATGAATGATCTTAACTAGCACTGAAAGCTGTAAGGGTCTTTTCCAATCTGGCAGGTTTGTAATAGAAGACAGTTCAGCTGGAGGAAGTGAATCAAGTCCCCACCGAGGTGGTTATTTCTCCATTTTTTTCTGTGAGAACTGTGGATGCCCCACTGTGTATCAATGCTAAACACCCATCGGCAGGGGTTTGGAAAATTCCGGAGCCCCTGCAAAGTGAGCAGAAGGTCAGCTCCAAGCTGAACCAGCAGTAAAGGCCAAGACAGAGACCAATAGACGTCCGCTCACCCAGCAGCAGGAGCCATCACTTCTCCTGCCAAATCCATTTATGCAGCACCACCTCCTGCCGAAACACCATTCAGCTAGTACCACTGTTCAAGATCAGCCTTCCCAAAAAGATAGAAGGGTTTGTGGTAGTCGCTTTGTCCATTCAAAATTTCAGAAGGAGGACAGCACAACTAAATAGAGTAGCGACAAGGACACTTTCTACTGCTTGTGCGATTGGCCAGTAATGTCTCAGTGGTGATGGGTGTCCACAGTTGGGATGAGGCAAATCGAGAAACAGAATATAAGGAGCCAAACTTCCTGATAGACAAAGGGATCCTGCAGGGTCACAGGCATTCAGCCAGAGCCTGCACTGTCCACTGGGACGACATGCAAAGAGACAGATGCATGAGTAATACGTGACTCAGAACCAACAGTAAATCTTCTAAGTTCTTCTATGGTACAGTGAACTCATTGGGCATGCAGACAAGCTGGCCTCCTTCTAAAAACTTCATTCTTGAGCCTGTACATTTTACGAAAGATCCTGCCCACAAGTATGGAAAACTTTGTTCCTCAGGAAAAGCCTTGACAATGGACCACCAATGTACACAGCTGTCACAGTCAGGGCCGTTGAGGCGGTCCAAGGGGCACGGCAATGCCTTTTTACTGGAGTAGTTTGCGCTCAAGTCATATGGATAGTATCCCTCTTTGTGTGTTGATATAAGACTAAAGGTCACTCCTTCCAGCTGTTTCCTTCCACACCCCATGGAGTGAGGGAGTAATGAATAAGTACAGACCGCTCAGGGAGGATGGTACTGATTGCTCAGGGAATCGATGCACTGCTGCTAACTGTAAACACACACACGTGAAGCATGACAGGCAAGTCATTTGTAGCAAGTTTTAAAGAACAAATTGAGGATGTGACCTAAGAAATGGGAGGAAAGAGTTTTAGAATTGCATCACTGCAGTGAAAGAGCTGAGGTGATCCAGACAGGTTTGTAAAATGTTTCCTCTCTGCAAAAGTAGCTCATCACAAATCATGTCAACTGAAGCATGAAGATATCACCTAAGTATCTGCTCATAAAATGTGCTGGGTGTGGATCCCACATGCCTCAAAGGCTAAGAGAATGAAATATAATCCTGTGCTGGGGGAATGTTTTTTTTTTTTTTTTTTTTTTCGTTGAATCTACGCCGAGTCAAATCACCTAGCTCTCTTCAACAGGCCATTTCAGGCCAGGTTTGAGGCACAAGAAAACGTGTCACAAAATGTAAGCATCAATGTGCAAAAAAATTAAATAAAAAATAAACTGTCACAAAGAAATGAACAATGTAATAGACAATGACACACCGGACATACTACACACTCAGCTTATACAAAGAAAGTACATATAACAGGCCTCTATTATTTTTTCATACAACAGCAGATTATATAAATTATACATCTTTACTATATAAATCATTTTAACCTTTAGGGTTTGATCATATTTAGCTAACATTTGAGGATTATTTGGTCCCCAAAGTACTTCCACACACAGGTTCAAGACCGTATTCTTTTACATTATTTCATTTCCTAGCCTTTTATCCCCTTTCTCACACACATGTAACTGTATAAACAGGGTACAGGCCTACCCACCTGGAAAAAATGTTTTTGCCATTAAGAAAACCTAAGATCAAGAGACAGAATGTGAGACATGAGGAGTGTGAGCTTTTTTAAAAGTGAGGCAGCGTGTGTCTGAATTTACTGGTCACTGGTAAACCAATAAAAGAACTTCCAGACTGTCTCGCTTCTTAGCAGTGACCAGTGGGGAGAAAATCACTATGATCTCAGTTTCTTTTTCATTTCTCTTTCTCCCTTTCTCTGTTTAAGGCATCATCTCTCTCTCTCTCTCTCTCTCTCTCTCATTCCTGCGTAGTGTACGGATTGTGTGAGCTCAGAACTGGTGGATGACTCTCATATTTCCATGTTTTTTTTTTCCTTCTCTTTTTGTCCCTGAAATGGACTTACAACAGACACAAGGAGATATTAAACACTACTGTGTGTCCATTAGGTTTGGTGACGGTCAGTGGAAAGATCTTCTAAGGGCAGCCTGCAGAATTAAACTTTCCCCCAAAGAACAACCTATACTGACATCAATATCTACAGCACAGACCTTAGAGTAGACCGCATTTAATTTGACGTGAAAAATACGCGTGGTTACTGACAAGAATATATCGTTTTTTGTTTGCTTGTAAAATCCCTATTTTTTCCTCCTTGTTCCTCTTGGTACAGAATGAATATTTGGACAGGACGTCCTGACTGCATAGTCTTGTTATCCCTCTGTTTTCATTGCCCCTGCTCCCTCCATCTCCTCTTATTCCTCACTGCTGCCATCCCTCCATCCAGTACTAATGCCTCTCTTCTTCCACCTCACTGACTCCCAGCACTTGTTTGTCCTTGCTCTTTGTTCGACAGGAGTGGAGAGGGCGGAGGGGTTCAGGCCCCCTTTAGAGAGCCCCTCTCTGTCTCCAATGACGGACAGTGCAATATTCTCCCTGCCCCACCCACATATGGAAAAATAAACAAGTGTCCACATGTAGCCACGGAATGTTAATGGTTTCCATAACTCTGCTCCCCACCTGCCAAAATGCAAGCAAGTCCATAATACAGATCCTGACATATTGCATTATACACTGAATCTCCAGAGTTAAGAGTCCTGAAGCAAACTAAAGAAGACTTCTTTGCAATCAATTTGAATGGTCTGGCAGTTCAACCAATGGACTACCTTTTTGCTGAACAATAGAGGACAGACAAGAGTGGAGCCTGCGTCCAACCAAGCCACACTACTGTTGTGTTTATTACATAAACAGGACTGTTTACTCACACAATGTCCATCAGATGTGTCCCTGTAATGAGGTCTAGCCTCAAGACAGTTTGCATGATCTCCTTCACATGGGGTCTCTCAGACACTGGGTGGTCCAGCAGACTCAATATTGAGTTTTAAAGCAGTGTTCCCTTTCTTTCATGACTTCAGCATTCAAGAGCTCTTCATGAGCCTGAGGGCGCATTACTTAGGAATTTCGAATGGCTACGTCTAGGGTTTGTGTGACTACTCAGTTTTAGTCAACTAGTAGTCCAAAAAGTAGATGGGATGTGCAAAATTGCCACTTTTCATAAACGATTAGTCTGTAGTTAGAAATCCCTATAAATTAGGCCACGTCATGTCCACCAGACCCAAATGCAACCCTAAGCTCATGAGTCCACACTTTCGTGACGTAATGCTGCTTTGACGGTGGGATAGAAGTGCAAAGGGGGCGCGCGAGCACCCTTCTGAAGCCTAAAATGACAAATGGGACACTCTACGGACTTGTGGACTTAACAGGCAAGCGGCAGCCATTGTAAGTCCACAAGACTGTAAGTGCACATGAAGTGTGCCATTTGGGACAGGGCCCGGATGGGAGTTTCTTATGGATATATGGATGTTCAATAAGAGAACTAACAAATAAAAAGGCTATATAACTACAACCTTTTATTGCACGTATATAAATAAAACAA
This sequence comes from Rutilus rutilus, assembly GCF_951802725.1. Taxonomy (NCBI): domain Eukaryota; kingdom Metazoa; phylum Chordata; class Actinopteri; order Cypriniformes; family Leuciscidae; genus Rutilus; species Rutilus rutilus. The sequence goes on along the minus strand of NC_140222.1, from coordinate 36,218,009 downwards.
AATGGCTTAAAAGTGCATACCTGGATGCAGAATATTGAGCTTCAAATGTAGCCAGAGAGGCAATCTATATACTGTGGGTGCGATAAATCTAGTTCAAGGCAGTTTGTTTAGCCTTTTTTCCTACTCTTAACAGTTTAAAGCAGTAATCAGTCTGACTGCAGTGCTCTGAGAAACACCCTGGAGCGAGTAACACACCATATAAACAGACTTCAGAAAAAATACTGTCCTTTAAATCTCTTCACAAATTAACTTGTGGATCCTGCATAATAACATGAATTTGATGTATGCCGGGACACAGTTTGTGGAGCACAGTAGAACCAATCAACTAGTCTGTGCAACCACAAACTTTTTCGAGTAGAAAACTTGACATGCTAGCAAAATAACATGGTCATTTCTAGTTTGGACATTTGAAATGATGCTTTGGTGACAATAGATTCTGTTTGCTCTGCTGATCTTGTTTTCTGTGATGCTCTAGAGAGGGACACCCAAACTCACGCTGGGTAATAGTTTAGTTTTCCAGAACTCTGTGTTATTCTCCCCTCTCGCTTGTTCCAGCTGCAGAGGAAATGACAATGCTCGGAAAAAAAACAACAGCCGGTGCAAATCATAACCTCCGCATCTCTCTACAGCTGGTACATCTTGAGTACGGGGTGCTTCCTCGACTGTGAAAGGGGTCCTGACCCTGAAATCCAATCCGTAACAATATAACGCAATAAAATATTGAGTAACAAACACTCACATGGGGTGGTCAGATGCTTGTTTCAGGAATCCTTTCAGGCTTCTTGAAGAAAGACAAACACTATGACGACAACTAAAAGCAGGATTACGATTTGAATGGGATAAAGCCGGGATACAAAAAGATGGAGATTAGGAGAGTGGCTCAAAGTAATGCATTTGTTAACAGGATCAGAGCAAGTCAGCAATTTGTTTTCCATCACACAAGGAAACACAGAAGTCCGTGTGTGTGTGTGTGATATTAATATACAGATACAACATTTCTGGCCGTTATTACTAAGCCGATCATTATTTTCATGTTACAGCCAATAACCGATTATTAGCCATTCTTAAATGCTACATTATTTTGTGTAAATAAATATTGCACTAAAATTTCAAGTCGCAATGTAACGTAGCCTAAGTAACAACAGATCTTTTTGTCCGTATTGTGATGTACAGTACATCCAAGTAAAAAAGTTAGAGCGGAGACTTGGTTCTGTCCATTGGTTGTTGATTGGATGAAGGCAGATCCAAAAAATTAAACGTGCATTGATGAATTCAACGACTCAATTGTAATTTGCAGTTACTAGGGGTGTGACGAGGCACTTAGCTCACGAGAGGAGATGAGACACGAGATTGGGTTCACGAGAACGAGACAAGCCGAGATTTTTGCACACCATTTTTAAAAAGTTCGCAATGACTAGAAAAATAGTCTGCAGGTGTATTTTGAAAGGTTTTAACTAATCATCTTGTAATGAATGTCATTTCAGTCCAACTTTCTGAGTATGAATTATCATATGCATTGAAAGACAACAATATACAAGCACTGAAAAAGGTTTTACCACAAACTCAGCTGACCGGCTTCTCTCCTGTACGATTTCACATGAGTAACATAACACTGTTTTCTCTTAGTCTTATTAAGTGCAAACAACAAGTGCAACCATAATCAAAGTACTCTCTCAATATCAAAGTGTAAATAGAGACCAAATCTTTCTTCAAGCATGAGATGAGAGATGGTTACAACAGCACAGACCAGCCTAAGACAGCTTTCGTATTGGGAGATGTTCGCGTATCAGGAAGCCACTTTCAAAATGTGCGGTATTAAAATTACGTTTGAATGTGCGTTTGCGTTTTACTTTCGCTTTCACGCGTACTCTGTGAATAGGGAGCGGCGGTGCTGAGCGCGCATTCTACAAGATGAGATATTTATCAGATGCTTAGGCTCTGTAGTGCAACGAATCCTCCGCCATTGTCTCGTCAGTCATCTCACTCTCGTCACGTGATCAGTGAACTCTGATTCCTGCTGCACTGTGTGCGACTCTGCAGCTCGTGTTGGATGAGCTGGATGGAATTGAAGCGACCGGTCTCCAACTGAATTAAATGTTTTCTATTTCTATAAATAGTCATGTAAATGTAGCGGTGGCATATTCTACGCTATTTTCACCCTCACACTCCATCATGTCAATATCGCGACACAGCTTTTCACCTTGACGAGGTGGTCAAGGTGATCTCGTCACACCCCTAACAGTTACTGATATTAATTTTAAGTTTTTCAAAAGATAACATTTATCATTGTTATTAATTTATTAGTGTTGTTAAAGATTAACTTTAAGTAAATGTTAGATAATGGAAACGGTAACCTGTATATGTAAAAATGGAAGAAATGAGCATGAACATTTCCATTTCCAATATCAACTGATACCATTACACTGATACAATATCTCTCTAAATACATCCAAATATATTGCTAATCTCTAGTTTTTAAAATCCAATTAAAGTTGTTCTAGTTTGAAAGTGTATGACGTTCCTGAGAGACAAAGAAAGATAGAGGAGAGGTGGGTTGACGGGAGACAGGATAGGGAATATTGCTTTACGTGTTCTGGCCTTGTGGTTTCTGGATAACAATGGATATTCCATTTCCCTCCCTGAAGAATACAGCCGGCTACAGAGGCCCAAAGCTCAGCTTAAAACCTTTTTGTCATGACTTCATCGCTTCGCTCTCCCACCCTCTTTCTCGCCTCTCTTAGTTCCGACTTTCCCTCTGCACTCACAATTCGGTCTCTCTGTCCCCCTGTGGTGATGGTTCACATGCCGTATGTGTGGCCTCATGGCCTGACAATTCCTGTCCCCTTTTTTTCCTCTCAACGCAGCCGCAGGGCCTGGGGCCAGTCCGCTGCTCTGTCATGAAAAACATCACATGGATATTGAACACACACATGGCCCACAAAGTTTCCTGATTTTAGGGTTTTCAGAGTTGCCACGATGATTTGCAATCAGAGGCTTAAGTTTTTTATTGATCAAAATCAAATCTTGGAAGAGAAGCTTGATTTATGATTTGGCATCATTTACTGCATAACACTCACGTCATTCCAAACCTGTATGTTTTTTGTTTAATCTGCAGAACACAAAAGAAGATACGAGTGTTTTTCATCCATTCAATTAGAGTCAATGGGGTCCAAAACTAGATGTTTTAGACCCCATTGACCTTCATTGTAAGGACAAATACATTTGAAACATTCTTCAAAATATCTTTTTTTTCTAGTTAATTTGGAGGCAGATCTATTTCTTCCTCGGATCAAATCCACAATCTATGGAGATCCGTGAAGCAGACCAGATGTGGTGCTTTCTGAAAAGATTCGTTCCCTGGATCTGTCACGATATCACTGTCAGCACCGAATCAGACCTGGCATTCTGTGTCAGATAGCAAATCTGGAAGGAAATGAGACTTTGAAGGGTTGAATGGAGGAATGCGAGTGGCGTGAGAGTGGGACGGGCCGAAAGGGAGTCGGATCAGATCCCCTCGTACACCCAAAGCGATAGTCTTTTTCCAGGTGTGTTTCTAACGTCTTGGATTAAATACAATATTGGAAACACAGAACAATCTGGACAGCAGATGGATACTGGGATGTAAAGATTGCATATATTTCTCAAAATATCGGTTATCAACCGATATTACAGATTTTGAATTTATCGTATTGGTAATGATCATTTCCTGATTTTTATTTAGATTATCTTCTTAAGTTTAACCCTCACTTAAGGTTTATCTTCATAAATGCTTATAATTTTATAACACTTAAATATAAACTTTAGCTAATTTCAAAACCAAAAATAAATGTTCATACAATGTTGTTATTGAAAATGACTGATTTATTTATTTATTACTTTTTTTTGTTTTATTCTTAAATTTATTTAGACAAAAGACTATAGAATTTAAATATCACCATATTTATTGGCTATCGGTCATACTATGAAAAGAATTATCGTCCAGAGTTAAAGAGCAAAAACAAAAACATAGGAAGGTTGCATTACGTAAATCTCTAGGCCTACCTAAAAGAACTGTATATTGCTGCAAGGAAACACTGATTACCTTCTACATCACCATAGTCCTCCAAATGAGCTCCAAGTGAAACCAGACCCACATACATATATCCTCATGGGTCAATCCCTCTTACTGCCAAATCAGGCTACGCCACCCGAAATCAATCAGAATCCGGCCCAATGACACAAAAATAACTTCAGCGTGTTCATAAACAAACTCTTTCTGAGCATAAAAGTCTTCTTTTTTTTTCTGCTTTTCTTTGATTGTTGAAAGCATGTCACATCTACATCACTGCAGAAGAATGCCGTGGGTCCCGGCCCGTGAGCCCAGACCCAACCCGAATACATTTGGTTCAGTTTATCATGAAGCCTGACTCCACATTACTCAATCTGTCTCACACAAACACCATTAGTCTACACACTCTGGGGGCTACAGGCCGCCAAGACACATACGAGGTCGCACAGACACACAGCCACACACAAGCATTTGTTACATGCACACCTGCGAGTACAGAGGGAGAGGGTTTGTTTTATTTTAAAGCCAAGTGATCAGATGACTAAAGGATGGCAAAGGCTGAGTGAAGGGAATGTTACATGACATCATTTACACTCTGTCAATGCTGCATGCATGAATTTTACCATCAGTCACATGACTTCTCAGGCTAGGATCTGTCCAGAATAGGGAAATATTTGATCACAGACTTTTTTAATTCTTTAAACAAATTTTTAAGAAAAGGTCTTTAGTTATGTCACAGCTACAAACCATGATTTGATAGTTACTAGATTGTGGCAGACGGAATGAGGGGGAGGGGCATTCTGCTTCTAGAGAGCATGTGATTGGACAAAATAAGTGAGTGTAGGATGAGTCATCAATAGAGATCAAAATCTTACTGAGCCCAAACTGTTCTGATTTGCCAGAAGATAAAAACTCTAAATAGTAAAATGCATATTAACTACCATTCGAGGCTCTAGCATAATGATTACTAACAGACATGGACTAAAATCCACAAAACTTTAAATATAAGCACATAAAGATAAACATCAGATCATGCGCTAACCTCTAAACCACGTCTCCGACAAACCAGACCAGACCCCCAAGACCCACATCCGAACTAAAACCAGACCACAGCTAGACCACCAGACCCAAACCAAGATTAAACACCTCAAGACCCAGATACCAAGAACTACTGTAGCCCAAAAACCTAGACCAAGACTAGACACAGACCCAGAATAAGACCAAACCCCAAGACTTGACTTCGAGACCCAGATCAAGAACCTGACTTGTCCATTTTATTGAGCCAAAAATTAGAAAATGACTTGACCAAAATGCGATAAACACGAAATATCTTGGAGCAAAAATGAGGCATTATTTATGACATTGAAAGTAGTGTTGAAAATATCACCTAATATCATAGTACTACAGAGATCTAAAGAACTTATGATTTACAGCTCTTATAGTGCCAGTGTGGATTTCAGATCCCAGTTTACAGAACAAAAGTAATAATGTCAAGTAATTTACTGCAAGCGTTGAAACCACAGGCGACTGGATATTGTCTGGCTTTTGGCAAAATGCAAAATTTCTCTTGAAGTGTAGCTTATAAATCTCTTGGGACGGTCGTCAGGAATTTCAGTAATGGGGAAAAGCGGCACTCACTCCAGTTTATTGACTCTTTAATGACATCTGTGCACATATCCGAGTAGCTCTTGGGATTCTGGGATGCGTGGGTGGAGCTTGTGAAGCTGAGTGACAGCATCTTTTCACACTGTAAACGGGATAAAAGAATGATTTATGGTTAGACTGAGGACACAGGAGCTGGCTCTCCCGCTTTCCCATTGCTTGACAGGTTGGCCGTCAAATAGTGCAAAAGCTTGTTCGTGATTATACACCTTGACAACGGTTCACACGCTTATATACACCTTGACAACGGTCATATTTTGTGGTTTTGTTTTCTCCAAATAATCAAGTCTCTACACTAATAGATCCGAAAATACTTGTGTCATTGTGAAACTGGAAACAATAAATATTTTCTAATATGATGTAAAAAAAAAAGAAAAAAGAAGGGTCCTTTTAAATTTATCACAATGTTTATGGTGTTGTATGATTTCAAAGCAGCAGTAAGTGACTTATTTTTGGAATACCAGGCATAACATTTTCTAACCACTGGACGGATATTGCAAAAAAAGCTGTCCTGGGAAATTGTATTGGTATCAGTGTTTGGGGCAAGATTACATGCTCCGGCAGTACGGCAAGTAAATGTTTTTCCAATAAAAAGACTGTGTACCTAAAAATAATGGAAATAAATGTCTTTCAACTGAGTTATTCTATCAGGCTGCATGCAAAAACTAACATACAACACCAACCAATATAGTCTGATTCACAAACAAATGACTATATAAGACTATAAACCAGTTCTTTTTAGTGACTCAAATCATACAGAACGACCAGTATAGTCCGAATTCTCAAAACAAATGACTCCTATGAACCAATCCTTTTAACGAATAGTTCAAAAAGACAAGTTACTGGTTTGAATCGGTCTGACACAATGCCCTGAATAACTAACTTTAGAAGAGAGAGACATTTTTTTTCATATGCAAGTAAAATAATATTATAACTGAAATATACCCAAATGAATCAGAATCAAATCAAACCTTTATGAATACCCAGCTCTACAATTCAGGATTCTTCCTAGTAAACATACAGGGCATGAGATTTATAAAGAGGTCAGCGGCAATCATGTGGACTGGTGTGGTTTTCACAGCATTTCATCTATGAACGGGACGCATTCATCTGGAAACACAGAGCATAATGGGCCGAAGGCCCTGCGAGCAACCTGCTTTTATGCCCACTTAAGATCACGTCAGTAAACAAAAACATATGAAAGAAACTCACCCGCTGACTGCCATACTCAAATCCTTGCATGCTGCCTTCAGGCAAAGAGTGTTAGGAGAAGTGAAATGACATGGCAGGGCCTTGTTTCAGCATCAGTTTACATCAAACACACTTAACGCACCTTCGCTAACCAATACACACACAAAAAGTCGGCCCTTAGGCAAAGTAGCTCCTTTTGCTATTAAACTGAAGCACGTTGTCCACACCCTGACCTGCACAAAGATCTATCCATCAAGGTTTTTCTCCAAGACGTCTAAGGAAGAGAGAGCTTTGCTGAGGCAAGTCTATCTGACTTTGATTCGGAGTTGGATTCGGGCCCAGGGTCGCTGCCTTGTACGCTAATGAGTTATTTATTAGCCCGACTGCAAGATGACAGCTCTGAGAATTCAACAATATACGAACAACGCACCTCCACCGCTAAGATCCAGGAGCTCATATGTACACTCGATCTGAAGGGATAGTGAAATAAAAAATGAAAGTGAAATTAAAAGAAAGTTGGTAGAGAGTACCAAAAGGTATGTGTTTCTCAGGGGAATGCAAACCTTTTGAGAGAATGCAAAAATTTTGCGACCAAAAATCCACATTTCTTGGAGGAATGAAAGTTTTGAGAGAACGCAAAAGTTTGGCGAGCCAATGCAAAAGCAATTATCTGAAGAGAAACGCATGCAAAAATGCAAACTTATCAGGACAGTGGTGCTTGGCAAGGCGACTGCATTGCCGCTCAGGTCCAAAATAAATGTAGAGGAATGCACCTCAAAAATGCAGAGGAGATAAAGGCACACTAACCTCAGCACAGAAGAAAAATCGCAACAGACAGAAAAATTCACCTGCTCGAATTCCAGGACTTCCTGTTCTCAAGGTTTTGTCTCTCCTCTCACTTCTCAAACTCAACGCATAAAAATTCCAGAGTTCCTACATGGGCTCTCCAGTCTCCACTGGAGAAGATACCACAATACTCATCTCGCACGGTTAGGAGAGACTGATAGAGAGAGAGAGGCAGAAACAGAAAGAGAGAGAGAAAGAAACACACACACATAAGGGAGGGATCTCTGATTAAAATTCTCCTGGCACATTGTCGAAGGCCGTTGCAGCAATAAAGCCCTGCTGGCTGGCTTTTGTTCAAGTTTAAGGCTGTAGTCTTTTTTCACTCCGATTCTGTCTCTTTTGGTCTTCTGGCAGTCTTTTCTGGAGCCGAAGGGAGGTGCAGGGATGCAAAATGAAAAACTACCAGGGTAAGAAAAAAAGATAGCCCCCTCCTCTCTTCCCCACACTCTTGTCTTCTCACTTTCTTCAGTTGTGGTATTCATTGGTCTCTGAAGGGTTACCCTGTCCGAACAATGCCCAGCATCAGACCGCAACAAAGCCGAAGCAGCTTTCAAACCGTCTTACAAAGGTACACGGCCTTCAAAGCTGAAAGACTGCCAAGAGTTTGCATTGTAGATTCACAATCAGAAATGGGGAACTAACATGGACAGAGATAAACCTGGCCAATTTTAGCATTATATCCACTCCGGATACCAATATTGCGATTCTGGTCGATACCGATTGGCCGATAATTGGTATGGCTGATAACTGGACAATATAAAAAATTCTAAACTACTTTGTCTAAATTAATTTACAAAACAATCCCCAGAACTTGAAAATGTAGGCAACACGAAATTAAAATGTTTAGCATGATTGGCTAAATATTACATTCAACAATGTTCGTTTTTTATTTTATTATTAATTCTAAGTGAGTGTTAGATTACGGCAACGGTCATTTAAATGTGAAAATTAAATATCTAATACAGACTGATACAGATAAATACATTAAAAAAAAGAAAAAAAAAGAAATCAGTAATATTTGGCCAATAACCGATATGGTACCAATATATTTTGCATACCTGGTTACAAAATCTACAAACAACCTTTTATGTATTTTGAATAAATAATGTACTAAATACATGTTCATTACATCTCATTTGTGGTATAATCAGCCAACCCACAACCCAAACAACCCACTCTTGTGGTCTTCATAAACTCACCTCCATTAAAACCGAACTCAACACGTCTCTCTGGAGTTGGTTAATGCCCCACGTGTGAGTTGAAACCAGAAGTGCAACAAATTTTACTCCAGTGTCGGTGGTAATTGTAAAGAAGCTCTTGACAGTGCAAGGCTAGTTTCTCCTGCAACATTTTTTTCAGAACAAAAAGTGGGGCTCCCAATTGGTTGTATCATCTTAATGGGTTTTTAGTATTGTTAAACGGTTGTCCCAGGGTCAATTTGTTAACTAAAGAGGCACAAAGAGAGTGACACTGAATTAGCATTTGAATAACTAGGCCTATACACTATTCTGCTGAGTAAGTCATCGATAAATGTGTCTAGTTTGTCTCAAAAGCTCCTGTTGGAGTCTGTTAGACGAAAGCAAGTGCTGTAGATGTAAACAAAATTTAAAAAAAATGTCGACGATCATCTTAAATGGGACAACCTAATATAAGCAAAACATCCAAATAGAGCTCTTTCCTTCATAACCGGTGGTTCCTGATGTCTTTTTAATTGCTGAGTGAACTGCCGAGCTCTGCTAGGGAGCGCTGACCAAAGGAGACAGTGAAGAACAACAGTTATGGGAGGATAAAGTATGACTGTGTACTGTTTACCACAGAAAACCCCAATGAAAGCCCTCAGTGGGGCCTCTGCAAGTGTGGGTCTCTCGGGGGATGTTAAAAATCAATATGCAACCAATTATTCATGCAGGAGGAAAAGTTTCTTGCAGTCCAAAAGTTGACAAGAAATTGGAAGATTCTGTACAGTTTAGTTGAGAGTTACACAACAAAACTTCTGTGATAGTTAAAGATAGTTAATAAAAATCACGTTTTTAATGTTGTTTACAAGTCTATGTGGTGTTTTTAATGTGCTTTAAAGGGATAGTTCACCCAAAAATGAAAATTCTGTCATCATTTACTCACCCTGAAGTTGTTCCAAACCTGTATGAGTTTCTTTGTTCTGCTGAACACAAAGGAAGATATTTGGAAGAACGTTTGTAATCAACAGATCTCGGTCCCCATTGACTTCCATAGTAGGAAAAAAAAGATATACTATGGTAGTCAATGGGGACCGAGATCTGTTTGGTTACAAACATTCTTCCAAATATCTTCCTTTGTGTTCAGCAGAACAAAGAAACTCATACAGGTTTGGAACAACTTGAGGGTGAGTAAACAATGATAGAATTTTAATTTTTGGGTGAACTACCCCTTTAAGACAAACCACGTGCAAATTCATCAGTCAATACCATTGGTTCACTGCAGTTTTTTGGGGGAAATAATCACCAAAGACGGTTTAAAATCGCCCTGGTTCTATATGTCACAAACATGTTGTAACCAATCCCATCACGAGGGGGGCGGGCTTTAGCATATCATTAAATATGGCCGCTCTGAGGCAGTGGAGTCTCAAGTGAAGCCAGGTTATCCCGGTATTTTTCTGTTAAAAAAATCGGGTAGATTTAGCAATATAGCGGGTGTATTATGTATATGATGTATATTACGATGTTATGATGAACTATATGTCTGACTCTGTGATGGTGAACGGGAATATGGTTTGTGTAACATTAGCAACACATTATTAGGTGTCTGATAACGTATAAGCAAAAGGCGAATCATATTAATTACCGTTACTAGTCCGACGTTGTAGAGAGCAATACATAAAACGCATTACCATGTCATTTTGGTGATCAAATATGAGTTTTAAGCAAAAACAATTATTGACTACAGGGGGACTTTAAAGGCTTTGGAATCAAAGTCACTGAGGACAAGTTCTGGATTTTTCTGAAACCAAGTCAACTGCGTGTCCGGCGCCGATGCCCTCAGGCACAATAACCTAAAAATGTAATAAACCTGCCTATACTGACATACAGATATTGGACAGTGGAAAAGCAGACACTTCATGACATCGGCCCTCAGAGGACCCTACCATATTTCTGCATCAGAATATCACAGACATGGAGGTGGGCACTTTTGATTTGTCAGTCTGTACAGAACCCCATCCATATCTTGGCACCAGAATATTACAGACATTTCAATGCTCAAAATGCTGGCTGTAGGAACAGAAGCCCCGCCTTTCAGTAAAAACAACCAATCACCTTATTAACTTTTTAGCATGATTGGAGCTCAAAAAAGTAAAATATCTGCATTTTTCTTGGTCGCATTCAGGCCCGGTTCCAGAATCAAATGACTAAGGGTGCTTCTTTCTGTTATATTTAACTAAAACGCTGTCGCTTTGTCAGTTCATCGCAATATCAAAAAGTTCTGTTATAATCAATTAAGCTGCCAACAATGCACAATAAATCTCTTACTTGCATCGTATCTACACTTTGTTTGTTATTGAGAGGTTTCGTGAGCCTGCATAACTCAGCTCTGAATAAAAACTCTTTCTGAAACACGTTTTGAACTTAAACACCTCTGATTGGCCACTGCATTCAAGAGATCAACAACTATGTCTGTGATTGGCTAAATTACTTACTGCCGCAAAAACACTTTGTAAATCGCTACATTTGACTTTCTCTAGAGCGCAAACACATTTGCCAAATTTGTTTCGCCGATATACACTCACCTAAAGGATTATTAGGAACACCTGTTCAATTTCTCATTACAGTTTTTTTCAGTCGCTAACAAGCGTTTGTCCAATCAGTGTTCACATTTTCAAAACTCTAAACACAATTAGCACAGCATCGGTCTTTTGTGGCCATACCATTCACACATTTCTTGTCGTTTTCACACAATATGCAGTCAGTGAACACATTTCCATAATGCTTACATTTTCTTAACAGACAAGCTATACCTCCCAACAAAATGATGGATTGTTTTTGTAGTATTTACAAATGTTAACACACAACATCCCACAATAGCAAAAACAATATTCCAAACCTTAGATACAGTATGGACTGCATTTATTTACATGTATTTACCATTTACATGAAACTTTTACCATTTTTGTAAATTTCATGATTTTAGCAAAATGTGTTGCTTTTGAGAGTTATGGAATTGGAGGCCAACCAGGCCCCTCATGAATTCATATACATAGATGAGGCAGGATTCAAATGTAACGACCTGGACGAAATGTAATGTGGAGGTGGAAGGTTTATGACCATCAGCCACATGAGCAGATGTCCCTCCTTGAAGCCATGGATGCTGGCTCCAAGGGTGGATCCGACATACCAAGCAGTTTTATCCCAGGTGCATCGCCTTGGATGATATCAGATGTGATCTTGATGAAAACATGTGGCCTAACCCTGAAGATCGCAGAGATTAGATACAGTAATTTTATGTTTTTTTTTATGCCCCCCCTTTTTGCTGTTGTTTTTTTGTTCACAATGCTCTTGTGTGTTTCATGGATATTTTGTTCACTGTAAGCAATACTGTAAAACTTTTTCTGTTCTATCAAACTGTGTTTCTACTGTACCTCCTGTAGTAAACAGTAAAGGAATAAAAACTGATTTGCTTTTTACTGGAATGCTTATGAATGTGAACAGTACTGTACATGTGGACAGTTCCCAACCAAGAAATTTAGTGTAAAACGGTGGATTGCATATTTTGCATGCAAATACCTGTAAAACTGAAACATAAAAGTCTATGCAGTTTTAGTAATGTCAACAATAGCCAGTATTTTGAAACCTGGTGTACTTTGATTGAGTGCATGAATCTTGTGAAGTGAAAACAAGTGTTATTCTTTGACAGAAAATTTTCATTTTGAGTCAGATTTACAGTGTTTTGGTAAAGTTAGTGTGTGCAGAGAAACATGTGTTCTGTTTTGAAATGAAGAGTTAGTATATATTTAACAAAATGTGTTTTTGAGAAGACAATTAACCATTTGGCCAATTGTGTTTTGTAGGTGTGAGTCTGTGTTAAGAGTTTAGAAAAAGTATCTTAAGTATGGGTAAGCGCTTGTTAGCGATTGAAAAAAACTGTAATGCAATTATCTAATCAACCAATCACATGGCAGTTGCTTCAATGCATTTAGGGGTGTGGTCCTGGTCAAGACAATCTCCTGAACTCCAAACTGAATGTCAGAATGGGAAAGAAAGGTGATTTAAGCAATTTTGAGCGTGGCATGGTTGTTGGTGCCAGATGGGCCGGTCTGAGTATTTCACAATCTGCTCAGTTACTGGGATTTTCACGCACAACCATTTCTAGGGTTTACAAAGAATGGTGTGAAAAGGGAAAAACATCCAGTATGCGGCAGTCCTGTGGGCGAAAATGCCTTGTTGATGCTAGAGGTCAGAGGAGAATGGGCCGACTGATTCAAGCTGATAGAAGAGCAACTTTGACTGAAATAACCACTCGTTACAACCGAGGTATGCAGCAAAGCATTTGTGAAGCCACAACACGCACAACCTTGAGGCGGATGGGCTACAACAGCAGAAGACCCCACCGGGTACCACTCATCTCCACTACAAATAGGAAAAAGAGGCTACAATTTGCACGAGCTCACCAAAATTGGACAGTTGAAGACTGGAAAAATGTTGCCTGGTCTGATGAGTCTCGATTTCTGTTGAGACATTCAGATGGTAGAGTCAGAATTTGGCGTAAACAGAATGAGAACATGGATCCATCATGCCTTGTTACCACTGTGCAGGCTGGTGGTGGTGGTGTAATGGTGTGGGGGATGTTTTCTTGGCACACTTTAGGCCCCTAAGTGCCAATTGGGCATCGTTTAAATGCCACGGCCTACCTGAGCATTGTTTCTGACCATGTCCATCCCTTTATGACCACCATGTACCCATCCTCTGATGGCTAGTTCCAGCAGGATAATGCACCATGTCACAAAGCTCGAATCATTTTAAATTGGTTTCTTGAACATGACAATGAGTTCACTGTACTAAAATGGCCCCCACAGTCACAGGTCTCAACCCAATAGAGCATCTTTGGGATGTGGTGGAACGGGAGCTTCGTGCCCTGGATGTGCATCCCACAAATCTCCATCAACTGCAACTTGACATATACTCTTGATAGTCATACCCTATTCAACTAAACACCACCTATGCTGCTGTAAACAGAAATTAGCAGCTTAGAGTGTCACCAAGAGGGCCACCACAACTTGCCTTAAATGGATTTGGACGTTATTCTACATTTTCTGCATCTGAAACCCACTTTAAGACAGTACAGAACATTACAGATTTGTAGTTGCAACTCCCCTCAACTCCTTTACTCAAAGGAGTTTGACACCATCTTACAAAGGTCAAAATCCAGATGCGTGTATGAAAAATTAGGCAGGAATAAGCAGCCCAGTTTAGAATTTAAATAACGCTGTAGGGGGAAGTAAAATCTGTTTACTTGAGTAATGGCCATACTTTCATCTTTTCCATGGGGACGAATAATAAATGAAAAACATTCACACATTATACATTGCTGCAACCAAATTGAACAATTAGCATGCTGTATGTCTATAGGCCTTAGTCAGGTTAGACGTCATATTGAATTTAACGCAGATGAAAATGATCTTTACAATGGCACGCACTGCATTAAGATCCTAGCAAATCACAACTTTTAAAATGGTTTTATGAAGTTGGACGTTCGTAAAGACCTTTCATCAGCTGTACAATCTGTACTGTATGTTGTTAAACAACAGTATAGTTCATTGGGTTGTATTCTACACCTCACAGCCTCGTTTTATTCCTGTCAAAAATTAAATATGGTGCTGCTACCATGGCAAAGGTCTACTGAAGTGTCCAAATGTCAACTGATTAAAAAAATGAATGTGGGGACTCTTTAACGTCTTTGTTTCAAAATTTACAGTCTACAGTTTACATCTAGCCACAATTAATTATAAATATAGTGCTCTCTGACATATTTGACTGGCCAACTTGTTAATGAAGTGTGAATGCCATTTAAAAAACGCAATCAGGCACCAAGCACGCATGACCTATAGTGTACACTTCGATATGTACGGGAAGAAAATCACAGACTGGCTGCCATCCATCTAGTGCATACTTTATGCCTCCTATCTAGACTGCATACGAAAAGCAGTTATAGTGCGACCCAAATCAAGTTAAATTTAAATTAGGTTACATTTAACTTATTCAGTTTAGCAAGCAAGTGCAAGTGGTGTACTGCATACTCAAGTATTATATCAATGATTTGGGTCTTTAGCGGGCTTGCAAAATACCACACGCAACAAAAAAAGACTGGATTAACAGATTTGGGCACTATTCAACTGCACTGACATTGACAAAACATGAAGAATCTGCAGCTGCACTTCACCACACAGAGAGAAAAATGCTGTTCATCACCATCAAAATTGAGTATATTCAGGATTTAAGCTACTTAAAAAAAACTGAGCTTTTAAAATGTATGATTGTGAAGTTGCCTAAGCTTATTTTCCCTAGCAGCGGTTATGAGACCTCTATTATAGGATTAGAATCATATTTGCAAGCCTTTTTCTACTTCTTTGATAGATTTAGGGTTGATGTTATAAACAGTATTTTTCGACAGGGCCGACAAGTCTGAAATGCTGGACCCAGTCGATAGTCATTTACATTTCCTGTGCCAAGACACGGATGTTGACTGAAAATGTGTAATAAAACACTCTGATGCATACCCCTTACCAGTCAGGGATCATTGGTGATCCCAGATTATTTTAGTTCAAAATATGTTTGAGCTTATATATCTCAATATTAATAACAGTCTGGTTAATTTTGAGTCTTGAACTATAAACTCTCAAGTGTTGGCTTTCTAAATGTATGTGTATTATGTTTCTATTCAGAATTACTTATGAGCAGTAACCTTTTTATTTTGGGCATTTCATGTATGCAGCACTTGCCAAAATTGGGGGTGACTGAGAAGGGGTTAATGATCTCAGATCTCAAACGCATTGTCAGGGCTTGACATTAAAGGTCCTGTTCTTCGTGATCCCATTTTTCAAACTTTAGTTAGTGTGTAATGTTGCTGTTAGAGCATAAATAATACCTGTACAATTATAAAGCTCAAAGTTCAATGCCAAGCGAGATATTTTATTTAACAGAAGTCCCCTTTCAAAGCCTACAGCGAACGGACGGTTTGATCCCTCTACTTCCTGCTTTAATGATGTCACTAGAACAGTTTTTTGACTAACCTCCGCCCACAGGAATACACAAAAAAAGGGGGCGTGGTCTTGTTGCGCTCCCACGGAGAAGAGGAAGAGTTGCGTTTGTAGAGTGTGTTTGTCGCCATGTCGTCGAGACGCTGTTATTTTCATCATGGAGTCAAATCACCATTGTTTGGCCTTCCCAGGGACGTGAGCGCATGCATCTCCACGTTATGTAAGAGGCGTGACCTTTCCGGGCAACGTGCGCTAAGCTGCTGTCGAATCACAACACAGGAACCGCTGGCACAATCAGAACTCGTTACGTATTTCTGAAGGAGCGACTTCATAGAACAAGGAAGTCATCAGCCCGTTCTTAGGACAGTGAAAACAGTAGTATACAGATAAGTAAATTGTGTGAAAAATACAGTTTTTTTACACGCGAAACATGAACATGTTATATTGCACACTGTAAACACAATCAAAGCTTCAAAAACACAGGAAAAACCGGGACCTTTAACACCCGCCAACCCAACAAATGCGGGAGGATCAGCAATGGCGTGTAACGCAGTCACTCCTACTAGCCACCTTGATGGGTTGAATTATAATATACAGTTGAGTAGTCTTTTAAAAGGGCATCTGAAATAATAAAGTGCAACATAGCTTTGTCAAAAATATAAATTTTTCAATACATATCAATACTGAAATATACCAGCTGCGCTTTCTCACTCTCTAATCTCTCCAACAGCGAGTTACACACAAACCTGTTTCATTTGCTCCGGATGAATATTGTTGGTGTTACAGGGCTTGAATTTCGGTATGGGTGTGTGCGTATTTTACCCATTCCCGCATATTTAGTGCTTACAATCAAAGTGCTCGCACATAAAGCCGCCTCTGAGTACCAAGTTGAGTAGTTTTTTCGACACTTATTGCGCTTAACCAGTCAAATACACACAAAATAATGTCAAAATGCCGAGTATTTTAATTTAAAGTGAACGTAAATAGTTGAGAAAGAAAACGCATGTGAAACAGTATAATGGATCCGTGTGTCAGGTCTTAAAGTGACAGCTGCCAAATAATGAGATAATATTAAAAATATCTATATGCCATTTTTTTCCTCATGGTATCAATGTCAAAATTGTGGCCAATGAAAATGCTGAGCGGGTAGTAACTTTGAAAAACCACTAGCCACAGTGGCTTGTGAGCAAAAAAGTTAATGTCAAGCCCTGCTCATTGTGATTTGTGAAGGCTGTTGCAAAACGCTCAAAGTACAAACAAGGTGGTGGACATCGCTTCAGGGTGAATCCATTACAGATCGGGTAATTTACCACAGTTTTATATCAGAGAGCTTCTGGGGTCTTGGCAGGTTGGGAGCAAGTTGCCCTCTGGCAAACCCAAACAATCAAGAAAGTGTCAGAGAGAGGGAGCACCAATAAAACAGTCCTTTGAGTGCCCTGGTTGCCCAGCCAGGGAAGCCAAATGCATCACTGCACACTAGATCAACAGGCAGCACAATGTGTCTGTTGATGGGGACGCGTAACAAATCAGATCAGGCAGGGAAGGGACATTGTGAGACGAACCCAAATGTAACTGAGAAAAACAAAAAACAATAGAGTAGCTCATTTCAGCTGCTAAAGGCAAAAAGTTCATTTGCAGTACTGGATGAGATCTCAAAAATGTATGAGGAACATGTTAGGTGGCAAACCAGAACTATGATTGCATTAAACTTGGCCCGTCTATAGCTAACGTCTCTACCTACCTATTTTTATGCAGATTTTGGGATATCGCGTTGAAAAAATAAAAACACACCAAAAAAATGCTGGATGGAAATGCCAAGATGAATTCTAAAAATGAGGCGGATTTATCCGATAAGAAGATATGATCATAAAATTACAAAGACCTCTGACTTGTGTATAAAGGCGCCAATGTACTTCAAGCGAAATCGAAGAACGAACTGATGTGACATCATTTCAAACAAAATCAGTCAAACTTCGTTTGAAGTTCCGGAAAAGTTCGCTTTGGCTGGTAAACTCCTTTGTTCTACTATTGGTCCATGGCGATTATGTAATATGTAAGTGTGCGCCAAGTCTCCGCCTTTCAAGTGGAAATCTTTTCCAGTTCATTAATTTCTCCTCAGGAGTGCGTTGCGATCAGACATCCGAGAGTGAAAACGAACACACTGGGGGAGCTGCTTTATAGTAAAAAATAAAGTTGTACTTCTGATGAAATGAGACACCGACACTGTTTTTCATCTTTAATATGGTAAAGCTGCTTGATTTTAAGCAATCTGTTGTATAAAGTGCTATAAATATATAAACGTGACGTGACTTTACTAGAGTGCTGAATTGCAGTGCTCGTGCAAACATCCAAATCGCTATGATCAGATGCTTATCAGATGCTTTTCTTATGCTTTATTAGGAAAAATGCTTGCTGTTCTCTCAGTTTTGTTGTGTGTTTATTTTGTTATTCAGAGGAAAGCACGCAGCACATTTACATATTCATCTAAACGCCGCTCTCAGCAGTGTGGGCGGCGCCAGATGTTCGATAACAATATATCGCCGCTCACGTTTTTTTAACTTCGTATTAACACTAAACGAAGAACGAAAAAGAAGTTGGCCGCGAGTATATCGGGGCCTTAATGGTCTCAAAAATTCATGTTTTGACGTCAAGTCGTGCAATTAACGTTTTCATGATCGATCACTGCTATCACTTCAGATTACTTGGACAAACACAATCTTGCTGTTTTTTCAGCAACGATTCCAGTAAGTGCGCAACAACCTTTGGTTTACTGCCACAAGGCCCCTTTGAAGTTGCCTTCGGTAAATACAGACACAGACGCAAACATACTGTACATGCAATTACATGCAGCAGAGCAACGGTGAAGCGCAGATCCGTGAGCCATCAGGGTTAACTCAGCTGCTGCCTGTGAGGAAAACACCCAACTGGATAATCACACGCACACACAATAATCCCACCCTCAATACTGAGTGTCTGAGTTTTAACTGTGTTTTCGGCATTCTAGAGCAGTGAAGTCACTCGACAGACTGTATTGAGTGGGAGTGAGTCCTTTTATGCAGTCAGGCTCTTATTACATTACAAGACCACAGAGCAGAGAAATCAACAGCTTAACAATATCATCTATCCATGTAAGACACAGGCTCCGTTCCAAAAGCTAGATTGCCTCGTTGTCTACATTAAGTCGGAAACGGAAGTTGTGATCGTCTTGTCTTCCCTATTATATATCAGTGTGAAACGGCTTCTCGAACAAGAAAAAAAAAATCCAGGGTGGGACTTGATTTTGTCCATTGGGAATTGGTTGTATAGTTGTGGTTTGCTATTGGTGGACAGGTCCTCACGCCAATAAACACGTCATCAGAGAAGAGAGATGTCGCTGAAAGAGGGAGGGGATGTTATTGATTTTTTTTTTTTTTTTAAATGATGGTGCACGGACAAATAATTTATAATACACACTGCAATATTACAATTGTGATTTCATGGTGACATTTTAAATGAGTTTTTTGCACAAAATAGTTGGTCCAAAAGTTGGCAACCCTGGCTGTTTCATCAAGAAACAGAAAAACAACAACAAAGTACTAGAGAAACAACAACAGACGCACGCAATGACAAGCACTTTTGTGAGCGGTTAAGAGAGATACATGTAACTCTACTTTAAAAGAGTTCGATGACATTTTATTGACTGATAACTTCTGGAGAGAAACAGCACAAACACTGGACAAAGATGAAGCTTTCTAGTGTGCTCTAGGGGCTGAGTTTACGCACACTATCAAATGGAGTATACTTTAAATGGCTATGGCTGCGTCCGAAAGCTTAAAAATGCTGCCTTCGGAAAACGTATTCCAAGGTAGGAAGGCATCGAGGCCCATCCGAATCCAATGATAGCTTCACGTCTCCTGAGATCCCTTCAGTGTGTTGAAGGCAGCAGATTTATCCTTCACTGCCTTTGATATCCCACAATCCACGTTCTGCAACAGTTAAAATAAAGATGGCGTCTGACAGTTGCGGTTGGTGGTCAGTTTGTGTGCGTTTTTGACCAACTTTTCCCACTTTTGATGTAATTTCCAGCAAGTAATTAGCATTGCAGTAAATAAATCTTTCCTTAGTTTTCACCAAAGCTTGCTCTATCGCTGCCTCAGAAGTTTTGTGAGGTAGATTCGATGAATATAGATGAATATGTAAATATGTGCTGCGCACTTCCCTCTTAATAACAAAAAAAAAAAAAAAGAAAGTGGTGAGAAAACAGTAGTTCAGAAAGCATCGGATCATAGCGATACGGATATGTTTGCACAAGCTCTCCAGTAAAAGTCACATCACATTTATTTATAGGGCACTTTATACAATAGATTGCTTAAAAAGAAGCAGCTTTACAGTATTAAACGTGAGAAAACAGTGTGGGTGTCACTTTCGATTAGAATTAAAACTTCAATTTCTACTATATAGCGGCTCTCCAGTGTGTTCAAGTTTTATTCGCATTTGACCTCAACGGACTGAACAGGAGAAGATTTCCACGTCAAAGAAGGCGGAGCCTCAAAGCCACACCCACCTATTACATAATCGCCACGGTCCAATGGTAGTTCGAAAGGGTTTACCAGCCAGCGTAAACCAAGTTCGCTTGGCAAGCGGTTTTGAACTCCAGAAACAAACGCCAAAGAACTTCGTTTTGGCCTGATTTCGTTCAGAATGACGTCACACCAGCTCGTTCTTCAGTTATTAAGTATATAATTTTAGGGATAGGGTTAGAATTCAGGTGACTATAATTAGCTTAGAATTGCTAAACTGTAAAGAAACAGTATGTGCTCATTTAGATAAGGTAAAGTTCCAGCCCTGCCAAATATACTAAAATTATAATCTTACCATTCCAAAATCTTTCAAGGTCATCCTTAAATATGTACGTTATGAGCTTTCCAAATCCAAAAGGATTTAAGTGGCAACTTAGCTCAGTTTGGACATAATGTGAAGTTACTGCATTTAGCAGCATGGTAAAATACTCTCATACCCTTCAAGTATCTGTTTAAACTCCCAAACTCTTGCACAAATGACATCATAACGGAGGTGGGGAGGGATATCAGTGCTCAGAGGGGTTTTGTAGATGCGTGTGCAGTGAAAAAGAGCAAAAGAGACAGAAAAGAAGGGAGGAGAGGGGCTAGAAAGGAAAGTGTAGGCTTGAGGAGTCATTTGGGACGTTTTCTGCAGTCCAGCCAGAGAATGAGGCAGCAGAGAGCGGCCGTTGAGACTCTCATGTGTTCGGTTAAAGGGGTTTGCAGACAGAAATCGCTGTTTGTTTATCGTTCAAAGATGTAAAATTCCTGTGAATTGATGGACTGCTCTCGAGACGTTATTCACCTTTCATTAAACATATAAAACATGTGAAATTGTGTCAGAGGCAGAGAGAGAAAGATAAGATACGGAGTCATTTGGACTCTACAAACGATCGCTCACTATGCGTCATTGCTTCAGAATCCGAGCAAAACGGTGAACGGATCATCCAAAGCAGCTCCAGCGTTGTGCTTTTTCGCATCAAAATCCACATTGCTTACAATGAACTATGATTTATGGGATTATGATAACAACACAGCCCAAATCCACTTTACCAGTAACCCTGATTAGAGCTGTCGCATTACGTGGGTTTAGCCAAAAATCACATACAGCAAGTAATGCGAGACTAAGACCTCAGCGACAGATTATTACGCCTGTAGTGTGGAATTGATCACAGATGACTTCACAATCATAACCAGACCACAGACCATCCTGAAACAAAAATAATATTGAAAGTGAATTTTATGCAATGACTTCAGATTATCTAGTACAGAAACAATGGAAAATTATTTACGTATTTTAATTTGGGAAAGTATCAATGGAGGTAAATCAAAAATCTCACTTTGCTAAATCAGCAACAATGTTTTGTACGGGGGACCAAATGTGACGAAACGAAACGAAACGAAACGAAACGAAACAAAACAAAAAACACCACGAGACAAAACCAAACAAAACAAGATAAAATAAAATAAAATAAAAAATAAATAAAAAAAGGGATTACTGACGAACGCATTTTAATTAGTCCATTAATAAAAATAAATAACTTTTTTTTTTTATTAAAATTCTCATTTTTTTTCTTTTTTATTTCATTAAAAAATAAATAACAAATTTAATGAAATAATAAAATTATTAAAATTTTAAATTAATTCAAATTAATAAAAACAAAAAACAAGAAAAAAAAAAAAAAATATATATATATATAATAATGAAGTGATTACTGACGAACGCATTTTAATTAGTCCATTAATAAAAATAAATAACTATTTTCTATCATTAATTCTAATTTAGAGATTATAAACTTAATAATGCATTTTCAGTTTGCTTACTTTTGTTTTTAGTAATTAATTTGATTCAATTTTTGTCATTTTGATTATCAAATTGCAAAATTAAACAACTTATGCACGTAGACTTTTTTTTAGTTCTTAATTGATCAATTTCTCTAATGATTATTGAGGGTCACATTTTGGCCTCTATCGGTTTGTGCTAATATTTATTTTATATTAAAGGTCCCGTATTATGCCCCTTTTCACAAGATTTAAAATAAGTATCTGATGTCCCCAGAGTGTGTATGTGAAGTTTGAGCTCAAAATACCCAACAGATCATTTTTTACAGCATGTTTAAATTGACATTTTTTGGGGCTCAGAAAAACGAGCTGTTTCAGTGTGTGCCCTTTAAATGCAAATGAGGTGCTGCTGGACGACACAGGGGGCGGAGCTTCATGAGCTCGCGCTCAGTCTCTCAGGACAATTTCATCTCACGGAATGATGATAATATCAGAAACTCTCAGTAACGGCGTTCCTTTCGAGTCGGACAATAATGCCTACAGAGTCAGAGTGCTGTATAGAGATGAAACAGGTATGGTTTAGTAGTTTAATTACGGTTATTATAACGTATTTGTCATCTGCTTGTAGGCTATGTATCCATTATTTATTAATAGCCTACAAGTCTGCTGTCTGAATGATGATCAAACATGTACTGATGAGTTTAATAGAGTTTATTGTACATCACACAAAAGATGAAGCGTCAGTTTTACTTCAGAAAATCACCGTAAGAGCTGAGTAAACACAGTAGGCTAAGTTATAAGAAGTGCGCAAGTAGCCAGTAGAGTTGAGGGAGCATTCCTGTGGGCGGAGGTTAGTCAAGAAACGGTTCTAGTGACATCATTAAAGAAGGAAGTAGAGGGGTGTAGTCCAATCGAGCCGTTTTTTGTAGTCAACTTCTGTTAAATAAAATATCTCGCTTGGCATTGAACTTTGAGCTTTATAATTTTACAGATATTATTTATGCTCTAACAGCAACATTACACACTAACTAAAGTTTGAAACATGGGATCACGTAGAACGGGACCTTTAATAGCTGACCAATATAAATAAAGGTATTAAATTATTAATCATGAATCATTTGCGGTACCTAAAATCATTTGAAATGATGGAAAATCCTTGAACAACAACAAGAACAACAAGAACAAGAACAAAACAGGCGAAAAACATTTAGTATGTCCTCCAGACATCATTTGTGCGCTGAACATGCGCATCATAAACGTATCATACATAGTAGCACGAGTGGAGGCCACTTTGAACAGAGCTCTGTTCATTTTCCCAGCATTCCCCGTCTGTGTCCTCAAACGCCCCAGAATTGCAACATCATTGTAACAAGAGTCCAAGCATCAGAAAGAACAGAAACAACACTTCGAATTAAGTTATTGACCCCAAGAAGAGATTTACGGACACTCAAAAACCACCTCGCCTTCACCTCAAGTCAACTGTCTACATTTATATTTAATGCCACTAAAGCCCGGCAAACCTAACTAGTAAATCTACGGGGCTTCAGAAACATTTCCCAGACGTCAGAAATCACTCAGGAAGTGTAATCCAAGCGTTTTAAATGTCGTTTTTGAGGGCTCTCCCAACAGTCCCGTAAAGCACGCTAATGCTCAGGGACGCGCCGTCATCACTCTCTCTCTCTCTCTCTCTCAGCGGCCGAAGGAGCGGGAAGAACTGCAGAGATGGTAAATTAATCACAAGAGCTCAGAAAAAGAGAGAGACTGCGACAGAGAGGGGAGCTTGTAAACTGCCCGTTTTGGGTTTGCGGTCGTTACAGCCGTCAGCGATTCCCGCTCCAGGACTGTAAAACGTCTCGCCAGGTCTTCGTGACTACATCCATGTCATTTACTCAAAAAAAAAGGCCCAAAACGACACTTGACCAACCATCCACACAAGTGCTCATTTTCACAGAAACAGCCTTACTTGGTCTTGGACTAATTTAATCAAAGCTGACAGTAGATTTTTAAATTGACACAAAATGTAATAATTCTATTAAATCGAGCAAGCGGTCAGTTATGGCCAAATGTTGTCCTCGGTCTCTGGAAAGTCATGCAAGCTTGCGTGAGAACTGAATTTTGGAACTGTAGCTACATGATGCACAAGGTATCTGATTAGTTATGTAAAATGAGCACAATAACAAACAACACGACAAAAATGCGCTTAATGTGGAAACGGCTGACTCGCCCTCATGTTGTTCCCAACCCGTAAGTCTTTCGTTCATCTTCAGAACACAAATGAAGATATTTTTGATGAAATCTGAGAGTTTTCTGTCCCTCCATAGACAGCAATGCAATTTACACATTCAAGGTCCATAACGTCATTAAAGTAATCCATGCAAAGGTGGTTTAACCTCACTTTTATGAAGTGACGTGAGTGCTTTGTTTGCACAAAAAAAAACATATTTTACCACTTTACTTTCGAAAAGATTGACCTGCAATCCAGTAGGGGAAGCACCACTTTTTGAGACCGGAAGTTTATTATTTTGTAAATATAGTTGTAAATTATGTATTTGTGCGCAAACAAAGCACTCACGTCGGTTCATAAAATTGAGGTTAAACCACTGAGGTCACATGGATTACTTGAATGATGTCTTTTCTATCGTTCTTGACTTTAAATGTGTAAACGTTGCTCCCAATGGAGGGACTGAAAGCTTTCGAATTTCATTAAATATATCTTCATTTGTGTTCTGAAGATGAATGAAAGTCTTACGGGTTTGGAACGACATGAGGGTGAGTAATTACTGACAGAATTTTCATTTTTGGGTGAACTAACCCTTTAAAAGAAGGAACTACAGGCACAAAATGTCCATTCCAGTTAGCTTTTACAAACGCCTACAAAAACCGTACAACTTTCCGCAATATTTTACAACTTCTAAACTTTCAGAAAACATTCGAAGTAATAAGTAACAAGATTTATAAATTTATGAATGATTTTATATCAATATTGACAGGTCATGGACCAATATAGACAATATTTTACCATTTTGAGATTATCGGTAACTGCTACCATAACTGTGGTCAAAAAATGCCAACATCAAAAAAACGTTGACCTTTAAAATCTATTGACAATTTAGTTGACGGATAAATTTCATATGTGTGGTAAATTTTGAGTATATATATTATTTTATTTAAATAAAGAATTAAATTTCCATTTATTTTGAAACAAAGATATTGATAATGGCTATGGCCATTAAAAATAAAACCTATCAATTAGCACTACTTTTTATATTTGACAGACCAATCCGACCTCACGAGAACATGTAACTATTTTACGAGGTGGAAATTTTGTATGAAAAACATGCGATTTATAAAAGTAACTCATTATGAAGGACCATGACCACCGCCAACCCCTCCCCAAAACGTACCCGTCACTGGGGTTTAAACTGATCGTATGAATTCGTACAAATGAGTCACCAATTAAGCACAATGTAAAATAGTTACGAACTGCTGTGAGATTGTGTTGGACAGATTATAATGCATATTTAATAGGCTGATGCATATGCACATGATCTAATTTGCATATGTAGAACTAAGTCAACATTTCAAAACAATGCAGCATATTCACTTTTAGCCTCTGAAAACATTCCGATCTAAAAGCATCTCCAGACTCAAGCAAAGGTTGTACCCCGAGGGAACGTCTCGCTGTGCGTTGAATGAAAAGGTGCTGCGAGTCAAGGTTCAATTGAAGGACTCGCCGTGGGAATGAGCTTTATTTAGACTCACCTGCTGGGAGCCTGAGATCACACCGCCTGTTAGCGCTCACGCTGCTCGATCACCTGAAATAAACAAACAAACACACAACAGTCATCCAAAGTGATGAACGCTGCAGCTGGAAGGAAGAGGGAAAATATCAGCTGCCAGTAGATTTCTCTCAAAGCCTTCCAAATAACTAGGTGCACTTCCTCCCTGATCTGACGTACCTTGTTATCTCTTCAAAAGCCTGGAATGCACACGAGAGCCAAAAGATTTAAAAAAACGTAGACAGTCAACTCCCTACACAAGCCCCTCAGTCGATAAATGGAGAAACATAGAGAGTAGGCCAGACGAAACTCTTTGAATCTTAAAAATAATAACTCCTGCACACACATGCTTAACGCTCCTCTTCTACGAATCTCACAATGTCTACACCATTTCATTACAGGCTAATGATAACCGCATTCTAGAACCAAGTTAACACTTCATATTTTTTCTGGTTGTTTAGTTAGCGTACATTTAGCGAGGTAATCTCTCAGTGCACAAGCTTAGCACACCGTTCACGCAAAGAACAATAACTATAACAATATTAGCTTCGCCCACACCAACGCATAATAATGGTCGGGTTTACTATAACGGTTCTGCAGTTCTCGTTAAAGTCTGGTGGTTTTTGATTGGCACGTCAGTGTTTTTTTTTAACATAGACTGTAAACATTTTATTGGGAAAACGAACACTTGAACATCTGCGTGATGAGAACTACCAAAAACGACAGAAACGATCTTTGGAAACAAATTATTTGAAATGTAAATAATTGTTTTAATTTAGCTCACATCCCATTCGATTACATGGAGAGGGCGGGGTTTATGAGCTATACTGCAGCCAGCCACCAGAGGACGAGCGAAATGTTTTGGCTTGTGCTGCACACTTGGTTTTAAGACTTTTATTTTAGATATAGTTCCACTTTGTCGTTATCATTATGGTTGTGCTGTGGACTTCCCTATTCTCAGAATTAGAATGATTATTAAAACTAAATAGTTATCGTTAGTTATCATCCTTGGTGTGAACAACTATTTAGCCTATATTCTGTTCAGTTACACAGTTTTCTTTGATCAGGCAACACAAACTGTGGACACTGGACAGACTTGATGGGTGGACCGAATTAAATGACAATGGCACTTTAATAACAATAACAGATGGTTATTTAATATTGGTTATTCATACTACCATACCGCTAAAGCTAAGGCACAGTCGCATTTACCGTTATTTGTCAAATGTTTGTGGGCGAAATCCAGTCATGTCAATTGGTATCCACAAAATCTGGAATTTTAACGCAAGGGTGAAAGATTTCGCAACCGGTTCAAGTTGGTCACGCAAATTAACTAATAAACTAACTTCTGCGTGAGCTTTGCTTCATACAGTATTGCTATACAGTATATTTGACAATGGACCTTTTTTGCTAACAAAACTTTGCAGAAATGTGACTGAACCTTTACTTTATAACTTGCCACTAAGTGTTCTCACGATACTGGAATTTCAAACTTCGATACAATACCATGAACAATATTGATATTCAATACCATTTTCGATACCACGTGGAAAACTGCCATCTATACTGCCACACAGATCATTTATTATGTCACAATTTTTTGATAATTTGGATCATTTTGAGCACAGGGACGCTTTATTTGAATCGTTGAACTACATTTACAAAAAAAAAGTAATAAAATGAGAACAAACAAACAAATTGCAAACAATAGAGCAATAAATACGATAGAAAACAAAGAGGCAAATGAAATAAACATGGCTTTTCAGATATTTCAGTATCGATACATCGAAAATATCGATTTTTTGACAACACTACTTGTCACCACCAAAAAAACATTTTGCAATCATTCTCAATGCTTTCCAAAATGTTGCTATATTTATGGATTGGCACCTGCAAATAAATGTAACGTTTTTCCTTCCACTCTGTTTAGAATGTCTTACGTACCGAGAGACAGACAGACCTCCATCAAAGAGCTCAGTTGAGGGGAAAAACCCATCAAATTGACCCTGTCGAGAGCCCTCGGGGAGTTCCGCAGCATGTGATAACCATCTTTATCGTCTGTACCAACACATCTGTCTAAACACTGCTAGGTCACACAGCGGGTAGTACATGCTGCAAGTCCACGCATCATTTCACTCTGTGTGTCCGATTATGCTAAACTCTTATAAATGAAGGTTCCAAAGGAGGAGTTTCCGCAGTGATGCAACCGAAGAACCATTTTTGTTTCCCCAAAGAACCTTTCAGTGAGCAGAGAACCATTTTGTTCTTAGCATGAAGAACATATTCCACTATAAAGAACCTTTTGTGCAATAGAACATTTCTGCGGATGTTAAAGACTCTTCATCCATAAATGCCAATAAAGAACCTTTATAGTTACACAGTTACTTAGAAACCAACTGAATCTACAAGTTAATGTTCAGAAAACTCAAATTAGTTCAATCCTGTTACGCCACATGCGAATAATTGGTTCACGCTTCATTCACCGTGCTGATGGGGTTCAGGGTCACTTAGATAACATCGGTACTTACATAATTGTGTCTGGCCCGTGTTGTCCTACAGACAGCTAGTGGCCCCTGAAGCGAGGTGATTCCTGCTCTGCAACTTATGCAAGCAAGCTAGTCTCGGTCTTTGCAACCGAAACACTCAGCATCTGTTTTCACACTTCCAGACATATTTTGGCTAAGGAACCCATTTCAATTTGGGGTTTTATTGCAGACCAGTGAGCTCCCAGCTATTTTAAAAAACTCAGACCACGGCGTTTGTGGGAAACGAGACACTTACGCAACACTGGATTGTTAGTGTGATTCTGTCAGACGGCTCTGAATTTCACAGGCTCTCGCTACTGAGTTTGGCTCTTTTTGTCACCCTGAGCATTAATGGGGTTTATGAGAGGAATGTGCAGAGATTTTGGGGAGTACTTTGGTAGCCCACAGCATCATTACGCTAGCCACGGTCCGTTCGCTGGCTGCTTGATGCATATTGCGTACAAAAATGTCAAGCGCTGGCTAAAAATTAACAGTTCCAATCTGATTGGGTGTTGGGGGTTCTTCATGAATTATGAGCAATATTACTATACAAGTCTGGAAAATTATAGCTGCATGATATATCGTAATAAAAGCAATATCGCGATATGGCATAGCGCAATTTAAGCAAATATATGTGATACCGGTTTCAGAGTAAAGCACATTTACACACGTGTAGTTCATGATACAGTGTTTCCGAGTCTTGGTTCAGCAGTGAATACACGCGTGTAAATGAACATCCAGTTCCTTCGCTATAAAACCGACAGCGCATTTATTTATTTGTTGGCAACCCGTCAAAATAAAAGCTTGATGACATATTATTTGGAAGAGAAGAAATTAAGAAAATTGTAGTATTGTAATTTTACAGTAAAATACAATTACAATTTCTTATGTTTAATATATTGAATAATAATCCTTAATATAATCCCATAATAATAACACTGAAAACAAAATCCTAATAATTAGTAGGGGTGTAACGATACACAAAACTGACGGTTCGGTACGTCCCACGGTTTTGACGTCTCGGTTCGGTTCGGTTCATCTAGGTTCATTTAGGTGGAGTGGGGGGTTTAGAAAGCTAAAATTGTTTTTTTTTTTTTTTTTTACAGTGCTTTAATTAACAAATTGTGTCCTTGTCTTTAAATTAATTAAATTACAAGTAAACGTTTCGCAAGGATAAAAAAAAATCATCTGCTAATGCTGTAAACTATATAGGAGCCCTTACTTGCACATTACTATAACATTAAAGCTTAACAACAGAGCCTAGACTTTTAGTCTAAATACAGTTGCTATTTATTTTTAGATATAATAATAATCAGCACTCAAGTAACAAATTGTATGAAAACATGTAAACTGCACATAAGGCAGTTTTTACATTAACATATGTTTTTACTCTAATTTATTATTGAATATAATCATTTACACAGTTGCTGTCATTTTCATGACAGATATTTTAAACATACATTAAATAATCAAGATGTCATTAACAGGTTAAGTAAAATATAATATATAGGCTAATATAGTGCATTTATTTAGTGAAAGAGTTCATTTCCTTAGCAAACCAACAAGCTGTGGACACTGAATGACTTGCCTGAGGTAACTTAAATAAAGCTATGTGAAAAACTAAGCGTTTTATTGACGTATTTCCGCTGTTGAAACACTGACTGAGCGATTACACGAGTTATGATGCCTTTCAGTAAGTATACTGTATCTTTCAACATACCTTCAGGTGTCCATTCATGTTTATTCTGTAACTGAGGAAGAGAATCGCGTTTACTCGCGCTCCGCGCTGCCGCTTTAAATGAGGAGCCTAGTACGGTGATCTGTCACGCCACATCAAAGAGCGCCAAAACGACATTTAATGTTTGAATTTCGTGATCAGATAGACAGAATTTGAAAGATTACACCTTGCTTATTATCGAAAGTAACAAATTTCACTGAGCTTATTGCGATTAAATGTGGTTAATAGGCAACAACGCTGTATTCGTTGTACACATAAGACATGAGGTCCAATGAGCCGGGACAGCAGGGGGCGGGGCGGGCGTGTTCGGTACGCCATGAGAGTATCGCGATTCGTATCGTGGGTGGTGTATCGCGGTTTTTCGGTTCGGTTCGAAAATCGTTACACCCCTAATAATTAGTATTTTAAAGTCATTGAATTGGTCAAAAACAGTGTGACTGTGGCCTATGAAACTCAAGTGGATTTTTTTTTTTTAAGCTTTATGTTTCACTTATGTTCACTTTATGGTTAGAATTGGTTCTTGTAAACAAGTTTTGAGCCCTAAAAGAATTTCGCACTTTAAAAAAAATGCAAATGCACTCACCAACAAAATCACCTCAATCATTCTATAGCTAATTAATAATTCTTTCCAAATAGAGCAATTCAAGTCATCTGGTGAAACTTCCTGTCTTTTTCATATCACAATATGTAATCGTAAAATATCCTACTGCCAGTTTTTTTCCCAATATCATGCAACCCTATGAGGTATAAAATGAGGTGTACATGTGATATTGCCCAGCTGTGGTTGTCAGATATGGTCTGAACTCAAAAGAGTGATCAAAGAGAAGAGGAAGTCCACTTTGAACGGCTGACAAGCTATATTTGACAGAATAACGGGCAGATGAGCGTTCAGTAAACCATCTCAGTATGTGAGCATCCCTGCGCTCGCTCTACGCCAGAACAGATGGTGCTCGGGAATCCCTTCAATAAATGATAAAGCCCCTTCAGGACCACTGCCTGACTGACAACCCCTATGAATATGAACACATTCATGCCAATGATTACGAAGGTGCTTCACTTGTGCACTTTTGAATGGAGACGAATCTTTTAGCTGTTACGTAGCAGTCAATACAAGCCTCTCTGCCCAAAAACAAACTGAATTTCATTCACACACCTTGCTTTAACATGGCGTGACATAATGAGGCTATGGTCCTAATTATAGTCTTTAGTATAAAAAAGCCAGAGTGTGACATGTGCCTTATAGTCCAATAAAAGCAAGTAAACCAGCAGTTTAATTTGTTTTCATGCTAGAGTTTATGGACCAAAATCTTATATCAAAGCATGAATAACTTTGTGTCTCACAATACTTTTTTTTAAATGTTTTATTGTTGACTCAAGATACATAAATGTTGACTGCTTTACATTACCTAGTGTGCTTTGTTTGCTGACAGTGCTTGGGAAACGGGGATTAATGGTCCATGCTGACACTGCCGGTGTACCAGAGGAAAACCTGCTTTTAACTCGCCTGACGGTTATCTGATGCAGTGACTCAGAATCCCCTGGGAACAACCAGCTCAATGTTGAGGAGGAACTGTTGTGTAGCGAACATAGCCAAAGCACAAATCATAAACACTCGGCGTAGATACAAGGTCACTTCAATCTCATAGCTGGAGCAGATGGGCTGGCGACCTTTCGCTCGAGATGGCTAAACAAACAGCATGTGGTTTATGTAAAACAGCCCGTCACTGCATCAAAGGGTGTTTCCTAAGTTGCTTGAATAACTAATTTATCTTATGAATATATGAAGTTCTAATGAAACACAGACCCATTTCAAAGATGTTGTTAAATCTGTTCATCCAAAAAAAAAAGGTCATTATTTACTCATTCTCATGGTTTTCCCAAACCTGTGTGTTGTAATTTTTTCCATGGAATACAACAGGAGAACATTTCTAAAGAATCATTTCAATCTGAACTTTCAGTTGTTTGTTCCTTACACAAAACTATCTTATGATCCACAGAAATATAGTCTCGTCAACTATCTGTTTAAAATGTATGTTTATATGTTGGTATGAATCACCAAATTTCTAATCTCTTCAGTAATCTGCAGTCACACCCTCATGTAACATGATTTGTATCTTAAGGACATGGCCGTGGAGATGGGAGGGGTTTAGGTTCATCTAGCACAGACAGAGGAGCTGATCTGATACACATAAATGTCCTGTGAGGCGTGATGACTGCACACACCCAAACACACAGATGGACTGGGTGGGGGAAGCGGCTGCGACCTTTTCATGCATTATCAGACTCATTTCGTCCTTACTGTCAATCTTTTGTTTTAAAGTTCCCCTGTGGTGAAAAATGTGAAAATCAAGCTTTTAATGTTGTTTAATGTCTATGTGGTGTTTTTAATATACTTTAAGACGAACCATGAGCAAATTCATAAGTCAACACTAGTTAAAACTGCAGTGAACCAAAGACGGTCTGAAATCGCTGGTGTTTCTGACATCACAAACTACCAATCACGTCAACAAGTGGATCTCAGAGCTGAGTGAGTGGAGGCGGGGCTAATTTGCATATTCATAGAACCACATATACTAAATGAGGCAAGGGTGTAGAGTTACATTCAAGCTATTTTAAGGCATGAAGAATTTTTTTTTTTCAAAGAAAAAACGTTTAAATATGTAATTTGGTGATCAAAGATGAGTTAATGCAAAGTCAAAATATGCAAACCGTCATGTTGAAACTCATGTGGATTCTGAACTAGGCTACCTTTACCACACAACATTTCCTCCCAAAGACCACTGAAGACCACACAAAATAAACTAACTCTCTTCAATACAATTTCACTCCATATGGAGGAAAACTAGAAAAAGGGCGCTCAAACTGATTTACAAACAAAGTGATCAAAAGTCATTAATTTTCAGGGAGTTGGTGATTATTAGTAACTCCTCTAACTGCTACTGTTGCGACAATATTATAACAGTTCAAGACCAGTTTGTGAAAATTAAGAGATGATGTGGCGACTCCCAATGGGAGCGAAGACACTGAGTTGACTCCCCATACAGTTGGATACTACAGTCGAATGTCTACTAGCTAGTAATGAAACTGACAACGGTATTTAAATGTGGAATTGGACCCGAAAACACAATGGTTGACAGAGATACCCATGGCAATGGATGAGACAAAAAAAGTCTCAAAAGAGTTGGTGATTATTGGTAACACCTACTACTGATACCATTGCAACAAAATTTCAAGTTGAAGCTAATTAATTCAAGTTTATGCAAATTAACATTGACTTGACTTCTGATATGATTGGATTCTACAGTCGAACTAGGAATTAAAACAATTATCTACATTCACAGTCTCTACAACTAGCCGACTAATTGGTCTTAAGGAAGCCCTGTATAATTGTGCTGGATTCTCGGTTCACGATTGGATGAATTTATATCAGACACTAGTTCCGTTTAGAAAATGCTGTATTGTTAGGGTTAGTTTAAAGTTCTTAGTATAAAGAACTTGCGACCTTGTGTTGCATTCCAGATAACTTTGAAAATAACCAACAGAATGTTGTTTCAGTTGCCATCAAACGGAACTTCTCTTCAAGATTACAAGAAACTTCAAGGCCAGTATTCATTCAACTTTGCATGGTGGGGCCAATGTAGGCACAATATGGGCTTGAGGTATGGGCCCTACATGGGTTTGTCCATGGGTTCCATTTCAGCCATCATGAAAGCCACTGAAAAACACATTTATGGCCCATACTGTGGTTAATTCAGATAGGGCCAACATGGAAACAAATGGACAAACCCTTGTAGGGCCTATACCTCAAGCCCATATTGTGCCTAAATTGGCCCCACCATGCAATGCTGGGTGGGTAGGTTGGGACAAGCGAATATCTGCAGAATATTGGCCCTCCAGGACCAGGAATGGACACCCCTTTTCCTATCTAAAGTGCAACAGGAGTTCCAAAACAGCTGGATGGAACTCAATGGAATGGAACAGACTGCAAGGGTCTCAATGCGTCAAAAAATGTCCACAATAATGGATGGCTGTAGCAAAAATCCATTTTCATGACACATTCCCCTTTTTGTTTTTCCTGCTTTTATTTCTACTCGTAATCTTAATGACCGACCACATACCCCTCAGATTCGGAGGCAAATGTGATCTTGCTTGTTAGCATGTTGTGAAATGCCACTCTTGGCTGATGATACACAAGAGTCGAGCAAAGCACTATTTAAGAAGACATCTGAATACTAAAACTCTGACTCTCCCGACTGTTCCATTGAGGAAAACCATGATTCTTAATACTGAAAAATTGTTCCTGTCAATTCTGTGAGGATTGTGTGACACAGGCCATGGACCAGATCCATCCGGTGCACTGCCGTCATCACGGGGACCCATCTTGTGACATCACAGGGTCACTGTTTTCCTCTTCCTTCCTGAAAAGAGCCATCACAATGACTGCATAATAAGATCACATGGGGTGACCTACATATATCCACTGACAAAAGACAAGTTCAAGGAAAGAAAGTGACACATCAACATTGTCTTTTTTCAAAGCCTGTTGTGTCAGCTTTGTAACCATCTGAACCATCAAAAAGAAAAAGAGCACTTCCTGTCCACTTAATCGAGAATAGGAAGAGGAAACGGAATGCTTTCCTGTTCCTGCTGTGGATTGCATCTCTGTCATTCGAACACACACGCACAAAATAAACACAAAACAAACACATAGGTTTATAGGACTCTTAGGGCGCCAAAAGCAGTGCTGGACAGTAACAAATTATTTTTTATTTTGTTACTGTACTTGAGTATCTATAGGGAAACCTTTACTACACTTCGTTCCAAAGCTCCACTGAAGCTAGGCAGGGCTGAGCATGGTCAGTACCTGGATGGGAGACTCCAGGGAAAACCAGGTTGCTGCTGGAAGAAGTGTTAGTGAGGCCAGTAGGGGGTGCTCACCCTGTGGTCTGTGTGGGTCTTAACGCCCCAGTATAGTGATGTGGACAGTGGACACTATACTGCCAAAAAGCACCGTCCTTTAGATGAGACGTTAAACCGAGACTCTCTGTGGTCTTTAGAAAAATCCCAGGATGTAACCCTGGCATCCTGGCCAAATTTGCTCATTGGCCTCTGACCATCATCATGGCCTGCTAATCATCCCCATACTGATTGGCTTCCATCACTCTGTCTCCTTAAGTAATATTTTATTAGGGTATCTGTACTTTTACTCAAGTAGGCTACTTGATTTGTGTACTTCGTCCACCGCTGGCTAAAAGTAGCAAAGTAGCTGTTACAAAATATTTCAGTAGCATATATTTCAGTTGGTTTCACAATAGGCTAGTAGCTATATAATAGCTGCTTCAATATTTTTCCATTGAGTAGTAGTGGAGCATCACTATTTTAAACATGCTAAATGTCCTAAAATGTCCTCTTATACTCATCTAAACATGGGGGAATTCATTTAGTTTTAGAGAATGTTCATTCAGAAGGTTCATTTAAATAAACTGTTTTAAAAAAAAAACTTTTTATTAGTAGTTTCTAGTGTGGGCTAGCTTTAAAGGTGAACTAAGTAACTTTTTTTACCTTAACTGAACAGCTTCGGAGTCATTGGAATGGTTATATTACTTCAGGTCAGGAAGTCTCGCGATGTAAACAATTGCTTTACGGCCAAAAGAAATCTGCTAAAATGCCGTCATTATTGCGCTCCCTCACGCTGTTCGAACCCGAATGAAGAAGGCGTTTTAAAGAATGTCCCATCTGCTTTGATGTCGTTGATCTACTAGCCTCTGGTGTCTGAGAATAGCCAACGAGTTTTTACAACAGTGTTGTCAAATATCTATTCCGAAGCTGTGGGGGGAGCTCTAGAGAGAAACCTGCAAGCAAAAAGCGAGAATACAGCGAAGAAATCCCGAAGTTACTGAATGCAGCTTTAATGGTATTTAAATCAAAAGCATGCTGCTAGCTTTTAGCTACAGTTAGCTTCCACAGCTTCAAAGTAGCTTTCCCAACACTGATATCTGTTTTCGCAGCCACACATCCTCAGTGGAAACTCTGATACAAGTTTGGAGCTGTGCTTTGATAAGCCTGAGACCTGCAGGGCTCGACTATCTCACTGTCAGGAAAACACTGAAGGGACATGCGAAAGCACAGTGCTGTGTATGCGAGGATTTGTTTTGCTATACTTTCTGAGATAAAATCTTTCAAAATATCTACACATGTACTGTCAAACCTCTTTAAAAAGACCTGTGAGGTGGCCTCACTATCAAAAAAAAAATACAAAATACCATGAAATTGACTTTAAAACATTTTTAAACATAAAAAAAACCTAGCTACTGTAATTGGCATCGTTAAAGTAGGCTAGTTATATGACTTTTTTATATTTGACAAAAAAAACAAAACATTTCAAGTCTTCTGAAGCCATTAAGAAGAACATAATTTTTTTCTTTGTTAATAAATAAAACCATCTTCAAGAGCACATTACAATACGCTGCAAACTCAAAGAAACAAAGTTCAAGAGGTGCAGCAACATGACTATCCTAAACAGTCTTGATCTCCAAAAGGCCTCATTTTGCGCAAACTCAAACGCGCAGGAGTCAAAAAGGTTGAAGTACTAAAGACAAACAACAGTAGGAGACTCTTAACACAATGATATCAGCTTTACTCAGGGAGGGGGTCAATGCGGGCTTGATGTCAAAATACAAATGCTAAATTATAGCATGGCGACCCATGACAGAGTTTGATTGATGCCGGTCGGTTCAAGAACTGAAAGAGTCACATTGAGATTGTGGCTCGAAACCAAAAAGCCTTTGGGGTTTGTTGGCCGCTAATAACGGTCTTGAGCGAGAGTGAAACTAGAGTTGTTATTCCTCTTTTTCTGTGATTTTTAACACATTACAAACTTAATACTGGTGTTTCATATTACAAAAGAATATGACCGCAGAAACAGCAGGTACAGCATTGTTAAAGGTCATGATGGAGATCTACCACCATAAATGTCAAGAAAATACAACCTCGGGCAGACAGAACCTGCTGTGCCACTTACTTTCAGGGTCATTTTTAAGAGTAAACCGCTGCCTCATCCTTGACTAAATTGCCACATCCAGGAAACAGCCTTTAAGTGGTAAAGAGCTGGTGGAAAAGACCTCAGTCATTATTCAAGAACACTGCCCTCAATTTGCTGTTAAATCTTTCAGTGTTATGTCCAGTTTAGCAACGCTGTAGCAAAATTAGGACAGCATTACGCAAGTGTTAACCACAGCTGAAGAGTGTGGGCCCTGCCCTGTAAACAGTGATGTGAGAACAAACTGCAATATCCTTCTCCATTACCCATAATCTATCTGATGGGTAAATTACATGATGCTCATTTTTGTCTTTTTTAAATGACCAATTTATTATTAAAAAACACATATAAGTGAAGTGAATACACATACTGCAACGTGACCACGGGCCAAACTCTGCTGTTACAATTACTAACTTCATCCATTATGACAGGATGCTACAAGCTGGATATAAATAGCCGCGCTTCTTCTCCATGAACTTGGACACAGTGCCTGGAACCAACGGACTGTGTTCAAATACCAGTGCGTTTGTTTGTTGAGTTTGTGTTGCATGCAGATCGTTTATGTCATGTTATGCCAAATCAAAGCTGGCCGTGTGTATCAGATATTCGAACAGGGCGGCTAGCGTCTCTGAGGAACACGATCCCTGCTGTACATGGAGAAGCTCCAGTAATAGAAGGGAATTCCACGTATTTGGATTTGCATGAACGTCCATCCACCTTCAGAAGGCTTTGGCACTCTTAGTTCAGCACACAGTAGTAAACTCGATCCTATCGGTCATTAACGCATCCATAAATACCCACTGTAACATACACAATCATTATCAGGTTGAAGAGAATGAACTTGTGAACTGCCATTCCTTGCTCAGATTCCCATCACCAGTCAATAGAACATTTTAAAGATCTCCCAGTAGATCCAGCATTCCTGGTTAAATCTAGAGATATTTGAAGAACTCCAAATGATCCTTCATGATTCATTTTAATGTTCTACGTTTAACCTTGCAGGAAGCATTTATTCCAAAATGTGACCATGTAAATGCGAGGTATTTTTAGTTTTGTACATGACACCCAACAGAAACACGTCAGGTGTTTGGGTTCATCATATGAACCTTTCAGATAAAACACTAATGCACTGTTTGTGGAAATTAACAATCGCCAAGTGCAAGTAAAAATGACAAATCGGATTCAAATATTCGTATTCATAAGACTCACTGGTTTCCACCTGCTAGTGTAATTTTGTAACTAAGACACCTACACACTACAAGATAATCGGGCCGATTTTGGGCCCAACTCTCCCCTTCCGACAATCCTAAAGTCCTGATTATCTTGATGGTTCTACAGATTATCTTATCAGATTTTCCTGAGGTGTGATGTGTGTTAAGAGTGATTGAATCTGCTCGGAAGAACGTCTAGGCCGCACCGATCTCAAATCGTAAATATCGTATAATATAATAAACATGTTGAATATTTACGATTGTGTGGGGGGAACCCAGAGGACAAACGCGCACGCACTCTGTAGATTGTCATGTGGAACTAAACAATACCCAATTCAGGAAGCGAGCTGACGAAAGAGGGAAGCATGACACACCTTTTTCTTATTTCAGCGAATTTTTGGGTAAAAGGCAGTCCAATTGCAATCACCATTTCTTTTTACCCATCCTCCAACATGTAGGTTTACTCTGAAGTCACTTTTGATGTGAGCGATTTTGCACAGTCGGGACTCTAGTTGTTTGTGAATGGAGTGTGTGGTGTCTTGGTCACATTGTGGCACTAAACACACACGTCACCGCTAGATCCTATAGAGTGGTGCAGGTATGACATCACTTTGTAGGGCAAAATGCGAAAGCGAGTTAGCATTTTAGCATAGTCCCGAAGTTAATGGGTTTTTTTAATGGGTTTTTGGTTAAATGGCTGAAAATAAGGTCTGTGGTGATGGTGAACACAAGCTCAAGATACTTTCACGCTTTATTATACAACATAAAACAAATCAGTATTGACTTGATTGAAAAAGGCAGTTGCTAACAAGTGGCTAAATGGGACTACAGAGGCAGTCGATGAGTTTAAACGTCATCGCGCTGAACAGATAAACAGTCCGCTTTTACAGCATCGTTATGCTTATAGTCGCACCATTATAAACTAGTCTAACTCAAACTTTCAGGGTAAATGTTTTTAAATAAAAACTGAAAGTGACTGTGACGTTTACGTTGTGGAACCGTGGTGTAGTTCGTTTATAGCCTACCTTTAGCTTTTTACTTCTAGCAGCTGCAATTAGGCTTCAAAATTCATAAAGTTATGCACATCTGAGAAAATTATCTCGAAAAACGTGCAAGTATCAAAAACTTTTGTTGATCAGAGCTTGTTTTTTGCGATAATCCAAAAGCCTATGGGAAAATCGTATTGGGTTTTTGTCGAGGGAACCAGCGTGATGCGAACTGCCAGTTGGCCTACAAAATGACGTCACACCTGCGCCACTCTATTGTGCTGGATTAAACCCTACTCTGAAGAAGGAGCTAATTTAGTTCCCCGAAAGGCATTCCTATAACCAAAATCATTCCCAGTTCCTGCGGTGCAAACACACCGAAAAGTGGGTACTTCCACCAATAGTTATAGGAACTATAGAAAGGTTCCTCCAGTGTAAAAGCCCCTACACTGGGCTGTTTGTCACCAGTAAGCGAGAAAAAAGCTAAATAATTTAATTGTCATGGCAACATAAACATTTTTAATAAAAAAGGGCAAAACACAGTTGTGTTAGCCTATACTTTCTCATTTCACTCACTATTGGCAGGTGTGGCAAAAAAGTACATTTTGGACCCTGTTTGAGAATACAGAGCTGTGATGCGGCACTCGACAACAGGAACTAAGAGTAGGGTGTGTCCGCCCAGGCAGATGAGTCGTTATATTTAGGTTATTTTTTTCTTTTTACACAATCAGTGCAGTAGAGCACATTTCCTTTGTGGGCAGGATGCCATACACCACCCTCAAAGTCAAGGTCACAGGGTCACATACATGCGCATATAAACAGACAAGCTTAATAAACGATATTTTCTTTTGTAACAGGATATTAATTGTGTGTGAAGTTTTACAATCCTTTTTTATTAAAGTACATTACAGGGCAGTTTTCTTTTTGTACGCACCATGAAAAAACCTGAATAAAATGCTGTTTTGTAACAAGTAGCTGTAAAAAATAACACTAACAACTGCACTGATCCAGATGAAACATTCATATACAAACACACAACATATACATGTGTATAACTTCAGGCTAATTCCCCCACCTGAAGATGCTGTTGGTGCATTCCAGGGAAAGCTGAGCTGTTTTGGCCGGAGGGAGGGATGTAAGACTGCCAGAATGTATATATCTTCATTAGCACATATGCGCTCAGATTTGTGTACTCAACCGTAAGAGAGAGGGTCAAAAAGTTGATTTTCCGAATTCCAAACGATTCACTGACAAATTGAGCCGAGTCAAGGATTAGCTTGACGATTCACACCTTCAATTACGTTGTCAAAAAAGACACAAGGCTTTAGGGAGGATGTCTTCAGAAAAGAGCTTGGCTAAATGCTCTACATTTTAATCTGACCTCAAACCACTCTCTGTTCAGGGGGCCGTAAAATCAACCTCAACCACGAGAGCTCAGACCCACTTCCTCCAAACTGACTGCGATTTAAAATCCCAGGATTCGTTGACCAGATCCGAGGCTCTTACCGAGAAGCGAAGCGCTCGGAATCTGACACGTTAAATTAAACAAGCGCCTACGATCTATCAATGAAGAAAAGAGTGGTTGGATGTCTTTGTTTTCATGGCAGTGCAGCCTGAGATTCACAAAGGTGGAATGTTTTAATGTCGGACAAACGTAACCCCTGGGGATTTTATGGATACAAAGCGTTGCTTTTAACCTGCAACAAAAGCCTGTCGTCCATTGGAAGCGATGCAAAACCACTGTATGGAGCTTCATTCAGTCTCGAAGTGTTTTATGTTTGTCTTATTAAAGAAAGAGATCACAATGATCCAACTTCGGCCTGTGGAAAAGGCCTGTGTTTGAATGCCATCCAAACGAAGCAACCGTCATAAGTTATTTAATGCTAACATTCAAAAGTTTGGAGTCTGTTATATTTTTGAATGTCTCTTCTACTCACCAAGGGTGCATTTATCTGAACAAAAATACAATAAAAACAGTAATATTGTGAAATATTATTACAAAACTACAACAAACTGAATTTTCAGCATCATTACTCCAGTCTTCAGCGTCACATGATCCTTCAGAAATCAGTCTAATATGCTGATTGGATGTAATAACAGTATTTTAGACCACATTTTGATGCAGAAAGAAAGACAGATGTGACGGCCACATCTGGGAGTGATTGTGCCGCTCTCAACAGATGTAAAATGACAGTGATTGGGTCCATTAAACTCCTGACCTGGAACATTTTTACTGTGTTCCCAACACAGACACACACACCCCCCGGGGGTCAAGCCTCACAGTAAACACCACCAAACAATATTTCCCACACAAACTACATCGGAGTTGTTTGAGCTCGCAGCTGTCAAACAACCACAGCAACATCCCTACCAATACCACCAGCAAATTAAAACTGCAACAAAACTTTAATAGCTAGGCCTATAGCCATGAAAATGGCCTTGTTTGTAAGCACATGCAATCTCTTTGTAATTAAAATTAAACTTTAATAACCATTTAATTTATTTTATTTAGTCAGATTTGAATCTCTTGCGTAAGACGTCTGGCCTCTCAGAGCCAGCATGCACAAAACTGGCTGGGACATCAAACGGTTTCGTCTCAAACTCATTTGAGTCAGCTCTTGGCATCTCCTTCTCTTTTTTTTTTTCCTCTCACAGGGTACGACCTCGTAACCATGGCGAAGGACTACTAATATCAATGCAAATGGATTCTCTGCTAGCAGGAATTCGGCTGGACCGGAGGAACCCCGAGTGCCACTCCAGAGGAGGATTCGACCGAGGAGCCGGCGCATTTTCTTTCACACAGTCCAGAAACTTAAAACCAAAAACCAGACAAGAACAAAAAGTTTATACAGCATCTATAATCAGGCCTGGAAATGTGTGTGTGTGAGTTCCAGTTCAAAATGTAGAGGATTTCCATAATTTATCCATGTCACCAAGACACCAAACGCTATGCAAATTTCATAGATAAATATAGTGGGATTTTCGGCATCTGTGGTATAAATATATAAAATATGTCAAGTCAAGTCACCTTTATTTATATAGCGCTTTTTACAATATTGTTTTCAAAGCAGCTTTGCAGTGAAAATAATTGAACAAAGTTTGTTTTGGCTACATAGCCGCCCAACTAGGGTGAATGTCGGCCATCATTCATTTATCATTATCATTTATTAAACAATGAAGGGCTTTATCGTGATTTGTTCTTGCTAATCTAAAGAGCGTTTCTTAATCAGATATCACTATGCTACGTTGGTAGGCTTGCTATGTTGTTAGCTTGTTCACCAAAGGCTAATGGATAAAACAACAAAGAGGAAATATTTGTACCAAGTTCTGAGAAATGCACTCTTTGTATTTACATTGGTTTTGAAAAACTTTGACACCATTTTCAACAAAAGTTTTAATTTAAAGAATTGTCATGTGGTATAACCAAGTAAAGGTACACCATAAAAAAAAAAAAATCTAAATTTCATGTGTTACTTTCCATTTATTTGAGCTGCACTATTAAACGTTAAAAGGTCACAATCCCCATGTGATCTTATTCCTTGATGACAATGATTCTCCGGTGTCTATAAAACCTTTGACAAAATCACAGCGAACATTCAGATCTGTTGGCGCTGGTGTTGAGCCTGGCAGAGAGAGGCAGATTCCATGTGTATGAAACAGCTTCACAAACAGCTTTTTCAACCACCATATATACTGTCACAGTAGACAGTATCAATATTTACATTACATTAGTTACATTTGTCAAATGATCACAGAAGTACTGGGATAAAAGTAAGTTTATAGTTCGGATATAAACACTTATGTCTATGGTAGCGTTCAAAATAGCGCAAATCACCTTTTGAAAGTAAATTTGCGCTTCAAATAGCCTTAACGATTGCATTCATTACATCGTTACACCAGTAGGTGGCGACAAATTACTCAAAAATGTGTTTTTTTTCTCATTGAATCATTTATTCAAGAGATTCATTCAAAAATGCTGATTCATCCAGTAATAAAACAAGTGAAGGATTTACGGGTGAGTCATTGAATCATTCTTTCAAACCGATTGTTTTTTTTAAATAATTCATTCAAATGAATGAAACGCTTTTAAATAGACTGCAGCAATTAACATTTTGTCAGAACCTTTAAATGACATGTTATTGTGTTTAGTTGTCGGTTCAGAATCATGGGAGAATCGTGATCTCTATTTGAAACAAAACAATCGCGATTCTCAATTTACCCAGAATCGTGCAGCTCGACCATTTATTTACAATTATTTTAGAAATTTAATGGTGTGAGAATTGTGAGTAAAAATTGTACTACACCAATTTGTTCTTTTTACCTTTTTTTTTTAATAAAATCTTTTAACGTAACATTTTTGTTATGTTAAAAAGTTCATTCAAAACTATCATTACGGGGGGGTTGTACCAATTGACATTTTACAACCTGAACTTAACTAGCCTTGTCATAAAAGGTGACTTGTTTAGATCTTCAAGTGTTTTTTCAGTTTTTTTCATTTCATGTTTTGATTGTTGTTTTTTTCTTTGTATGTTTCAACACATTGGTTGCACCCGATGACTTTGATTTGGCAGATACAGTACACGATCCAAAAATCACATAGCTCCAAATTAAACACAATTCTGACTGCTCATGAAATTGTTGCTTCACTTTTTCTGAGAACAGAAACATAACTTGACTATGGAAACATCGCATGTCGCATCTCCTCTAAACAGAAGGACGTTGTAAGAAGACATGGAAAAGATCTCTTGGGCAAGACATAAGCCCATTCAAAGTCTGTGAAAAGGGTCCTTAGTGTCACATCCAAAGCGATCTCATGGGGTCTGTCCTCCTCTCACTTCCTGTGCTGGTATAGAGTTGTGTTACAGTCTGTGAGAACCATCTCTATGGGGCCTGTTTCCACCCACACATGTATAAAGAGATTATTCTGACCCTTATCCCACAGAGACACGATTCCTGACAATGATGCGGTCTTATGCCACACCGGCTCATCCAATTACATTACAAGATTTGCTCACGTTGCTCTCTGTCATTTAGCTTGTTCATCTATAATCAAATAACCCCACAGAACAATATGTGGATATGTCTAAGACCACATTATGCGGCTGTGCGCCATTTTGTGGGTTTATAAATCTAGTTTTTGACTGGTAAACGACCGGAATCTGGAATGTCAATGCAGATGTTCCTCTCCAATGGACTTTAGGTAGTAAAACTCTTGTTTAAGGGGTCTTCCAATGATAATAAGAGTTATTCCTCTCTTAAAAAGGTATTTCTTAGGTCACAGACATCA
Source organism: Rutilus rutilus (assembly GCF_951802725.1). Classification (NCBI taxonomy): domain Eukaryota; kingdom Metazoa; phylum Chordata; class Actinopteri; order Cypriniformes; family Leuciscidae; genus Rutilus; species Rutilus rutilus. Next base: position 36,173,153 of record NC_140222.1, on the reverse strand, counting down.
ACCCATGTACTTGACCTTAAAAAAGCTGGTGCAAAAATGGACTGCTTTTGGCCTTAGGACAATTCACAAATGAATGACTGTTGAGAGACGGCTGCTGTAATGATGAATCAGTCAAAAAGACTCAAAAACTCACAAGTAATGGCTTAATTAAAAAGTTAATTCACAGAAACAGCATCTGTCTCATTTACTAACAAATAGGCTAATAGCAAATAACAACTAGCAATAATCTACTGAATGTCTTCGTTAAAAAAAAAGAAAGAAAAAGAGAGACCAACCAAAGGTGTGTATCCCAAAGCCTTCATGAACTACAACTATTTACGCCCAAAAAGTGGGGTGACAGTTTGTCAGATTAGTCAAATTATTCAGACAATCCACAACTAACTAGTCAACTCTGAAAATACGTGGTTTGGCATATCCCCAATTTAAATCAAAGGATTATCAGCGCAAAACACATTTACATACATAAGTGCTCTCAGCTGCAACTTTTCAGTCGCCGTGCCGCATGCAGATGGTGAAAAAGAAAACCAGGATAAAACAAACCCGAAATTAGACTCGTATGGAGCGGCAAGACCAAAGAACGCGAGAGTAACTCGCACAATAGAAACACCACCACAAGCACTCGCTCCACACATCCTCAAAACTAAATGAAAAGTTTCCATGGCAGAACGCAGTCAGCATGTGGAGCTCATATGTTTCTGATAAGCGTTAATGGGGAACTGTGAGGTAATGATGAAGTCATGCTTGTCCACTGGACAGGTTCAAATAAAAAGACTGGTGCTTTCCAAATGGTTCCATTCTTACTCAAGCACTGACACACACACACACACACGCAGAAATGAGACTGGCTCACAGCGCTTGTCAGGGCAAGAGAAGATAAAATTACGGTTTCAATTCGTGTTTATCTTTACACGCGGCTGGATAACAGATACTCCAAATGCATCTCTATATGTATCTGACCTCAGAAAGCATTCTCAGTCAGACTGTGTTTTTTTTTCCAGATATGAAGAAAGAAAAACAGAAAGACGCCTGATCATCTGCAATATTCATGCACTCCTTTGCGTGCAGAGAGAGACAAGCGGACACACCCATCGAGAAAGGAGAGAGGCTAAAACCTGGACTCAAATTCTAGTATTAAAGAAAAAATGTGTGATATCAATTTAAAATCTAGTGTCAGCGACAGTCCAGAAATCTGTTTATCTACACAACGAAGGCCACTTTCACTCAGCAGCAGAATACGGTTGTCGGTCCTGTATTTGAGTCCTTAATACGGTTATGTTCACACACAGTTTGGTTATTTACGGAAATGACAAGTCACTGTTCTCCACTGATCGGCTCAGTTTTGTGTTCTACGCGTGATTCAAATAATTCGCTATCCACCCAGATATAAACGCTACTGGTTTAAAGGATTAGCTCACCCCAAAATGAAAATTTCCTAATAATTTACTCACCCCAATGCCATCCAAGATATCCATGTCTTTCTTTCCTCAGTGGGAAAACATTTCTGGATTTTTCTTCTAACAATGGACTTCATTGGTTACCATCGTTTTTAAGTCCAAATCAATGCAGTTTCAAAAGTCTTTGAAGTGTTTAAAAGGGCTGTACGCGATCACAGCTGAAGAAGAGGTTGTTATCTAGCGAAATGATAGGTCATTTAAAAAAAAAAAAAACATTTAATTTATAGACTTTTTTACCTTCAATAGTTCGGATTGAGCTGATCAACAAACGGACAGGGAACTACGTCATCACGTTGAAAGGTCACGCCGGCGCCGGCAGAAGTTCCGCCCCACTGTTTACAATGCGAACATACGTAGGAGGATAGTTCAAATAGTATTGTTTGCTATTATATATATAGTAATAGTATTCAGTGAATATGAATAGTATATGAATAACATTCTGATGAATATGAATAGTAGTTCAAATAGTATTGCCGGCGCCGGCGTGACCTTTCAACGTGATGACGTAGTTCCCTGTCCGTTTGTTGATCAGCTCAATCCGAACTATTGAAGGTAAAAAGTCTATAAATTATTCTTTTTTTTTTTTAAATGGCATATCGTTTCGCTAGATAACAACCTCTTCTTCAGCTGTGATCGCGTACAGCCCGTTTAAACACTTCAAAGACTTTTGAAACTGCATTGATTTGGACTTAAAAACGATGGTAACCAATGAAGTCCATTGTTAGAAGAAAAATCCAGAAATGTTTTCCTCAAAAAACATAATTTCTCTCCCACTGAGGAAAGAAAGACATGGATATCTTGGATGGCATTGGGGTGAGTAAATTATTAGGAAATTTTCATTTTGGGGTGAACTAATCCTTTAAGGCAGGGTAGGCGATTGTTATGCTGGTTGAAAGTCTCTTCTCACACACACACACGTATATATATATATATATAGTCTGTAGCAAGCGTAGCGTTCACACTATAACTACTGTAATTTGGAAGAGATGGAAACCAGTGACTTTTTACTCTGAGCGGTTCGTGGCTCATATTTATGTGTTTCAATGCCGACACTATCAACACCGAAATTAATCTGCAGCAGTCAGGTGGTAAAAGTAAGAGCTCTATAAGTTGTTTATTCATTTTTATTGTAATGTTATCTGCTTTGAGACATGAGGTATTTTAATGCCGTCTCTCGTGACGCTTTGCTCCTTGCTGTGCGCGTTCATGTGTTTTGGAGAAGGCGTGACTTTGTAGATGCTCTGAAGGAAGGGTGGGATCTCATGCTTTCAAAGCTAGCTTGCTATTGCTAACCTCTGAAAATTACCTATCCTACCTTTAATGGAGATTTGATGGATAAGCTCGTAGCTTTGATTGGACTCGTGTTGTGTCAAAAGTGATACAGTCTCAGGACCATTGGCTGAACGTTCAGTCTGATGCATAAGGCACACAAAATGGAAACATTTCAGGAGTTTTGAAGTCGTCATTTGATTGGTTGAATTCTCCAGGATATCCGGGAGACGTGTGAGTCGCGTTGTTTAACAGGCCACCTGGAAAAAAGCCGTCGTGGACATTGAGCGCTTATCGGGATCAACTAAATGCTGTTGTTTTTTTGTTTTTTTTGCGCCATTGTTGCAGTAAACTTGACGACTTAAAAGTCATAATCTCATAATGTCTTTGATATTACTTTGGTCACTGTAGTTACTGTTACTGTTAAGAGATACGGGCTTGAATCCTGCACGTTCATACAGACATCATTCAAGATGCTATTGTAATGCTGTGTGAATGGGAAATTTCAAGACTCACAGTCTCAGTAAATGCGGTTGAGCTGTAATGTCCAATGACTTATCGCGCAGTTCTTACTATAAACCATAAAGCTAACAATAACGATAACTATATTAGCATCCACACCAACACACAATATTGTTCTGTTTATTCAATGCACAAGCTGCAGTTTTGTCGTCTGCATGCTCGATGCTCTTTAAAGTTGGTGAATTCTGATTGGCTGTCAATATTTTTAGCATTCATCAGCAGGGGCACGTTCAAGTTCAAAATGGTGCGCAACGTTTTGCTACGGTTTCCGGGTTGAACGTCATGTTTCCTGGAAACGGCGTGCACCGGTGTGCAACGGGGTTTGAGATACGTTTTCTCTTGTTTGGTGGGTGTGTCAGAACTGCAGTCCAATCAGCAGCAACATGTATATAAAGCACGCGGTATTAAAGTGAACTCGCACAATGGGTTCAAGGAAAGTAATTTACAAATGTGTTCGATGCAGCTCGGAATACGCAACAACTGAGGATATTAGAAGACATGTTTGTCGTAAGTTTTATTGTAAAAATATAGCATATCAACATAATGATGTAGCCTAGTTGTTTATATTTTTAGCTTCATTGCAAGTGTATGATATTTGGTATAGAAATAAACAATGGTAATTAAGTGCTTTTCCTAAAAATGAGAAAGAAAATACAGGGTATTAAAACAGTATGAACTACAAATAAAGTCAGTATGTGAGGCTAAAATAGATGTGTTTTAGTCTGAATTAGGTAAGATGTGTGCTTCCATTTCAGTTTCAGCAATCCCTTCACTCGATTGGGATGTTCTCTTTTGTTCTGGGCGGCAAGTGCAGTAACTGTAACATCGGGCATATGTTGTAGTATTAAACACATATTTATACCGACTTCATCAGGCTCAGAAAATTCTTCACAAAGAACACAAAGAATGGCCTTCTCAGCTGCCATAGTTGCAACTCTTGCGTCATCAGAACAGTGTGTTCAACGCATCACCGTTTCTGTTTAAAAAACATTGTGCAACGTTTTGTCGGGGCTGAACGCAGCCCAGGTAAAAATCGTCATGAACGTGATTCCAATATTATTGTTCCTCTGTGCATTATAGTTGTGGACTCTGCTATTCTTATACATTTAGAACAGTTTTTACAACTATATCTTTATTGTTATAGTTATCGTCCTTCCTTGGTGTGAACAGGCCTTAACCTTCACTTCACTAACAGTTTCAGTTACGTTCAATTGAAATGAACAGGGAATCACTACTGTGATGATTACATGTAATTAAAGACACATGAGTTTTGCTCTAAAACAGGCCTAATGATTGTCTTCTAAAAAAACATTTCACATATTATTGATTATTATCTAGTACTGTAAAGGAAAGACCACTGGAACAACAATCAGTCTGTATCTAGGCTATTTGTCCTAACTAAAACATAATTTTTAGTAAATGTTGCATTTTAGGAGCCAGTGACTCCTTTGTCATTGTCATATTTTTGGAGCCCCGTGTTTGTTCAATGTTATTAACCTTGGCTTTGTTTCAAACCCTAGTAATCTCACTCCCTATCAGGCCATAAACACCATAGACATCGAGATGGATGCCTAATCTTGAATATTTGCTTACACCCTTGCAACCTACTCTGCAATCTTGGGCATAATAAGCACAGAAATGCTGAACAGGAAGGCAGCTCATTAGGATTTGAGACAGAGCCAAACACATTTTAGTCAGGGGCCTGAATATGAACAGAGGGCAAGTTCAGGCTTAATTAAATATTAAAAGCCCATAAGAGTCTTTATTGCACATACACACCTTGCCCTGGAGACAAATTAATCTTTAATTTTTATATCTCATGTACAAGCTTGACTAAATTAGAATGAATTATGAATCATGATCTCCAATTAAAGAATGAAAGAATTACCAAAGTGCAAGGACAGCTTTAAAAGCGCGAACACATCACTGTATGTGCCTTTGACTTTTGACTATGTATCAGCAGGCCTCAACAATAATGACGGCCTGGAGGCCCGGGGACAAAGGCTGAGAGTTTTGAGTCAGTTTACAAAACTAATCTATTATCCAAAGGAAATTATTTATGTCTTTATTTAAAGAAACCCTAACATTTAATATATATATATATATATATATATATATATATATATATATATATATATTTTTTTTTTATTAAAAGAATATATAATTTTAGTTATATAATATATTTTATTAAAATAATATAGCATTATTTTAATAATATATATATATAACATTTTTTATTTAATAATTCATTTGAAAGAAATTTTATTTAGAAAATATTAAATTATGTATTCTTAATATTAAAAAAAATCTCATTATAAATACATACATAAAATGATGTTTTATTATTTTTATTTGACATATTATATATATATATATAGTTTAATTAAAATAGATGACATAATATTTATTATATTTTATATTATAATTATTATGTATAAATATTTTATATTTAAAAATACATTATATATTTATAATTATGCATCAGTGTCTATTTCACCTAATAACCCACGCATGTGCATTCCTCTGATTCATCTGCATGACTGCATCAAACACACTATTGCTCTGATTTATCTCCATGACAGCATCTTTGTTACAACCACGACAACTTCAGTGCAGCGCAGGGAGGGACACACTGGGACTTCAAAGGCACCACTGCATCCATCACTTCACACCAGCATCATAAACGCATAAACTGCGCTGCAACTGAAGGCATGCATGGAACAGCACGAGCACTTTCCCAAGCGCAGATGCAGCATGTTCATTAAATACAGTCACAGAGAGTCCTGTGTCATCTAACAGCGGCCTAAATAAAACATCCGCGCAAAGCATATTAAAAGCCGCTTACCTGTAACGCGTTTGGGAAGTTGCACCCAATCTGGTACTTTCACTCAGTCCGTGCGACGCGCACGTTCAGCAACTAGAGCTCGAGCGGTTTGAACTGCGGTTCAGGACAGATGCAGTGAAGAGCGCGTGAGGTCAGTGGCGCTGCGCAGATGACATCAGCAGAGGGATTAAAGTCACACACGGGGCTCAGCGGCTTCAGCGGATCCGCATGTGATGATGATCTGCGGAAGGACGGCACGCGCACCATGTGGCAGGAAGTCACGCTCGTCACGTTTACATAGGGAGCAAAATATGGCAGCCGCCGAAAATCGAGTCTGTAAGGGGTTTTAAAAAAAAAGAAAAAAGGGGGGTTAGAAAAGTTAAAAAAAAAAAATATATATATATATATATATATATATATATAAAAATTATATTTACATGATTTATAATAATTAATATATATATATATAATCAAAAGTTCTGCTTAATGTTTCATTGATTCTTTAAAAAAAGAGACAGCACTGAAAACTAATATTTTAGTAGTACATTTTGCCAACTGTATCCTATATATTTCACTCATTTTTATGTATTTTATTGATCAAATTAATTTGTCATAATTTTTGTATTAACATTGTATTGAATAATGTAAATGTCCTTTTTATAAGTAAAAAAAAAAAAAAAAAAAAAAATTGTCCATGTAGCAATTAATTTATTTTAATATTTAATCTATATCTACCCAGACAGTCATATTTACCATATTAACTTTTAACATTATGAGCCGATGCTTCCATCTAGTGGCCGAAAATAGTATTATATCACGATACCGGCCGCGTGCTTGACCATAACATTTTGTGTTTTGTCCACTTCCAAGAATGAGTGTGAAGTGAACCTGACCAGAGAATTGAAAGAAACTGAGGCATCATGAAAATTCACCAAAAGGTAAACTGTTCTTCTCATGATCATCTTAAAATTATCCAATTAAGAAAATAGTCATTTTTGTTGTAATTCTAAGTTAGGCTACACTTACTGACCTAACAGATTTCTATGTATTACCAGTTGTAAGACTATATTTTAACAGCAATTGTCTGTAAAACCTGAATCACAGTTTGGCGGCCTATAATGTGATAAGTGGTTTGGCCGTTTATTTGGCCGAATTGCATTGTGGGATCTTGATCTCTGCTCCGAGCCTCCGATAACTTTTCACGGCGAATACTTCACGAGAAATATACGAAACACAAAATGTTGACCTCTTTCAACAGTAAGACATTTTATGGAAATAATACTGCAGTTTAAAAAGTGATTGTTTTATTGCCATTGTTATTAGTTTGAAATTATGTAGTAGCCTATTGCCTGGGTTGAATATCCAATTGTGAATTTTCGTTGGATATCGCTATGTGTCCTTATTCAGAGCAGCGCCATGACAGGTATGAAAGCGAGGCTGTGAGGGATAGTCTTACCGTGTTTTTAATGGCATTCGCTGTAAAATGCTGTATAAAGCTCGTAGATCACTTATAATTATTCACAGCTCATGTTGTCTGGAGTTTGGTCTACAAAAAAATCTTGGAAAGACATTTTTGCAGTATTTCGTCAGCAAAACAATCCAATAACCCATTAAATAACACTAAAAAGATTTCTATCCCCCTCAGCCTCGCTCTGGTGAATATGAAGAGGCTTAAAGGGTCATGACATGGATTATTTTAACATGTTCCTTGAGGTTCACTTATAATGTTAGTAAAGTTTTTGCACAATTTTTTTTTTTTATGTATATACAGATGTAATGTTGAATGCAGTGATGTGAGAAACCAAACTTCCTGAAACCTTTAATAAATTAAACCATTTGCTTTGCAAAATGATCCACCTTTTCAAGGTGCTCAAAACGCCACAAAATAAGTACCTACTACCTACTCAATAGAGTGTGTGATTTAAGACGCAGCCAAAGCCTTGTCTGGTGCCTGAAATCAGTGTTTTACTGCATTTAGTCTAGTTTGATCTATTTGGTCCCAAAACTGTATTAAAAGTCTTTTATCAGCCGAAGAGACAGATGGAGGAAGCAGGGAAGAGCAGAAAGCAGGAGACAAAGTGATGGTAAAATGAGCAGAGTTTATTGAATAATCTTAGTTGTGCGTTTCAATGCCAAGACTTCGTCTGACCAGCACAAATACAACAAGTGTAATTATAACACAAGCACTAGTGGTGTAAATTACTGATTCACAACATCATCCTGTGACGTTAAACCTTCGAAATGGAGACATCCTCTTATCTCTCACTCATGAAGACAAATATCCCTTAAAACTATTTTTTTTACAACTAACCAACAATGGAAAAATAGTAAAATAACTGATCAATGAATGAATCAATAAAATGTGTATATAAATTGTTTAAATGATTATTATAAATGATTACGATTGAATTGAATAATAAAATGATTAGAAAAATGAATTGAGCATAAACAATAAAGAAAATAAAACACAAATGTACGGTTGTGAACAATCCTTGGATCCTTCACCTTTAAGAGTAAAAAGACCCTTTTCATTTAGCACAACTGTGGTTACACCAGCCCTACAGCGGCTGTATATGAAGCCAACTACTGAAAATCTGCTGAATATTATATAATGAGACACAAGCATTACATATCTAGCCCTGCGAGCAGCCTGCTCAACCTGTGTTCATGTGATTAATTTGTCATCGTAACTAACAACAAAACAAAAAAACAGGAATAGCATACAGCGGTCCCAGAAGGTTTTGGGACAATTAAGGGGGTTTTCACACCTGAAAGTTCACACCAAGGTCCGAACCAAAGTTCATGTTTTGATACATTGTATACATTCGGTTAGTTTTGGTTTGGTTTCACATTGCAATTATGCGAGCGCACTAAAGAGCTTTATATGATGTACTTGCGTCCTGCCTTTTTTAAGTCACATTTAAAAAAAAATCTCCATTTCATTGCATTAGATAGAAAATAACAGAAGTGCAATTAGCAAACAAAAGATGCTGGAGCTCTTCTTAGCAGTAACTTTTCAGACACATTTTCAAACATTTTTAAGCGATGGTCTCTAGGGCCCATTTACACCTGTTATTAATGCTGCCTTCACATGCTATCAGAATCAAACTTGTAAATACAGTTAAAGTTTTTACATGAAAGCCCTGTAACTGGGAAGCTCGGAATAATTTTGATACCCATTGATACTTTGATACTTATTTCGTCCGTTAGATTGAAAGATCTGAAAAAGCCCATACATTTGCTCCCCATAGACCATCCCCTTGAAGAAATCAGGACAGAAGTGGTTAAAAGTGGACAAAAGAGACGGATTACAACACCAGGTGTAAAAGGGAATGTGTCTCCTATCTTAATACCAGGTGTAAACAGGGCCTACGTCCTTCATGTCACATCTTTCATGCCATCTCCTAGCAGAACCTTAATCGATATAGGTCATTATATATTACATATTCATTACACACAATTTGACAGCCATAGATTTTTTTCTTTACTTTGAAGAATATCTATAAATGTTTTAATATCTAGAAACTTAAACCTCATTTTGTGAAATGTTTTGAAAAGGGTAAGTGAACTATATTCTTTTAAACTGACACTCGTTTTGACATTTTGTTATGTAACGTGTATACATTTTTAACAGAAATTATTCATCCTCTTGTTCAACATCACACAGAGACATTGAATTATCATAAAGCACAAATCCAGCATAGAGGGGTTCAGTGAATGTGGTGTTGAATGTGTACAGGTGTCTGAGTGCGTGTGTGTCAGTGATGCCGTAGAAGGACAGAATGCCGGCCGGCTCGTCCACATACACTCCTGCTCTGGTATAGGGAGGTGATGGGGCAGGTATGTGTTTTGCCTTACCATCATGCCAGGTGTTCAGTGTCTCCCTAAAGAAGCTCAGAATCCAGGATTTTTCATTGAATCCAAACACACAGTCAGGTCTTTTTCCTTTCCTTTTGATTCCTTTATATGCCACTGCCATATCACCCAACCCAGTCCATTCAGCCTCCCAGTAACAGCGTCCAGTCAGACGCTCTTTACACAGAACCTGCGGAAGGCCGTCATATCTCTCTAGAGGATTAGGATATGACTGGGCATCAAATCTCTCTGGATGATCAGGATGTGACATAGTTTTTTTATTATATACCAACTTTTTGTTGCCCTCTACAATGGAGAGACGATTGTGTACCGTGTTTGGATCCAGTGTGAGATGACAGAAATCTGGACACAAGAAAACAACATTAATAAGGCCACAAAATATGTTCAAGAATCAGATTGGCCTTGGATCTACTTTTCGGCTCCACATAAATATTTTTGACAGCATATACACAATCAAAACATTTTATATTTCAGACCTTATTCTGGTCTAATGTAAAATGGTGTCCTGTGAAGAAAAGGCATGTGTGTAGACCTACATTTTTGTAGTCCTCCTTTAATCATGGTCTCTCCTCCATGATCCAGACTGTCGAAGAAAAAAAAACAATGTGCCACATTCTATTCATCTGACTCATCAAATAGGAAGAAATAAGTCTTAAAAATACAACACAACAAATTTTCACTCATGTCTATGCTAATAACTTTTGAACTAAGGTTTTGAAGAAAAGTATGATTCTGTGTTTACAAGTCGATTGCACCATATGATGTTATTTTCTGTCATGAATTTTCCCCCAATTTTGATGTTTTGTCCATTTTTCACCATCATTTCTGAAATCATATTCAGACTGTGCTAGCAAAGAGTTACAAAAAGAGTCAAACAATACTAAATTGTCCCATGTTAGCCATTTTGGGCATTGGGCATTTTGAATTTTGTCATAAAATGCTGTATTTTATGAAAGCTTTAGCATATAGTTACAAAAGTTGATTTGTGTCTTCGGCACTATGCCCTGAAACAACCTGCTCTTTCGGGCCAGATATAATAAAATTGACAAATATGTTTATAGCGTTTGCGAATTTGGTCTAATAGCCATGAATCTCACCTCGTTCTATTCCTTGGGTCCTACAGAATCCAGTGGTATATTTTTCGTTTGAAATCGCATCTTTTTCTAGATGCAAGATATTTTTCTAGAGGGGAGATATTTTGCTAAATAAAAACCTTTTCAGAAGAATTGCGCGATAACTTTATTATTTATTTTCTGTATCATCTCAGTGAGCTTTTATGAGGGTTTACACTTGCGCAGTAAGGTGAATTTAGCGTTTTCCGACGTTTCAGTGTGGACGAGAGATTTTTGGAAAATTGCTTGAAAATGCTAGTGTGGACCGAGAGCGCTTTTAAAACGAAAATGCCGTTTTCAAATGTGACCGGATTAAAGTAGCCTGGATTGACTTGTTTAAACCTGTGATAATCTGATTAAAGCTAAGGTAGGCAATTTTTTTACAATATATATATTTTTGTAATACTGGTTGAAAGTCTCTTCACATCCTGGTAACAATCAACAATTAAAGTGGTCTAAATATATAGTTAACAATTGAAAGAAGGGGGAAAATCTCATTATGAAATTAATGTTTTTCTTTAGTTCACATTGGCCACAATTATTGCAGCGTCCTTTTCCCAAGATAACAGCTCTGAGTCTTCTTCTCTAATGCCTGCTGAGTTTGGAGAACACCTGACAAGAGATCAAAGACCATTCCTCCATACAGAATCTCTCCAGATCCTTCAGTTTCCCAGGTCCATACTGGTGCATCTCTTCAGTTCACCCCACTAATTTTCTATAGGATTCAGGTCAGGGACTGGGATGGCCAAGCCAGAAGCTTCATTTTGTGCTCAGTGACACATTTTTGTGTTGATTTTGATCATTTTTTAATCATTGTCCTGATGGAAAATCCAATCACAGCCCATTATACGATTTCTAGAAGAAATGGTCAGGTTTTGATTTTGTATCTGTTGGTATTGGCTAGAATCCATGATGAAATGTCTCTGAACAAGATGTCCAGGACCTCCAGCCAAAAAATAGGCCCACAACATTGAAGATCCAGCAGTATATTAAACTGTGGGCATGGGATACTTTTTATCCCTGTTTGCATCAAACCCATCTGGTGGGTTTGCTGCCAAAAAGCTCTTTTTTTGTTTTGTTTAATCTGACCACAGAAACCAGTCCTGTTTGAGGTTCCAGTAGTGTCTGACAACTGAATATGCTGGAGTTTGTTTTTGGACAACTTGTGGTGATGAAGGGGCTGTTTGATAAAAAAATGTATAGGCTTTCTGACCCCAAGACTCAGCTAATCTCTGTAATTCTCCACCTGCGATCCTTGGAGAGTCTTTAGCCACTCAAGCTTTCCTCCTCATCATGCATTAGGACGATATAGACACATGTCCTCTTCCAGGCAGATTCATAACATCTTTAGTTGATTGGAACTTCTTAATTATTGCCCTGATGGTGGAAATGGGGATTTTTTTCATGCTTTAGCTATTTTCTTACAACCATTTTCTATTTTGTGAAGCTAAACATGAAAGGTTAAAATTTTGTGATTTTTTTGGATGAAAGAACAAAAGGATAAACAATGCATATTTATTTTCACAGCTGCCTTTGCTCATATTTACCAAGGGTGCCAATATTAGTGGAGGGCACTGTATGTATTTTCATACCTCCTCGTGCCCAGTAGTAAGAGTTTGGGGTGTGTCTGCTGTAGCAGGCTGAGCCAGAGGGTGTTTAGGGGGTGTGGAAAAAGACATTCAGATTTCGTTACAAAAGTGCTAATAAAATTTGAAGACTTGTCAAAATACACAGACAGACAACAGGGTAAAACAAGGATAAACATTGCCATTGTTTTTAAAAGATGGAGCAATTTGATGGAATGTTTGATTTTCGATCGATACCGCGAACTTATGGAGTTTCTTCTTGACAGGTAAGCTAAACGTCAAGTTAAAAGTATTCCAAATATGTAGGACCTTTTATTGAAAGAAGCCTGTTTTTTTTATATATTAGAGAGTGCGGAGCAGATCACATCAGACACGAAGATGTCAAGCAGCATGTGTTTAAATTTAACGGGGATCTTCAAAAAGAGTTTATCAAGTTATTTTGAACAGGAAGTTGTGAAAAAGAACTCAATGTAGTATTGCGCCAGAGAATGTCTAATATGGCGAGAAGTTTCACTCTCACTACACTTCCGGCTTCTGAACTGGTTGCAGTTCCACTCTGATTCCATATGAGGGCGCTCACAGGACGAGTGCAGAATGAATGGAGGTCAATGGCGGTATACCCCTCAAAATCCACTTTTCTCAGGATATAATTTTTTGTCTAGTAATTTGAATGTTGTATTCGAAAGGAGATGCAAAGAAATTACACATTGCTGGGTGTTAGATTTTTTAGAGTCACTTATTTGCTTTAAAAAAGTCTTTCAAAATGTCAATGACGTCAGAATGCTGACGTCATTAGCAGAATGCTAGCGTGTTATGGGCAACAACAACTCAACCTGTAAGAAATCAAAACGACAAAAGTACTCGTTCATTCAACTTTCGACCTAAAACCCATGTTGAACTTGCAAAATCTACAATCACATCTGAGATTTCTCAACGGCAATCGGGTGAAAGAGACAAATTTAGCCGTCTAGCCCCATTGACTCCCATTCATTTTGCACTCATGGCGAGCGCCCCCAGTGGAACTCTGGTGGTACTACAATCAAAATTCGGTACAATAGGGCTTAATAGGGAGTGGACAGGCTCTCCGTAGACGGGCTCTGATTGCGCTGAATGAGATACACCAGAAGCACTCTCTCAGACAGCGCCCGATCCCGAATTCAGTTCTCTTTGCGTCTGATTGTTCAAATACAGACAAAGGGCCCTATTTTAACTAATCAAAACACAAGTATCAAGCGCGAAACGCAAGTAACTTTGTGGGCGGGTCTTGGGCGCTGTTGCTATTATACCGGCGGGATAAATGACTCTTGGGTTGTTCTGAAGTAGCTTCATTATTCATAAGTGTGGTTTGGGCGTAACGTGAAATAAATCACTCAGAGCGACATCTCACATTCCGCGCTTGTTACATGGCGGATTGCTATTATAACGGCGGATTTGCCAGGCGCGCGCCAGGAGCGGTTCACAGCCGAGGAGGCCGACGTTCTCATCAGGGCCGTAAAAGACAGAGAAGTGACATTGGGGATGGGAGAAACCCACCCAAATTAACTTCGGTTAAACAGGCATATGATAATTTGGGTAAATGTGTGTGCCGAGGGGGGCATTGTTTTGCGAAGTCTGTAGCGGGAGAGAGAGGAGGGAGCCGAGCGGTGAGTAAGTAGGTCAAGTGCAGATGATGAACACCTGTGTCTGATTGCAGTAATTGGCGTGGAGAGACCGGATATAAGCCGGCAGGTTTGAGAGAGAGAGAGAGAGAGAGAGAGAGAGAGAGAGAGTTGGACTGGGACCTCGTGCTACTGCTGCTTTCACGGAGAAACCAACGAAAGATAATCTGGATTGTTGTTTTATTTATGCTGTGCTGGAAGCACGGTGAACGCGCTCTGTGCGCACCCTTTGTTTTGAGCTTTTTCTTTAAATAAAACGAGTGTCCCAGTCTCGCCGACCCCTGTCTTCTTCCTTCCTTCCTGTGACAATGTTGAACCTTACCACAATGTGTATGCTAGATTTAAGCTTTTATAATAAACTATTTATTTATCTATCTGTCTGTCTGTCTATCTATCTATCTATCTATCTATCTATCTATCTATCTGTCTGTCTGTCTATCTGTCTGTCTGTCTGTCTGTCTGTCTGTCTGTCTGTCTATCTATCTATCTATCTATCTATCTATCTATCTATCTGTCTGTCTGTCTGTCTGTCTGTCTATCTATCTATCTATCTATCTATCTATCTATCTATCTATCTATCTATTGTAATAATGTATGATTTGCAAAAATGAAAACTGCTGCTTCTGTGTAGATGAGAGAATCAAAGTGTATGCGCGTTGTGCACACACTACATTGATTATGGCCAAGCATGCGCCCTTAAAGCAGCACTCAGTAGCTTCGGGATTTCTTCGCTGTATTCTCGCTTTTTGCTCGCAGGTTTCTCTCTAGAGCTCCCCCCACAGCTTCGGAATAGATATTTGACAACACTGTTGTAAAAACTCGTTGGTGATTCTCAGACACCAGAGGCTAGTAGATCACCGACATCAAAGCAGATGGGACATTCTTTAAAACGTCTTCTTCATTCAGGTTCGGACAGCGTGAGGGAGCGCAATAATGACAGCATTTTAGCAGATTTCTTTTGGCCGTAAAGCAGTTGTTTACATCGCGAGACCTGATATCACGCGATACTTCCTGACGCGGCCGGCGGCCCGCCGCCCCAAAGTTGCAAGTGCGTATTTTCCGCTCACGGGCACCAGAGGGGTGCGAAACGACCACCATTCAATCCGAAATAAGTATTATAACCATTCCAATGACTCCGAAGCTGTTCAGTTAAGGTAAAAAAGTTACTTAGTTCACCTTTAAAATAGCATATGAATAACATGCGCAACGCGCCACTGACTTTAGACTAGGTTTTTTATGGTCAGTGACGGAATTGTTTTCTAAACCTGCAAAATAGCACCAGGGAACGTTTGCGCCGGAACACGCCTCCTCTTTGCGCTGAACTGCCCCCCGGGAGCGCAAGTGTATTTCCTAGTTTACCGACATGCGTCTGTGGAGGGAAAAGTCTGCTGTGCACGGGTGCAAAATAGGAATGATACATGCGTCGGTGTACAAAGTCAATTTCGCTGGGTGCAAGATAGGGCCCAAAGTTGTAAATGAAATCTCGCGTAAATACAGTCGGTCATGCCTGTCCATCCTGTCCCTTAAACCACCATGAGAAATCTGCTCACCCTACATCTATATCAACTCACTCCCTTAATTTAGAGTTCATGTAAAGAGTATTTTGTGAATTATCAATAAGAATGAAATCATATAAAAATAGGCTACATTTAAATCAATAAAAATATTGTTAATGTAAACATTGCTAGTGTCCATCATACCAGAGTTTTTCCAGTTTGCAGTTTGGATCCTTCATCAGTGCAGTGAGCTCTGAATCTCCAGGGTGATTGTAGCTCAGATCCAGCTCTCTCAAATGTGAGGAGTCTAAACTCAAAGTTGAAGCCAGATGAGAGCATCCTTCTTTTGTCACCATACAGCCAGATAATCTACCATGACAGACATCAAAGGAATAAATATATATAAATGTATATCCCCTCAGTTTTATGACTATTTTAAAATTACCTCAGCTTCTCCAGTTTACAGTGTGGACTCTTCAGTGCATCAGAGAGCAGCTTCACTCCAGAATCTTTCAAGTTATTGTTACTCAGGTCCAGCTCCTTTAGGCAGGAGTTTGACGACTGTAGAGCTGAAGCCACACTTTCACAAGTCAGATCAGTGAAATTACAGATGGACAATCTAAACAGAAGAATAAATGATTACATCATTGACCCTTATGTAAGAACTGTATTTGCAATGTATTTAATGCTTTACAAAACCCAGTAAACACAGAACATTCCCAAATAAGAACATTACAGGAACATTCGTTTTTGGTTTTTGTAACCAAAAACTAACCTTCCCAGAAGGTTGCAGGGAGGGTTTTTGTAACAACCTAAAGAGTTACAAGGGTTGATGCAGCAGTGCTGGATGATTACTGATGTATAGCAGGGTAAATGATATCAGAGTAAAGAAGTTAAGGACCAAACCAACAGGGAACGTTCTTTTTACGTAAAGAAAACTTTCCAGGATAACCAACAGAGAATGTTAGGATATCTGTTCTGGGGATGTTCTGGGGAACCAGAAAATACTGTTCCCAGAGCATTCTGGGAACCAAAAATTGTTAGCTGGGGCAAAAGATTCAAGAGGAGCTTTCAGTGAGCAGTGTAACTTTCAGTAAAATGGTACAGTGGTACAAATTTATCTGATATTATTCTTTGAGCTGAAAGTAATTGTGACATTTCAAAGATTTGTATCAGTTGTTTCTTCTTTATATGTATAGCCAGTACATATAAACTTAAATCATGCTGTAACATTATTTGAAACTGGCAAATAACAGTATATTTTATCATTTCCACTTTTATCCAACAAATCCACTCTCTGTATACTGTTGGTAAAATGTTATGAAATATATATGCAAAGGAATCTGACAAACAAACCTCAGTTTTTCTAGTTTACAGTGTGGACTCTTCAGTGCATCAAACAGCAGCTTCCCTCCGGAATCTTCCAAGTTATTGCTACTCAGGTCGAGCTCTCTCAATGAAGAATTTAACTGTAGAGCTGAAGCCACACTTTCACAGCACTGATCAGTGAGATTACAACCTGGGAATCTAAAATAACAGTAAATGGTTAAGTAGGTCCCATTTAACCCTTCAAGGTCTAAGGGGTTTTAAGTCCGCCAGGCACTATGTTAATATTTTGGCTTCTGGAAGGGTCAATTTTCATAGCAGAGTGAAGAGAGTCATATTTCTGGATTCTATAGACCATCAGCTATAAGGTGGATGCATTGACAATACACTTCTTGAGACACTTGTATGGGTTCTGATGTGATATATCACCAAGAAATACAAAAAACGGAAGTTCAAATTTTTGTTTTTTATTATATAAAAATAGTAAACCATAATGAATAAGGGATTTTACATCAAATATTGATTCCTCAAAGGGTTTAGAACACCTGTAAAAAATTGGGTGAAAAAATATAAAGAAACAAAATAAATATTTACATTTCTGTGACTGTAGTCACCATACGTTTTTTGGGGAAAAACAGAATATTAGGTTAGGTTAGGTATACTTTATTGTCCCAATGGGACATTTGTTTTGGGCTCACGGATACAGCCACTGCATTTTCAAACATATAAAACAAACACCTAATATAATAACAGAGAAGAAAGATACACATTTACAATCAAGTAATTGGCCAGAAGCGGTGCTGTGTAGAAAAGGGCGAGCGGTCTGGGTCCTGTGTTCAGCAGAAGATGTAGGCTACTCGGCTGCTCTGGGGTTTCCTGATTTAGACTAAAACACACAGATTTTTTTATTAGTTTACATTCCCACATATCAAAAGTTGTACAGCCTTTAGTACAATGTGGTAAATAAAGATTAGCTATTCATCATCATGTGTGTATTTTTTACATCAAGTAAAGAGTCATAGAACTTCTAACTACAAAATTAGTATTTCTATTATCATAGCAATGATGTAAAGTATGATATTAGTAGGCTATTATGTAAATTACACTACTTTAGTAAAAATGATGTAAATGAGAAAATATGAGTAAATACAATGTCTAAACCAAACCCCCTCCCCATTTCAGCTTTATGTAGACAAATAGTACAGGCCTTAGATAAGGCTTACTGCACCATTATTTCTGAAAAGCTACAATAAAATTTCCCTAAAAGCATTACAATAAAATAGACAAGCAAAGTAAACGAAATATAGCTTATTACTATGCAAAAAAATGAAGATGTACTACATGCGGCCTAATCTGCAATCTCATTTTAGCAATAAGCTAATGTACTACTGTTTATGTAGCAGACAAAGGCCCATGAATTTTTAAATCTACTTACTAATAGTAATAGCGCACATTATTTGATTACTGCACCGTTATTTCTGACAATGAAATAATTTTAATAAAAAAAAATGACACAATACATATTAGACAATATATTATCAGCAATATTGCCTTCATACTTACTCCTCAAATGGATCGATTCCGTCCAGAATTTTATCCTCTTCATCTGAATCATATCGGTCTGGATCAGATCCGTTATCACTCTCATCGCTCTCAAAAAAAATCATTGCAGCAGCTTGCTCGGCACGAGTCGGCTGTGAATCTTCGTTTGGCCATGTTGATTTTCTGTAAAATCTAACCAGTACAAAAACGTCTATCTCCACAGTAATCCAAATGTATCGTGTCCAAAAACCGTATATAAAAAGATTGTGTCTGAGAAGAAGACGCGCGAGATTTATTACAAACCCCTCCCTTTTTTACGTTCCTAGGACACCTGATAATGTCCTTGTTTGTTTTATATTGGTCTGTGATTGGTTCACACACCAACAGCATTATATATCATTTGATAGGGTAAAGTACCAGTCCTCTGTTTTGCGGTAAAATGCTATAGATTTGCACTCAAATACGGAAGGTTTTTTTTTTTTTTTTTTTTTTATTAAATGCTTGTAGAAGATCGGAAGGCTTATCATTCGCGGAAGTCAACACAGTTTACTCATTATTACGCAGACGAATGTCAGCTTTTTCATAGAAAAAAAAGTAAGTTAATACCTTATTCCATTCCGAAGCTATTAATAGATATGTCAGGCATGCGCACTTTGACGCTCTAGAGCGTCAGTCGACTTTGAAGGGTTAAATAGGAAGGTCGCAAAACTGTTTGATCTTTACGTTTACAACTGTTTTTTTGCCCTACACATTTCAAAGCACCATTCATCACCATCATAGTAGATCTCTCTAGAAAGGATTAAAAAAAACACACCAAATCGCTTAAACCGATACTACATACAAAACAACGATAATAAATACAAAACAACAGCATAGGCTTAATAAAAGCTGAGAAAATCATATACAGTAGCACTACACACAATTGTTCGTCTTGTGCTGGTCTACGACGCGCCACTTATTACGTCATCAAGTTGGAAAGGTCACGGAAAAAAAAGAAGAAAATAATAATAATAAATTAAAACAAAGATGTCGGACAATTTTGAAGTTGGAAGAGAAAGTGAGATGGAATTTTTCGCCCTTTCCTACCTTTTTGAACCGGAGTACATAGAGAAATAACTTGATAGATGATGACGCGTGACCTTTCCAACGTGATAACACCATGCGTGGCGCGTCGAAGACCAGCACAAGACGAACAATTGTGGTTAAAAAGTATATACTTTTTTTTTTATTTTTTTTATCACCGATCGTTTTGGCAGATAAGACCACATTCCTCAGCTGGGATCGTGCAAAGACCTTTGAAACAGCATTGATTTGAACTTCAACATTCTGGTTGCCGTTGAAGCCAATTGTGTGGAGAAAAATCCTGAAATGGTTTCCTCAAAAAACTTAATTTCTTTTCCACTGAAAAAATAAAGACATGACCATCTTGGATGGTATTGTCGTGAGTATATTATCAGGAAATTTTCATTTTGAGGTGAACTAATCCTTTAACCGGACTGTCTCCCTCTTCACCATAAATACGTTCTTCTGGATACATTTTTAGTGCATCATTCTGTATCCAATCATTTGGCCGGATCCCGTGATTTCCTCAGATATGATAACCACTGGTGGTGGTTGAGGAGAGATTCCCTTGATATGATTGTAAAGCACTTTGAGTGTAGGCCTACAGTAGACACATGAAAGCGCTATATAAATGCCTCAATTCATTCATTCATAAAGCTGTTTTCCAAAAAGTGTTTTCACCTGTAGGCTAAAGTCTATTCCGGCGCAGTATATTATATAATGGATAGCCTAATGCTATGTTGGTAGATTGGCACCTGTGGAATTTCCTTTTGTTGAAAGCCCAGATAAAAGTAAAAAGCTATTTTGTGTAGATCCATGTCCGAGGCAGTTCGACTTAACAAGCGCATTTCTTTACACACACTCATACACACACACACACACACACACACACACACACACACACACACACACACACACACACACACACACACACACACACACACACACACACACACACACACACACACACGTTTATTCTGGTGTTGTAAGTAAATCTTAACCACTGATTCTTATTGGGTCCAGTTTCAATTGCACATAGAAACACACACCGTCTCACAACATGGCAGCCACAACACTACTACAATAACTGAAGCCACGCCTTCTTTCTTTGTGTATGCATTGGGCGGCATTATGCAAATATTTCCACCTACTGACATGGGTATGTGAGGGAGAATTCGATCGAGTTGTTTTAGGTCTGGATCTGCCTTCTCTTCTAGATAAAATAAATCTTTTTGTGGGAGACTTTGTAACTTTGCAGATCTTATACATGCACAAACAGCTACAGCTACACTCTAAAGAAAAAGGAAAACAAGAAAAAATAATCATATGACCCCTTTAAATCAAAAACAACTGCTCATACTGCATGTGTGTAGCATCTTTGTTTGGATCGTGATTAAAATGCAGTGGTTGCCTCTAATTTCAAATGGCTATGGATATTTTTTGTTTAAGGCCAGTTTGGCCTGTTATAGAGCAAATAAACAACTAATAAATTTGCTTGAACAGAGAGAAAAAAAATCAGCAGTACAAAAAGATTCATAACCGGCAATGAAAAATCATGATCACTAGAAGATAAACTGTTATTATATTGAGATTACAACTCATTCCATGTTTAGACTTCTCTTTCAATCTTGCTAAACTGCTATGGCACAGTGATTACAAAATATAAAAAAAATATGCCACTTTATGACAAAATGCTTACAGGGCTTTTCTGCAGTTCCTCACAGCTGGTATCAGTCTTCTTTTGCCTTCTTCTGATGTGTTTAATTTCTTGGTGTCCAGTTCATCCAGCGGCTCATCTGACATTTGAATGATGTAGGCTATTGCTGAGCAGCGGGCAGGAGAGAGTTGCTCTGAGTCCATGCCTGATTTCACAAACTCCTGAATCTCTCTGTAGAAAGTCTGATCATTCACTTCCAGCAGACAGAGGAACAGATTGATGGATTTATCAGCTGGGAGTTGTTCATCACCATTAATTTTAACTTTAATATACTTTGTGGCTCTTTTGATGGCAGAATAGTGCTTCAGTGGGAAGCACAGCAAGAATCGCAGAGATGCCCTGAAAAAATCACGGACACTCTTGATGGTATCTGAGGTGTCCTCTGTGTGTGTCAGTAGATCCTGTAAGAGTCTCTGATTGGACTCCAGTGAGATGCCCAGCAAGAATCGCAGGAAAAGATCCAAGCATCCATTCTGCAATGATTCACCAATTACGTCTTTGAGCCGCATGTCCAAAGACTTTTGCTGGGAGAGAAACTCATAGAAAGCAGCCAGAAACTCCTGAAAGCTCAGATGTATGAAGCAGTAGACTTTCTTCTGATGAATCACAGATTCCTCCTTAAAGATCTCAGTGCAAATCCCAGAATACACTGAGGCATCAGTGACGTCTATGCCGCTCTCAATCAGGTCCTCCTCATAGAACATCACATTGCCCTTCATCAGCTGTTTGTAAGCCAGTTCAGCAAGTTTCAAAATCATGTCTCTGTTGGACTGCAGGAGTTTCTCTGGATCTCTCGCTTCATACTTCTGATTCCTCATGTTGATCTGAATCAGCAGGAAGTGGATGTACATTTCAGTCAGAGTTCGAGGGATTTCTGCACTGAGATCTTGTTTCAGGATGTTTTGAAGCACAGTGGATGTGATCCAGCAGAAGACGGGTATGTGACACATGATGTGAAGGCTTCTTGATCTTTTAATGTGTGAGATGATAATGCTGGCTTGATGCTCGTCAGTGATTCTCTTCCTGAAATATTCCTCCTTCTGAGGGTCATTGAATCCCTGAATTTCTGTCACACGGCTGATGTATTTGGAGGGGATCTGATTGGCTGCTGCTGGTCTGGAGGTGATCCAGATGTGAGCAGAGGGAAGCAGATCTCCTTTAATGAGATTTGAAATCAACACACCCACTGATGAAGTCTCATCGACATCAGAAACTTTCTCATCATCAGAAAACATCAGTGTAATTCTGCTTTCATCCAGACCATCAAAGATGAACACAACTTTACAATCGTCATAAATCTTTGAGTCCAGTTCTTTAAGTTCAGGATGAAAGTCCAGCAGAAGACTGTGAAGACTGTACTGATGATCTTTAATCAAGTTCAGCTCTCGAAATTGAAGCACGAACATGAAATCTACATCCTGATTGGCTTCTCCCTCGGCCCAGTCCAGAATTAACTTCTGCACTGAGACGGTTTTTCCAATTCCAGCATTGCCTTTTGTAAGAACAGTCTTGATGTGGTCTTTCTCCTCACATCCTGGTTTAGGTGAGGCTTTAAAGATGTCATTGCAGTATATTGGAATATCTTGTGAAAGTTGTGACCAAAGTGTTTTCTCCATCTTTAAAATCTCATGTTCCTCATTCACCCCTTTAGCATCTCCCTCTATAATGTAGAGCTCTGTGTAGATCCTGTTCAGGAGGGTTTGATTCTCTTGTAGATTGATTCCCTCAAATAAGTGCTCATACTCTTTCTTCATTCTGGTTTTGTGAGTGGTTTTGACTGTCTTCATGGGATCACTCACTGCTTGGTAAGAATCCTGCAGTTCTCCAGTAACATTATTTTCCTCACTGCAAAAACATCAAAAAGCAAAGAAATTAGTGTATTTAGTCTACACTTCTCTGCACAAGTGTTACACAGAAGTAGCTCTTTCAGGTATATGCCATGCTGACATTGCACACGGAAATATATTGTAAATGTATCTACATCTATGCATGTATCCTTTGTATAGGCAAAAATCTCACTTGGCTCCAGGGGTCACTGCTCTATTATGAATATAACAAGAACTCATACAGGGGCATTTCATTTATTCAGTTTTGGGGGCATTTTTATTCATTTTGTTGGCATTTCCGACCTTGCATGATGCCATTTTACACATCAGACTAGTTTACTTGTTAAGCTTAATGGAGGTATTTATCCTAAACTAGGTTGGCTCTATTGAGATGTTTTAATAGTGATTTAATTTCACAGCAATGGCAAACAATGTTGAAACTTAATGGCAAACATGATTGTTACCTGGCTGTCACTAATGAAGGCAGGTCAAGAACACATGGATGCTGCTCGACTTGTGTGTGTTAACTGTGTTGGCTGCGCCCTCAGGAGGACACATTTGCTAAAAGGCCTAAAGAGCAGAAGCTTGAGCACCAATTGAGGTCTATCTGTGCATGTGCCCATCATTAGCCAAAGCAGTTTTAATAATTGTATCCAAAATATTATGTTGTAGAAATATTTATACCTATTGCATGTTCGTAATAGACAACACATCCACTCAATTGTATGTATAATACCCAAATTGTCATTAAAGTAATATTATGGGTTCAGCTCAATAAGTTAAGCTCAAACAACAGTACTAGTGGCATAATATAGATAACCTCAAAAATCAATTTCAAATGGTTTGTCTTTTTTTTTACAGAAGCCAAAAAAAAAAGTTGCTTACTAAACTTTTCTCTGTAATGTTACAGCTTCTTTGGCAACACAATACAATGCCTAAAAAACAAATATGACTGTAAAATGATGATTTTGACAGCTATGGTTTAACAAGAATTAATGCGTGTGTGTGTGTGCGTGTGTGTGTGTGTGCGTGTGTGTGTGTGTTTAAACAAGCTTCCCGTGTGTGTGTGTGTGTGTTTAAATAAGCTTCCCTGAGTAACTTTTGTAATAAAAACACAAAATTGGGCCTCCTCTCTTTCTCCTAGAGATACAGAGAGAATACAAAGCAATCGTTTTGTTTCTTAGCACTATCTGATGTTTCAGGTTCTTGTCTCAAATACTGGAAAAAGAATCTCACATGTGTTCAGAGGTCACAGCTCCACTTCTGAAATTTATGGGTTGAATAATTGAATGTGTAGACTTTAGAGACACGCTGCTGGGACATGGTGCATCATCCTCTTCTCTCCTCTCACAGCGACGCTTTTTAGCAGGAGAGTTCTCCTCTGTATCCATTATTACAGATGCTTTCCTGAAAACATTAAACACAGTACAAGGAAAAACATTTTTATGAGGTTATATAGATAAACACTGTGTTAATTAAGTCACCTTTACTGAGGCAGAAGCAAAAGCATAGTTTTTAGTGACACTGTCTACATGTTTAACCCTCATGTTGTGTTCACGTCATTTTGATCTGGAGAGGATTTTCTTTTTCCTGAAAATGCTTGGACTTTACACACCCATGCACAAATTTTTTGGGGATAATTTGTGATTCCCCATTAATTATAAATATTTGGATCAGTTAAAGGATTCGTTCGCTCCAGAATTAAAATTTCCTCATTTACTCATAGTAAATTATTTGCTCCTCACTCCTCGATCCTCGCCTCCTCGTGGTGCAATTAGAGAATTGAGATGTCCTTCAAGATGACTGAGCTCGATCTGTTTCCGGGTCATATGATGGAGGACGGAAGAAAGAGCAGACGAAGAGGGATATTGAGAGGCACCCCATCTCATTTTCTCCTCCAACTTCAAAATCGTCCGACATCATTGTTTTACCTTTTTTTGTAAAGGGCTTTTGTAAAGGGTTTGACTAATTCTGTGCCTCAATGTCCATACTATCCATCTTAAACATTATTTGAGATTAAAATAAGTGTGTCCCAAAAGCATAGTTTGTTGAAAAGAGTATGCCAGAAGTCTCCGGATGGTCTACTATTTCCGATGGATTTTGAAGTGTGGATCCATGCTCACTATAACAGCTAATATTACCCACAACCCACTGTGCTTTGGAGGAGGAACTACAAAGTTTTAAAAAACTACAAGAAAAGACGGATATGCGCGAACGATGGTGAGAAGTTTAGAGTGACTAATCAAAGTTTAACCTGATAAAAGATATATTTATTTAATGTTATCCGTGTTATATTTCATCTGCAATAACAATGTGGACTTTTCTAAAGATCCGTTTGGCCATTAACTTTTAAATGCATCATTATGCATTAATATGAGGAGAGTCTCAGCATGAAAGACCCATGACTGCAGATCAACATGTTTCTGCATTTCTCTCTGATACAGAAGGAAATGAAATGAAATGTGGAGGATGTTAACTGTGATAAGATGATTGACAGGCCAGTTTACTGTGACAGGATGCGACAGAGAGCAACCGTTAAAGACGCTATTTTATGATGTGATAGTATGTCCCAAAGCTTGTGTACTCTTCTGCTACACACTCAGAAGTGTGTACTTTTTCTTCACTAAAAGAGAACATACTGTCAGGGTGTAGTAAAAGTAGGTGAATTGAGACGTAGCATTCGTCTTTGCACATTTGCTTTGTAAACACTGGGTCGGTACTTCCGCCGACGTCACGCGTGACCTTTCCAACGTGATTACGTAATGCGTGAAGTCATGGACGCGCATCGCAGAGCTAGTGCAAGACGAGCATTTGTGGTCAAAAAGTATATTTTAAAAAATATTTTAGAAAAGGACTGATGATTTCGCTAGATAAGACCCTTATTCCTCGGCTGGGATCGTGTAGAGCCTTTGAAGCTGCACTGAAAAACCTCAAACTCAACAACCTTAATATATTTTCGAGTGAAGAAAGAAAGACATGAACATATTAGCATATAGCTGTGATCACATTGTTAAAGGGATGTTGATTTACAAGCAGGGACCATAATCAAATGTGCACCAAAGTTTTGACTAAATTACGAACACATAACTAATCTAAACAAACAGATACACAATCATGGCTAAAATGGAAAGTGAAGGGGAATGAACACATAGTTTCTTGGGAGAGGGGGTTTGCTGGATTATTCATTAAATTTAATGAATAATTGTGTGTTTGACTAGTCCAGACGCTACACTAGTGTGCTTTAATGTTTAACTAGAAAGTTTGTGTCTTTATATTAATGTCCCTCCTATTTCCCTAGTTGACTACTGTAATCCATATTAAATAAATTTATACTCCTATAGTAATAGTCTTATACAGAATGGAAATAAACTCAATAGAAAAAAACTTCAATCAACACAAAAGGTAAGTTTAAAGAAGTTAACAATAAGATTTATTAAACAAAAAGGAGAAAAAAATTATAAAACAAATGAGTTTTAGGTATCAATAAAGACTGGAATGAAATATCAAATTGACTGTAGTGTATATTACTTTTTTTTTAAATACCTTTTAAACTACTGTTCAGTCCTTTATAGTCTCAGCAAAATTTTGCAAAAAAAAAAAGGTTTTTTTCAACAACGCCAAACAACAGTATAAAACACCAAACCGTCACATAAAGTAGAAAGTAAAAGATTAGAATAACAGTCAATACAAGTGTGAGCCAACCAACACGCACGCACGCACACACACACACACACACACCAGTCAATCAAACACAACCCAGGCTAGCGTTGGGGCCTTTACAACAGCGTATCTGGCCTCTTCACTCTAATGAGCCAAAATAAATCAACAGATGATCACCTGAACGCCTGTTTTTCAGGCAGATTTCCTCCTGTAGTCTCCCCGGCATCGGCAGAGGACAGCGCGCTTCTCTCCATGATGACAGGACAGAACAAAAATTAACCAGTCTTCACAACACTTATTACACCTAGGCCTAACATTTAAGTATAACACACTTATTCAGCCATATGCTATTATAGGCTTAAACTCCCAAGACCCAAGGAACTCTCTCTTATGATCAGCAATTCTCTCTCGTCTTCCCTTTTTTGGGCGGTTCTCACCAATTGTGCATTATTGCCACTCACTATGAACTTTAACCACTACTCCCCATCCCCCCTGCTCAAGAATGTGCTACAGTCAGATGCTAGTTCACTCTGCTTGAAAAAGCAAACTAAACAAATAAAATCACATTCTAATATATTAATTATTAACCTGTGTTCTCCAAATATTTCAAGTAAAGCTGCTGTTGTTCTGGGTTTCACCCTCTCTCCAATCAGAGTTCCCTTATATTCACACACAGTAAAAAAATAACCAATCACCAATAAACATGCTGGGCAAAAACACGTTTTTTGCAAGTACATGCCAAACAAACTTTATAGTTTTGCATAACTCTTAAAGGGGCAGTACATCAAATGAACACACAGACACCATTATGATACTATTTGAATCATAAAAATGTTTCTGCTGAATTAATCAGTAGCCTAACTGATCATTAATTGTTTCCTTCTCATTTATAGTGGCATCTCTCTCAGCAAGACTTGTAAAGCTGGAATGGGTGTCATCTTTACTGCTCCACAATCTCATAGCTTGAGCTTGTATTTTATTGAGTTTTTCCACAAGGTAGGATATATATACCATATACCACACTACCATAATCAAATACAGACCGGATCAGTGCCACATAAATACAGTAGTCAACATTTAAAGTGGATCAAAACGATCAAAGTTATACCTGAATTTTGAACAAAACCCGTTCTTGTCTTGGGACAACTTTGATTAACATTTTTGATCCACTTCAAATGTTGACTACTGTAGTTCTCTACTTGACTACTGTATCTGACTACTGTAGCCAGCAGCCATATCACCCTGTAGCCCAAGACTAGTTGCCCACTGAAGCTAAGCAGGGTTGAGCCTGGTCAGTACCTGGATGGGAGACTACTGGGAAAAAACAGGTTGCTGCAGGAAGAGTTGTTAGTGAGGCCAGCAGGGGGCGCTCACCCTGTGGTCTGTGTGGGTCTTAACGCCCCAGTATAGTGATGGGGACACTATACTATCAAAAAAAGCACTGTCCTTTGGATGAGATGTTAAACCGAGGTACTGACTTTCTATGGTCATAAAAAATCCCAGGATGTCCTTTGGAAAAGAGTAGGGGTTTAACCCCGGCATCCTGGCCAAATTTGCCAATTGGCCTCTGTCCATCATGGCCTCCTAATCATCCCCATATATACTGATTGGCTTCATCACTGTCTCCTCTCCACCAGTAAGCTGGTGTGTGGTGGGCGTTCTGGCGCAATATGGCTGCTTCATCCAGGTGGTGCTGCACATTGGTGGTGGTTGAGGAGATCGCCCCTTCTATGTAAAGAGCTTTGAGTGCAGAGAAAAGTGCTATATAAAATGTAATGAATTATTATTATTGTTGTTTTTAATGAAGAAAAACTTGCCCTCCACTTACACAAACATCTCATGATGTTTAACACCTTCTGACATTTCCCCACTATTTTGTTTATATGTTCATCCCATGTAAGTTTCGTATCAAAATAAATACCTAAAAAATTAAAAAACCATCACCCTCTCCAACGATCTCATCTTCAGACTCACTTCTGGAACAACCCTTTTTCTTGAGAAAATTACTGTCTTAGTTTTCTCCATTGAGAATTTGAATCCCCAATCATATGCCCATTCTTCTATCTTTCTAATTGTTTCTTGCATCTTCCTATTACAGTTTTTCTCAATTGCTTAAACACTATAACCAGGCTTTTGAACAAAAATTTCAAAACCATAATGCCATTTATCAAAAAGCACACCCATTTCCCTAAACTTTAAACACTATTCCCTGTTTTGACACATGAGTCAGATTTGTTGAACTGTCACTGCAAAACTCTACACACAAATCCCTTCATTTCTCATTGCCTAGACCATGTTGTCATGTATAAAGCACTAGCATTCAATATTGTTCACTCAAGTCAGCACAGTTTCAGCTCAGTTAGCACACAATTACCCAGGTGGAAACACTAAGAGTCAAAATTTAACACACATCAATCAGAACCTTCAATAGATATATAAAAGGGCCCAAATCAGTTTATTGAGTTTTGGAACAATGGACCCAGAAAGACATGAAGGAAGAGATCGAGGAGGAGGAGGAGGAGGAAGGGCAAGAAGACAAGCAGTCTCAGATGAAATTCAAGTCACTTTAGTTGCCCATGTGTTAGTCAATGGTATGACTATGAGGGAAGCTGGGCTACGAGTAAGGCCAAATTTGAGTCGCTTTACCGTCACCTCGAGAACCTTCAGGGAGGAGTGGTGGCAAACAAAATTCTATCACTGAATAAGAGACAAACATTTCCAATAGTCTTTGATGAAGTGTATTTTCTTGCAAGAAAAGGTCAGCAGTCGTACAGTCACACAGAGCGGCTGCAGAGTGTGACAGTGAAGGGAGGGCATCCTTTCTCCTTTATAGTCTTGACTCCCAGAATGTTATCTTTCTAGGCCAATGAGGATATTTTCAACTATATGTGGAACATTCTTAGACGTGTTCATCATATTGTCTCCTTGAGTGGAGGCCCTCCTGTCACGTCCCAACACTCTTTACCATTCCAATACAATTCCATAGAATATGGTTTGTGTATGCTCTTTTACTGTCATATGATGGTCACACACATCTTACTGTAAGTAAATATAAAAACAAATTTAGAGGAGAGAAAAAAAAGAGTAAAACAGAAAAAAAAAAAAAAAAAAATGTGTGTGTGTGTGTTGTACTGTGTAGTACATGAATGAATAAAAATGTGCCAATGTATCCATTGGTTGTGTCTTTTGTGTTCATCATGTGAAAAGGTTGTGAGGGGGGGAACCACAAGCAACATAACTTACCAGTTTTGGAAATGTTGTTTTGAATTTATTGCACCAGTGTCTTAGACAATGTTGTAGTGTGTGTGATTTTGAGGGCTTGTGTGTCCAGTCTGAGGGCAAAGTCAGGTTTTTCAGCAAGAGTGAATGGTTTTGAATGTAGAGCTTCATTTTGACCTGAAAATAGGATGTTTGGGGAATTGGGTGAGACGTTATGGATTTGTGTTTATAGATTTGAGAATACGAGGCATAGTTTCAAGAAATGTGTTTAAGCAATCGAGAAAAACTGTAATATACAAAATATTCCTTCCTCTTTTCCAGAGAGCTCCGTCATCTGCAAAAACAGATCTATCTATATCTTGCTGTACTTGATTAAAAACATCATTGATCATTATAGAAAAAAATAATGGACTTATTACACTCCCTTGTGTTTCCATTTTCTGGAATCTATTTGACACTTCATTCCCTATTCTTACCTGGATATTTCTGTGTGCCATAAAATATTTTATCCAATTGTATATTCTTCCACCTATATTCATTATTTTAGTTTTATCAAAAGTCCCTCTCTCCACATCATATCATAAGCCTTCTCGACATCGAAGAATATGCTTTTAGATTCTTTATTTATCTGCACTTTTCTAGTTTTATTTTCTAAACATACAATGGGATCCATTGTTCCTCTTCCTTTTCTAAAACCACTTTGATATTTAGATATTATTCCTCTCTTTTCCAATAAATATGTCAACCATTCCGTAATCATCCTTTCCATAATTTTTACAAACATTCAGTGTAAGAGCTATTGGTCTATAATTAGAGGGTTTTGAAGGGTCTTTTCTGCATTCTTATATGAATTATTATAGCTTCTTTCCAAGCTTTCGGTAGTCTTCCTCCCACTCTCTATTATAACCTGTTGTCTAGTTACCCAAGTGCCCTTAATATACCATATCAGAGCGCCATCCAATGGACAAATATATAATTGCATGAAAATGGGTCATACAGGTCTAGTACCCAAAACTGTATTAAAAGTATTTTATCAGCCAGATGAAGATGCAGATGGAGGAAGCAGGGAAGAGCAGAAAGCAGGAGACAAAGTGATGGTAAAATGATCAGAGTTTATTGAATAATCTTAGTTGTGTGTGTTTCAATGCCAAGACTTCGTCTGACCAGCACAAATACAACAAGTGTTATTAATACACAAGCACTAGTGGTGTAAATTACTCCTTCACAACATCATCCTGTGACGTTAAACCCTTGAAATGGAGACATTCTCTTATCTCGCACTCATGAAGACAAATATCCCTTGAAACTATTTTTTTTTTTACAATTAAAAAATTAACCCCTTAAGCCCTGAGTTTTATTTTAGCATATTTTTCTGAGTGACACACATAAAACTAAAGACTCATAACTCCAAAACTACACCAAGGAGAGTCAAAAGGTAGGTATCGTTTGATAGAAAACTTTAAAAAAAAATTGGACATTTGGACATTCTCATGCTGAGAAACTGCCGATACATTTTTATTATGATTTTGCATATCTTGTTTGACATGCAATAACTCGGGAAGGAAATACGGTAGGGGGAAATTCTTTTTTGGTGAAGTTCCCCTAAAAGTGAGGCATAAAGTAATCAAAAGTTACAGCATTTGAACAAAGGTAGCCTTTTTGTTTAGTCCTCACACATTTGGAAGTCATTTATAAAATAATTTTCTGAGTGACATACACAAAACTCTACTTAGCAGTAACTTCACTTTTCAGAGACACCTTTTCAAACATTCAGAATCAAACTTGTAAATATGAGTTGCAGTTAAAAATTTAACATGAAAGCCCTTGGCATGAACTAGGAAGCTCGGAATAATTTTGATACCCAAGTTCCCAAGTTGAATGTTTATATGATTGTCAATGAATGAGATGCTTTTTTTCTTCATTAGACACAATTGAACAATAGAAAACAATAGTACCAACATGTAAAACAAGAACAGGAACAACCACCAGAGGAGAGAAAAAAAACAAAACAAAAAGAAAAAAAAAAAACATGACAAAACGTACAATAATAATACAAGAAAACATAAACAAATAAATAGATGAAATACAAGCAATTAGAGCATTTTAGGACTAAATTTAAAGTGGGATTTTAAAGAGAGCACAACAAGACAATGTTTTCCTTGCTTTGGCACTCTCTGAAACAGAAAGCGTTTGAAGGTGTTGATGGAATTCGTTGAGGAAAAACTTTGAATAATGGCTTATGATTAGAAAATGTATATTTATGAATATGACATTTTGCTAGGATAAGTTATTGATTTATAAAGTAAAATTATTTTTCAAAGTTTTTCTCCGTGTTAATAAAACCAAATATAACATATTTCCAAAATAAAGAAAAATGAGGGTACACAAAATTAATAATATACCTGCAAAAGCTCTTCCAAAAAATGTTGGCATAGTTACAGTCCCAAAACAAGTGTACAGTAGTTTCATCTTGTGCATTACAGAAATCACATTTTATGTCAATGTCAGGTTTAAAAAAAAAAAAAAAGATATTTTTCACTGGATAAAATCTATGAATTGATTTAAATGAGACTTCTCTGACTTTATTTACAATAAGGTATTTATGTGGCAATAACGAAAATGTTCTCCAGTCCACAATGTTGACAAAATTGCTCCAATAGGTAATTACATAAGATTTGGTAACAACATCTCTCTGAAAGAGAGCACGAATGGACCTTTTGCTAGAGTATGGATCTAGACAAACCTTGCCCACCATTGTTAGAGTGGGATCAAAAATAGGTGGTATAGTAAACAGAGTCCTTTCAAAACCTTTAAACAATGTAATAACTAACGTAATATTGTTATCATGTCAGTTTTGAAAAAAATAGGGACCTGTTTTTATAAAGAATATTTTGATTGTTCCATATGAAATATGAATGTGGAGAAAGTTTTGTTTATAAATAAGAGACCAAGCCAGAAGCATGTGTTTGTGGAATGAAGAGAGCTTTCAGGGTAATTTTTCAATATTATAATTGCATAACAAAAGAAACTGTAGGCCACCCAGCTGGGAGAATATATAATTTGGGATAAAGTTCCAAATTAAAGAGGGGCATTTTAAGAAGTGTTTCATCCAATTAATTTTAAAAGTGTGATTTAATGTTTTAAAATATAGAAAATGTAAACCTCCATTTTTAATACGTGTTCATTACAACAGTTTTTTCTTTATATGGTGGGTATGATTCCTCCAAACAATTAAATAGAAGATTATCTATAGTTTTACACGTTTTATTGTCCAAATGTAGAGCTAATGCTGCATATGTTAATCTAGATAAACCTTCAGCTTTAGTAAGCAAGACCCTGCCTTTTAATGAAATATTTCCTATAAACCAGAGGCTTTAGAGAATGCATCTATTACCCCTAGAGCTACTGCAACTTGATCCCTATTTAAGAAGAGAGTGGTGTCATCGGTCAACTGGCTGATGATCACCTCCCTCCCTGCAATTGCTCTGCTTGATATGGTCTACTAAGAGTTGAGCTGCTAATAAGAACAAATAGGGAGAGATAGGACAACCTTGACGTGTACCCCTTTTGACATCAAATCTAGTTGAAGTCCCATGTTTTAATTTAATTGAACTGTTGGCATTACAATAAAAAGTTCTGACCGCATCACAAAAAAATATAAATACATTTGTGCTCAAGAGTATCAAATGCTTTGTAGAAATCCAAAAATAAAATATAACTTTGATCTGAAATCAGATGAGAATAATCAAGAACATCTAAAACTAATCTAATATTATTGGAAATATGTCTGTTCTTCATGAAACCAGATTATGTTTGATCAATAATCGAGTCTAAGACCCTTATTTAAGCTTGGTGCAAGCTGGCAAACGGAAAAACTTTCATTAAATACGTTTAACAAAACGGCGCCATTTTTTGGACAAAGCACTTATAAAATTCTCCAGTAAGCCCATCCGTCCCAGTAGATTTGTTATTTTTTAAACAGTCAATTGAATCTGTTACTGATCTTCTTTTGTAAGCATATCTAACCCCGTCTACATAATAGTAGAAATGCTTGATATAACATTATCCTCCTCTGCCCTTCCAGCCCAGACATAGGAACTAACATAAGACCTTAACAATTTTGAGAATTCGAAATTAAATAACTCCCAATTATTCGAATAAGAATTTTCTGTAATAGCTTTCTTTAGATAGAATTCAAGTAAGTGGTTAATTTCTAACTTAACAGTTTAATTTGTTTGAGTTATTGAGCTTCCAATAAGACGTTCTGGTGATTCCCTTCTCAAGTGCTATCTATATAAACTAAAACCTCATTTTGTGAAATGTTTTGAAAAGGGTACGTGAGCTATATTTTTTTTAAACTGACACTTGTTTTGAGATTTTTTTATATAACGTGTATACATTTTTAATAGTGCCTCAAGAATAGAGAACATAAATTATTTATCCTCTTGTTCAACATCACACAGAGACACTGAATTATCATAAAGCACAAATCCTGTATAGAGTGGCTCAGTGAATGTGGTGTTGAATGTGTGTAAGTGTCTGAGTGTGTGTGTGTCAGTGATGCCATAGAAGGACAGAATGCCGGCCGGCTCGTCCACATACACTCCTGCTCTGGTATAGGGAGGTGATGGGGCAGGTATGTATGTTGCCTTATTTTTATGCCAGGCAATCAGTTTCTCCCTAAAGAAGCTCAGAATCCAGGAATTTTCATTGGCTCCGAACCTACAGAGATCATTGTCTCCTTTCCTGTTGATTCTTTTATATGCCACTGCCATATCACCCAACCCAGTCCATTCAGCCTCCCAGTAACAGCGTCCAGTCAGACGCTCTTTACACAGAACCTGCGGACGGCCGTCAAATCTCTCTGGATGATCAGGATGTGACATCGGTTCTGGATTATATACCAACTTTTTGTTGCCCTCTACAACAGAGAGACTATTGTGTACCGTGTTTGGATCCAGTGTGAGACGACAGAAATCTGGACACAAGAAAACAACATTAATAAGACCCCAAAATATGGTAAAGAATCAGATTGGCCTTAGAACTACTTTTCGGCTCCACATAAATATTTTTGACAGCACATACACAATCAAAACCTTTAATATTTGAGACCTTATTCTGGTCTACTGTGAAATGGTGTCCTGTGAAGAAAAGGTATGTGTGTAGACCTACATTTTTGTAGCCCTCCTTTAATCATGGTCTCTCCCCCATGATCCAGACTGTCGAAGAAGAAAAAAAAAGCATAAATATTCTATTCATCTGACTCACCAAAAAGGAAGAAATAAGTCTTAAAAATACAACACAACAAATTTTCACTCATGTCTATGCTAATAACTTTTGAACTAAGGTTTTGAAGAAAAGTATGATTCCGTGGCTGCACCATATGATGTTATTTTCTGTGATGAATTTTTCAACCATTTTGATGGTTTGTCCATTTTTTCACCAACATTGCTGAAATCATATTCAGACTGTGCTAGCAAAAAGTAAAAAAAGTAAAAAAATAAAATAAAAAAAAAGTCAAACAATACCAAATTGGCCCATGTTAGCCATTTTGGGCATTGGGTATTTTGAATTTTGTCATAAAATGCTGTATTTTATGAAAACTTTAGCATATTGTTACGAAAGTTGATTTGTGTCTTCGGCACTATGCCCTGAAACAACCTATGCTCTTTTGGGCCGGATATAATAAAATTGACAAATATGCTTACAGCGTAGCCAAATTGCCATGAATCTCACCTCGTTCTATTCCTTGGGTCCTACAGAATCCAGTGGTATATTTTTCAACAGTCGGACAGTCAGTCAAATTTCGGAAAGTCAGTCAAATTTCACACGTCATCATGAGACGTGTGGCAAAGAGTAGGCAAAGAGTTATTAAAAGCTTTTGTTATCTCAAACCATTTTTATATACTGTAACTCATTGTCAAAGTTGATATCAAGTCAAAGCATAGTATTTTATGCAATATATTGGCAATGCTAACATGAATCCTTGCCATGCTCACTTAGCTCATCACTTTGCATCTGATGCGCCTGGCCCCCTAAATGCTGCTGGCGGCTATACTTTTACATGGATCCTAATAACCCATTTTTTAACCAAACTTGTAGCCACATACATCGGAATTAGTGTTGTCAAAGACCCGGTACTTCGGTACCAAGTCGGTAAAAAATTTGTTTTAAACGTCACGGTACCAGGTTTTCTCAAACCCGGTACTTGATGCGCGTGCATGCCCGAAGCGCGTGCAGTTGCTTTCTCTTCATAAAAGCGCTGAGACATGGCAACCGGCGTTGCTGCCGATAAAATCCACTTGTTGATAAGAAAGGAGGAAAGAGCCAGATATGGAAATATTTTGTATTAGGCTAATGTCACGTTGCCATAAGGGGCCGTTCACATAGTGCGTTTTTTTATTCGTTATTTCAAATGTAGGCGCACGCTCATAGAAGCGGCGCGGCGCGCTCGTTTTTCCAGGCGTGCCTATGTTCATGGTTGCATAGCAACGACAGACGCCACGGGAGAGCAAGCGCTTGTTACGGTGCGTTCACACGGGGCGTCAGCGTCAACGCTTGACGGAAGGCGTGGCTGAAGTTTGGCACTGACGCCATGGTCATAGCAGCGTCAGCCAATGAAATTAGACAGGAACTCAACAACAAGCTTCATTGTCATTCAACATGGACGCCAATTTGCCAATAAAAAGTGATTGGTCATAAAGGACCGGGTGATTGCCCACCGCAATAATTTCTCCTCCATTTTAAAATTTATCCTCAGTTTGCTGCTCTTGAACAGGATGAACGTGATTGGCTGCCGCCTGGCTACTGTATTTGCATAGAGCGATCCTGATTGGCTGACGCTTCCGTCGGCGGCGCTTCACTGGCGTTGCTCGCGGCAGAAGTTGAAAAATTCTCAACTTCTGCCGCGAGCAACGCCAGTGAAGCGCCGCCGACGGATCCACAATTCTTTTCGGCAACGCTTGACGTCACCCATTCAAAGTCAATGGGAAGCGTTGACGCTGATGCCCCGTGTGAACGAGGTGTTAGTGATGTTACGTCTGACACCGACGCTCCGAAGCTTGCTTCAAACTCGAACAGTCCTTGCAATGAACCACTGCTTCGGAGCTTGTATTATTACGTCACTAGTCACGTGAAAATGACTTCTGAAGCAAACACATTAGGCGTTTCTCAATAGGCTTGTTCGACTTCATGCAGCTCTGCGCAATCCGATCGGTGGCTGACTTGAAGCAGTGCATGCCGGTTAGAAATTGTGTCCGACTTGATCCAGCGCCGACGCCACGTGACTGTGACGTATGCCATCAAAGTACCGCGAGAGTGATTCGAGAGTAGCCAGAGAACTCAGCCAGCGCAGCTTCTCAAGAGCGGCTGCACGAGGGCTGATGACGACACAGCTGTTCCACGATTGGCCGGATTCACTGCATGACAACGATCACGTGTGTTTCGTGTTTATCCGAACACCTTTAGTTCCTCTAACGCTCACAAATCAGTTTTTTATAACAGTAAACACTCTTTTCATGTAGTTGCGATGTTATATTGTGTCATGTTTATTAAATTAAAACTGATTAAAAAACGTAGACTCCACTTCATTGATAGTAGCTTATGTTTAACTTTATTCTTGTTCAAACAGACGCTGTATGAAGCAGTACATAAAGTATTGAATGAAAATGTCTCTGGAACATCTGTGTATTATTTGGCAAATATTGCATTTATTTCACTTCAGCTGTGGTAAAGTATGCAAACACCACGTGAGCGGTCACTACGGGAACCAGAAAGTGTCCGACTTCACGTCTCCATTTGCAGCTCCTCCCCGCCTGCACCCGGCTACTCTCGCCGATCGGTTACATCCAGCCGCAGCCGATGTCGAACACACCTAATGTCAAGGAAGGATCCTCGGAAGCCAGAATTTGGAGGATGCTACGTCATCGACATCCGTCGAAGGACTGTTCCAATGTCAAGGATCCTCGGAATTTCCACCAAGGACCGAGTCCTTCGTTCGAAAAATATCCCATATACAGGAAAGGATGCATATGTGTAGCCTTCGCGCTCTTCGCGCTCTCAAATCACCCACAATCCTATGCGCGCAGCTTTGCTATCTTGTTCAAAAAATTCAAAATGTTGGACGTTAACGGAGTCGGAGCGTTAACAGTTCAATATGCTTTCAAATGTAAATATATTTACGTTACCAAACATTTGTTTTAAAAAATAATTGCATCCATTATGTTATGGGTCAAATTGACCCGCACTGTTTAAACACACTTAACAGTCAAATAATCAATATGATTAAAAAGGAGTTTATTGATTTAAAAACGATTATATTGCCTGAGTGAACAGAACTGCATCCATAGCAACGCTCTGTTTTTCATTTTCACTGACGTAATGACGCACTGACGTGCACTTGCTAGCCTGTTCCATTTACATGTTCTCCGAATGCTAAAGAGGAGCTTCGCCTAGCCTCTGAAGGAAGTGACTTGGAAGGACCAGTCCTGCCAAGGAAGTATCCTTGACATTGAGAAACACCTACTGGTTCACTCCTGTAGTAAACCACCTGACTGCTTTGACAGCCCAATCCAGTGTTGACAGGTTTGAAACCTGGCGGCTGTATTTCTTATAAAAGTGAAGGTTAAAAAAAACTATAGAAACCATTAGAGAAATTCTATTGGATTTAATGGTTTTCATGGGAATTTTATTGGTTGTAATGGGAATTATAGTGGTCTCTGTGGGTCTACTGATATGTGTTGGGTTGTATTGGTGGGGGGCATTAAATCCTAATGGAATATGTCCCTAACACACTACAAAAAAAGAATTATGTAGTGGTTTAAATGGTAAAAGCCAATGGTTCCTATTTTAATATAAACCATTAGAATTTCTGTGATGGTTTCCAACTTTTTTTTAAGCTGGTCTGATCTTCTGTCCTTGTCTAAAGAAATAATTACACACACACATCATGCTTAATGTTTTATTATCAAGGTGAACACATGAAATTCATCAGTATCTGTAAAATTCACCTACATAAATGAGTTTCACAGTAGGCTACTAACACTAGGCTTGTTCGACTTGAACCGGCGCTGCACAGACCGATCGGTGAATGACATCAAAGTACCGCGAGAGCAAATAGAAAGTAGACGGCTCCTATATGCTTTTGAATTGCTCTCGCGGTACTTTGATGTCATAAACCGATCGGTCTGTGCAGCGCCGGTTCAAGTCGAACAAGCCTATAGTCTCAGCTTTGATCGCCTCGGTAAAAACACGTAATAAACGGGGCGTTACTTGCATTTTATGGTTGTCAGCTTTGTTGCATTACATTTACTTCACCAGGAGATGGTGCTGCAATTTCTATCTGAATGAAGCTTCGAGTAATGAACCATTTTCGACACAATTGTATCAGAAAGCAATAATGCTTGGAAACGCTTCATTTGGCCATCACTAACGCTTGTGGAAAGGAGAAAGCGGTGCGAACTGCGCTCTCCATGATGACGAGGAAGTATCAGCAAAGAATTAATTGATTAATTCTAGCCCTTGCATTAGCTTAGGCCAGGGGTGTCCAATCCTGCTCCTGCCGATCGACTGTCCTGCACAGTTCATCTCCAACCCTAATCAAACACACCTGCCTTTAATTTTCAAGTGATCCTGAAGACCTTAATTGGTTGCTTCAGGTGTGTTTGATTAGGGTTGGAGATGAACTGTGCAGGACAGATCGAGCAGGATTGGGCACCCCTGGCTTAGGCCTACTAGATATATTCATGGAGATGAGAAATAAAAACATCAGAAAAGCAGTTCTAGGCTTATTCTTGGCTGGATAACTCTTAAAATTAAATATGAATGCAGTTTTGGATTAAATAAAAGTACAGTCAAGTCAAATAAAACACATTTTATCTCCTGTATAGTTTGATTAACATTCATTAACATTACTTAATGCGTTATCTAACATCAACACATTGAGTGAACAATATATTTTTACAACATTAATTAATGTTTGTGAATGTTATTTAATACAAACACTTGATTGGTCATGTTTGTTCACTTCATTCATTGTGCATTAAATAATGTTAACAGAGATAATGTTAACTTTTGATTTTAAAAATTTATTTTTAAATGAACCCCAAGGAGAATAATTGCAACAGTATATAACTATTGTTTATTGTTAGGTCATTTTATCTAATGTTATCTAACAAATGGAATCTTATTGTAAAGTGTTTTTAATACTACAGTTTCCATCTTTGTAACCGTGATATACACTTTAATATAGCCTATGTAAATTTAATCTAAATTAAGCTTTGGTACCGAAATTGGTACCGAGAACCGTGGATTTTCACTGGTATTGGTACCGAATACTGAAATTTTGGTACCGTACTAATCGGAATGAACTTAAACACTGAAAATTCATTGAGAATTGAGAATGGATTGAGTTGTTTAAACCTTTGATAATCTGATTAAAGATAAGGCAGGCAATTTTTTTACCAGAATTTTTTTTGTTATACTGGTTGAAAGTCTCTTCACATCCTGATAACAATCAACAATTAAAGTGGTCTAAATTAGGGCTGAACGATTAAAACGCAATAAAACCGCACGTGATTTGGCAAAGGCTGCGATTATTTTATGCACAGCTTGTCAGTGCAGTGCGGTTGATTGGTAGTAAATACTGCCCCATTTGAATGCCAATGGCGCTCTCACGCAAACACGATAAATATGCCCTGCCGCAGAAGTACAGTAATGCGCATCATTCTAGGAAATCCCTATCGCTGTAGCTGAATAATCAGAAGATTGAAACGCTTTGATTAAACATGATTTATAAATACACAACTGCCTTATTCTGTGTAAGAAGCACATCATCTCACAGAAGGAGGAGCTCAACTGTCGTAATGAAGTGAGTTTGGAGTAAATGCATGTTATTAAATGTTGTCTGTTGTTGGACAAGAGGTTCATAAATGCTTCTCATGTTTTGAAAAGATGTTTGATGCATGTTGTTTTTTCAAATGCACGTTATAAGTGACTCAAACTCACAGTGCTTTCAGGTGGGGCAGCGTTTACAGAGCCGTACATCAATGACAATCTGGGCATAAAAAAAAAAAAAAAAAACGCAGCCTTTGCGATTTTAAAATCGCGATAAGCCATCTCGATTTAAGTGCGATTACATGTAAAGTGTGATTACTCATTCAGCCCTAGCCTAAATATATAGATAACAATTGAAATAAGGGGGAAAATCTGATTATGAAATTAATGTTTTTCTTTAGTTCACATTGGCCACAATTATTGCAACGTCCTTTTCCCAA
Organism: Rutilus rutilus; assembly: GCF_951802725.1. Taxonomy (NCBI): domain Eukaryota; kingdom Metazoa; phylum Chordata; class Actinopteri; order Cypriniformes; family Leuciscidae; genus Rutilus; species Rutilus rutilus. The sequence continues at coordinate 36,131,731 of NC_140222.1, read as the reverse complement.
GATCTGCTCTGAGTCTTCTTCTATAATGCCTGATGAGTTTGGAGAACACCTGACAAGAGTTTAAAGACCATTCCTCCATACAGAATCTCTCCAGATCCATCAGTTTCCCAGGTCCATGCTGGTGCATCTCTTCAGTTCACCCGACTCATTTTCTAAAGGATTCAGGTCAGGGACTGGGATGGCCAAGCCAGAAGCTTCATTTTGTGCTCAGTGACACATTTTTTGTGTTGATTTTGATAGGTTTTTATTTTAAATCATGATGGAAGATCCAATCACAGCCCATTATAAGATTTCTAGCAGAAATGGTCAGGTTATGATTTTTTATCCGTTGGTATTTGCAAGAATCCATGATAACATGTCTCTGAACAAGATGTCCAGGACCTCCAGCAAAAAAATAGGCCCACAACTTTGAAAATCCAGTGGTATATTTAACCGTGGACATGGGGTACATTTTATCCCTGTTTGCACCAAACCCATCTGGTGGGTTTGCTGCCAAACAGCTCTTTTTTTTAAGTTTCATCTGACCACAGAAATCAGTCCTGTTTGAGGTTCCAGTAGTGTCTGACAACTGAATATGCTGGAGTTTGTTTTTGGACAACTTGTGGTGATGTTTGATACATTTTTTTTTTTAGGCTTTCTGACCCCAAGACTCAGCTAATCTCTGTAATTCTCCATCTCCGATCCTTGGAGAGTCTTTGGCCACTCAAGCTTTCCTCCTCATCATGCATTAGGACGATAGACACACGTCCTCTTCCAGGCAGATTCATAACATCTTTAGTTGATTGGAACTTCTTAATTATTCTTAAAAAAAAGAATACAGCCACTTTCTATTTTGTGAAGCTCAACAATCTTTTGCTGCACATCAGACCTATAATCTTTAGTTTTACCCATTGTGATTAATTATTAAGGGAATTTAGCCTTCGTGTTTATATATACTTACAAAGGGCCCTATCTTGCACCCAGCGCAATTGACTTTATACACCGACGCATGTATCATTCCTATTTTGCACCCGCACAAAGCGGACTTTTCCCTCCACAGACGCACGTCGGTTAACTAAGAAATACACCTGCGCTCCCCGGGGCGGTTCAGCGCAAAGAGGAGGCGTGTTCCGGCGCAAACGTTCCCTCATGCTATTTTACAGGTTTAGAAAACAATTGCGCCACTGACCGAAAAAAAACTGTTTAAAGTCAGTGGCGCATTGCGCATGTTATTCATATGCTATTTTAAGGGCGCATGCTTGGCCTTAATCAATGTAGCGTGTGTACAACGCGCATACACTTTGATTCTCTCTACACACAGACGCAGCAGTTATCATTTTTGCAAATCATACATTATTACGATAGATAGATAGATAGATAGATAGATAGATAGATAGATAGATAGACATTTTATTATAAAAGCATACATCTAGCTTACACATTTACCCAAATTATCATACGCCTGTTTAACCGAAGTTAATTTGGGTGTGTTTCTCCATCCCCAACGTCCCTGACGAGAACGTCGGTCTCCTCGGCTGTGAACCGCTGCTGGCGTGCGCCTGGCAAATCCGCCGTTATAATAGGAATCCGCTTTAGAACAAGCGCGCCTGCTCTTAAAGGGAATGTGAGATGTCGCTCTGATTGGTTTATTTCACGTTACGCCCAAACCACACCTATGAATAATGAAGCTACTTCAGACCAACCCCTTTTAGATTTGCGCCAGGCGCAAGAGTCATTTATCCCACTGGGAAAATAGCAACAGCGCCCAAGACCCGCCCACAAAGTTACTTGCGCTTTGCGCTTGACACTTGCGTTTCAGATCGTTAAAATAGGGCCCATAGTGTGTTTATATAGTGTGGGAATATACTCCAGAGATATTTTACTCATAAGAATTTGTAGGGGTGCCAATAATTGTGGAGAAATTGGAGAAAAACATTTATATCATAATGTGAGTTTCCACCCACTTTCAACTGTTTTACTTCAATGAAAAGTTAGAATTTTGTGAATTTTTTGGATGAAAGATCAAAAGGATAAATAATGCAGATTTATTTTCACAGCTGCCTTTGCTCATATTTACCAAGGGTGCTAATATTAGTGGAGGGCACTGTATGTATTTTCATACCTCCTCGTGCCCAGTAGCAAGAGTTTGGGGTGTGTCTGCTGTAGCAGGCTGAGCCAGAGGGTGTTTAGGGGGTGTGGAAAAAGACATTCAGATTTCATTACAAAAGTGCTAATAAAATTTGAAGACTTGTCAAAATACACAGACAGACACCGGGGTAAAACAAGGATAAACATTGGCATTGTTTTTAAAAGATGGAGGATTTTGATGGAATGTTTGGGTTTCGATCGATACAATGAACTTACAGAGTTTCTTCTTGACAGGTAAGCTAAACGTCAAGTTTAAAGTATTCCACATATGTAAGAGCTTTTATTGAAAGAAGCCTACTTTTACCCATTGAGACATGTCTTCACTTTAATAGACCCGGAGGTGATGATTATGATGTTTGAGTTGAGAGAGACGTGATGCATGAAAGGGCCGTTTGCAACGGTTGTTTGAAAACATCTTTATTTTTGTAGTTCTTCTAAATGACACTTATAATCACAGAAACTGCCTACCCTAGCTTTAATGGGAAAACAATAGCAATGTAAATGCTAAATTGGATCGCTTTCTGCTGCTGAAAAATCTTGAGTGTGATCACGTTTTCAGAAGATCTATTTCAATTGTATGGATATGTATTCTGTGTGTCTTTGGAGATATAAACTAAGACGTCCTGTTTTTACCTGGACAGTCAAGTTCTCTTTGCGCCTGAATGTTCAAATACAGACAAAGTTGTAAATTAAATCTTGCGTAAATACAGTCGGTTATGCCTGTCCATCCCGTCCCGTAAACCACCATGAGAAATCTGCTCACCCTACATATATCAACTCAGTCCCTTAATTTAAAGTTCATGTAAGAATGTAATGTAATGTTCAATAAGAATGAAATCATATAAGAATAGGCTACATTTAAATCTCTAAAAAAAAGTGTTCATGTAAACATAGCTGTTGTCCATCATACCAGAGTTTTTCCAGTTTGCAGTTTGGATCCTCCATCAGTGCAGTGAGCTCTGAATCTCCAGGGTGATTGTAGCTCAGATCCAGCTCTCTCAAATGTGAGGAGTCTAACCTCAAAGCTGAAGCCAGATGAGAGCATCCTTCTTTTGTCACCATACAGCCAGATAATCTACAATGACAGACATCAAAGGCATAAATATGTATAAATGTATATCCCCTCAGTTTTATGACTATTTTAAAATTACCTCAGCTTCTCCAGTTTACAGTTTGGACTCTTCAGTGCATCAGAGAGCAGCTTCACTCCAGAATCTTTCAAGTTATTGTTACTCAGGTCCAGCTCCTTTAGGCAGGAGTTTGACGACTGTAGAGCTGAAGCCACACTTTCACAAGTCAGATCAGTGAAATTACAGATGGACAATCTAAACAGAAGATTAAAAATGGCATCACTGACCCTTATGTAAGAACTGCATATTGCAATGTATTCAATGCTTTACAAAACCCAGTAAACACAGAACATTCCCAAATAAGAACATTCTAGGAACATTCTCTGTATGTTTTTTTTTTTTTTGTAACCAAAAACTAACCTTCCCAGAAGGTTGCAGAGAGGGTTTTTTGTAACATCCTAAAGAGAATTTTTACAGAACGTTCCCTGCAGGTTATTTTTAGGTTTGACTAAAGTGAACCTTCCCAGAACATTATCCTAGTTAAAGTTAATAAGTTAATAAAATAACTGTTTATTAATTTTTTTTATGTCTGTGACTAAATTTTGTATTTCAAAAACCCTAGATTGTACTCAAGTCATTGTTATTTGGTGCTGAACAAGCCGATATGAAATCGTACATGTTAATGGAAAAATGTAATCTTATTTAATGCTCCATATAATGATTTATGTGCTTGGATTATTTCTCTTGATTAAACTACAGCTAAAAAGACATGGTTTGTAGTATTGATGCAGCAGTGCTGGATGATTACTGATGTATAGCAGGGTTAATGATATCAGAGTAGTGTATAACTTAAAATTTGCTATAACATTATTCGAAACTGGCAAATAACAGTATATTTGATAATTTCCACTTTTATCCAACAAATACACTCTCTATATACTGTTGGTAAAATGTAATAAAATAAAGGAATCTGACAAACAAACCTCAGTTTTTCTAGTTTACAGTTTGGACTTTTCAGTGCATCAAACAGCAGCTTCCCTCCAGAATCTTCCAAGTTATTGATACTCAGGTCGAGCTCTCTCAATGAAGAATTTAATTGTAGAGCTGAAGCCACACTTTCACAGCACTGATCAGTGAGATTACAACCTGAGAATCTAAAATAACAGTAAATGGTTAATTGACACTTTGCGGAATTCCCATTTAAATAGGAAGGTCACAAAACTGTTTGATCTTAATGTTAACAACTGTTAGTTTGCCCTACACATTTCAAAGCACCATTCATCACCATCATAGTTGATCTCTCTAGAAAGGATAAAAAAAAAAAAAATACACAGAAGATAATAGAGATGCACAGGTCCACCAGCCATAAATCGGAAATGGATGGTTTTTGCTCCAAACACACAATCGGCAACCAGACGAATTTTAGCTTTATTTTGGCGATCTCTATTTCGGACTTGCACACAAACTACATTGCAATCATTTCCCAAAATGTCTTGTGTGGAAATATTACGAGGTCTGTAAACAGGACGTTAACACAAGCCAAATGTTCAAGCCTCACTGTCTTGTGTTCTGCCATGTCGTGTTGGATACTTTGCCAGTTTTGTTTTAATCTTTCATTTATGTTTTCTCTGCTTTCCCTCCTGATTTCCCCAGGCAGTTTCTCACGAGCCCTGGTCTCGCTTTCGATCTCCAATCGGGGAATGCCTTTGTCTCTGCTCTGCTTCACGTGCCGGCGCCGCCGCCATACTGTACATTATTATTGCTCCTCTATGCCCAGTCTTTCTAAAACACGTAGATTTCTACAAAGCCCCTCCTTCCGAAAAGCGTATTTTATTCTGATAGGCCTTACCATAATCGTGATATCAGAGTAAAGAAGTTAGGTTTGATCTTTACGTTTACAACTGTTTTTTTGCCATACACATTTCAAAGCACCATTCATCACCGTCATAGTAGATCTCTCTAGAAAGGATTAAAAGAAAAAAAAAAATGATACCAAATACAAAACAACAAGAATAAATACAAAACAACAGCATAGGCTAAATAAAAGCAGAGAAAATTAGAAACATACACAGTAGCACTACACACTAATTTGCATAATACCGACCGCGATATATAAGGAGAACTGGAGTACTGTAATTATCACAGTATTCATATACACAGATTCCACCACACTTCTCCCCAAAATGCTCACATTCAATAGAAACTTGAAAAATTACACATTTTAGTGGCACACTTACTCTTTATTAATGCATTTTGCATGACATAAAAGGTGGTCAAAAATCTAAATTTCCCAATTATTCTAATATCTATGGTAATATAGTGGTGCAGGAATGACGTCACTTTGTAGGCCAACTGGCAGTTCGCATCACACTGGTTCCCTCAACAAAAACCCTCTCTGTGGGTTCAACAGAAGTTTATGATACTTACACGTTTTGTTCATCAAGATAATTTTCACAGATAAAAAAAATTTATGAATTTGAAATGAAATGCAGTCACCAGAAGTAAAAAGCTAAAGGCAGGCTATAAACTAACTACAGCACGGTCCCACGACTTCAACATCACCATCACTAAGCCTACAACAACTCTTAGTTTTTATCTAAAAACATTTTCCCAGAACGTTTTAGTTAGACTAGTTTATAGGAGAAAAATGGGCCTCTGTTGGTTTAGCCACTTGTTAGCAATCACATTTTTCAAGACACGTAACATCTTTAAAAAAAATCACGAGTGGGGAAATACTGATGTATTTTATGTCGTAGAATAAAACTTAAAAGTGTCTTGAGCTTGAATTCAACACAGACCTTATTTCAGCCATTTAAAGGCACACTATGCAAGATTTGTACCTTACAGTTTTTTACAATTGCTATGACAGTTTTTTCAATACATTTAACAAGTTTCCTAAACTCTTAACGCATCAACACACCTAAAACACACAATTGGCAAAACGGTTAATTTCATGCTCAAAATCACACATTGTAAACTAAACTCCAAAACTAATTTTCAAAATACAATAATACACTAACACAATACACTATGTCTAACAAAACACTGCAAACATGTTTCAAAATCAAATAATTATTCAAAACATTAACACATGTTCTCTTCCAACAGGAACATTTAGTCAATCATAACACAATGACAAAAAAAACACTATCATCAGCTGAAATTACAGAAACTGCATTATTTTATGTGTCAATTCTGCCCTTATACAACAGACAGTATTGTATTGATCATAGATTGTGTTTTGCACTGCAGTTTTTTGAAGTTGCTCTACATTTTTGTTTTGTTTGTAATGTAAATGCATGCATTTTGTTGTAGTTTTTTTTGCAGCAGAAATTCAATACAACAAAATAAATGACCCTTCTTAGAGTAGCTTTATAGAATGTATGGTTTATGAAAAAAAGAAGACAGAGACAGAATTGCTGCAGTAACGGCTTTATTTGCAACAGGACATTTCTGCAAGATAACAAAAATATGCAATATAGCTGCCATTTACAGTATTACTGTATGTGAAAATACAAAATATACAAACAGAAAAAGCCATCTTCTAATCTGCATTAGGCCATATGTTCTCATCCACATCACACCTGATATCTTCCCTGGCAAGGCATCTTGGGAAGAATCTTTTGGCATGCCTTATCCACCCCTGGCAGTGTTCAGCTGTGATGTCTTGGTATGCAGCATCTTTTGCATCCAGGAGGGACATTTGGTCCTGTGGACTATGGTCAAAAACCTTTCATCTCCAGGCTGAGAAAACTCCTCAATGGGGTTGAGGAAAGGGAAGTAAGGGGCAAGGAAAATGGACATCATCCTCTGATGGGCGTCAAACCAGGCTGTGACTAGACGGAATGGTGGAATGCCACATTGTCCCATATTTGCATAACTTCAATCAGCTGTTTCTCAGTAGCAATGGAATAAAATACAGGGGATATATTTGTGTTTCAATTCACAATATAAGCAGCTGTTTATCTTGACTTTAGCCTGTAAGGTTAGGTTTAGAACATGGTGTTATCTGTTCTGACATACAGTGTTAAAGCATTGGTAAATTTGGCAGTAAAAATCCATTGTTTTGGTCTTGTTTGAGCTTGTGTGTAAAAGAAGTTCAAGCATTTTAAATTTGTGTTAATTGTATGCATTTTGTGTTAAAGCAACAAGAAATGTGTTAATAGTATAGCTTACACAGATGGATGTAGTGCTAACTGTGTTAAGAGTTTTGGAAAATTGTTAAAAGTATTGAAAAATCTGTCATAGCAATTGTAAAAAACTGTAATATAACAGCTTCGAAATCGTTTCGATGGTGAACGAACTCGTAGTAGGGTGAATCATCAGCAACAGCGATGCTGACCTGGCGTCCTTGTTGTTGGACTAGTAAGTAAATCTCTTATTTGTAAACTTGCTTGCGTTCTATGTTGTATGTTGTTGCGCTTGCTTGCATGTCATTTTTTACTAAGTTGTTCATTCTTCCATTGTTGATAATAAGACCAGTCCACTAATTTCCAAGTCTAGCTAGCTGTCGATTAGCAGAGCTATTAGAAGACTTGATAACAAACACTTGTTTCTCTTGTTTTTGCGTTATGTTTTATTGCCCAGCTTGCCTCACCAGCAAGTTTACCAGCTGAATTCAGGTTGTGATGTGTATTTGTCACGTAGTCCTTTGTCTGGTTCAGGTTTCAGCTTATGCAAACTTTAGCTGGCCTATTTGTATGAAATCGTGAGTAGACATCTTCGGAGGCTATCTGTGCCTGTTCGATGTCCTACGCTTCCATCCTACTGAACAGGTACTGGTATACATGGGGGAAGGGATCAGGTTGTGAGTGCAGAGACTGCTCTGCGTGAGTGGTATTTACGACAGTAACATTGAATACAAGTACTCCACAGCGACTCTAGGGGTCGCTGTTTGACAAAAACGGAAACTGCATAGTGTGCCTTTAACCAAAAAACCCATTGACTTCGGGATGATCGAACCGGAAGTGCTAAAATGCTAACTCATTTCATTTCTGCCTTTTGGCCAAGCGGCAACCTTCCTTTCTCTCTCTTGAAACCAACACGGAAGTGACTTAAACTGCAATTCAGCGACTGGTCGCTAGAGACAGGCTGCGAAAGAGAGTCAATCCCATGTTAAAATGGCCAACTTTACAGCAGAAAAAAATGTTTACAGCCTGGTGCAAAAAGTGGTTTTGGTCAATATAGCTAATTTTGCCCTTCATGCCAAATGTGAGGGGACTGAATTTTTTATAATTCACCCGTTTAAATTATATTAAGCCTTAAAGTTCTGCATAATTAAGGGTGTGGCCACTTGAGTGACAGGTGGATTGCTGCTGCTGTCAACTATGAGCCGTTTGTCTGCTGTCTGTTAGCGTCAGTTCACATCTGCTAATCCCACCTTTTTGCCCATTTTTGTTTATGACGGTAAAGTCACGGACACTACATCCATATTTCTTTTTACAGTCTATGATTTTGGCCCACAAAGTGATGTCATACCTTCACCAACTTGACTGACCTTCTGGATCCCAGAATTCTGGATTTGACCCATGAACGTGTAAGCAGGAAAAAAAGAGCATGGATTCCAATGTTCTCAGATCAGTTTCAGCCCTCATTCATATGCGGATATAAATCGAATATGAATCGGATATGTGCATTTGCGCCTGCCATGTAAGAGGAAAGATCGGATATTCCCGTCAATGCGAGTCGTACTAAAAAAGTGACTTTTTGAAACATTTCGCATTACAGATATATCAATAAAAAATTAAACATCTCTAGTTGACTAGCAGAGTATTAATTTCGTTTGTTTGTTTTAAATAAAAGCCGATCTGGCGCTGAAAAGTGTTGCTTTTGAAATCATCCTGAATGCTCGTTTGTTAGTCCTGAGTTCTGAGTTGTTGTCAGTGACGGCAGCTCGTGCACAGACCCGCGGTTCAGTCCCGTCGTGGAGACTTTATATTCGTTCCAGTGAAATCATAAAATGCACGCAAACATGTCCCTGCTCTTGATATACAATCTCTAATGAACACATGTTTTTAATGTTTTTAAAACATTTCAGGATTTTTCTCCACACAATTGTATATTGACCCCATTCCTCAGCTGGGATCGTGCAGAGCCCTTTGAAATGGCATTGATTTGAACTTCAACATTCTGGTTTCCGTTGAAGCCAATTGTGTGGAGAAAAATCCTGAAATGATTTCCTCTAAAAACTTAATTACTTTTCCACTGAAAAAAGAAAGACATGAACATCTTGGATGGCATTGGGGTGAGTATATTATCAGAAAATTTTCATTTTGAGGCTAAAGTCTATTCCGGCGCAGTATATTCTATAATGGATAGCCTAATGCTATGTTGGTAGATTGGCACCTGTAGAATTTCCTTTTGTTGAAAGTAAAAGTAAAGCCCAGATAAAAGTAAAAAGCTATTATTTTGTGTAGATCCATGTCCGAGGCTGTTCAACTTCACAAATGTATTTCTTTACACACACACACACACACACACACGTTTATTCTGGTGTTGTAAATAAATCTTAACCACTGATTCTTATTGCATCCACTTTCTGAAGGCCAAATAAAGTGCTGCTTTTGCTTTCACATAAAAACACACCGTCTCACAACATGCCGGCCACAACACTACTACAATAACTGAAGCTACGCCTTCTTTCTTTGTGTATGCATTGGGCGGCATTATGCAAATATTTCCACCTACTGACGTGGGTATGTGAGGGAGAATTCGATCGAGGCGTTTTAGCTAGGTCTGGATCTGCCTTCTCTTCTAGATAGAATAAATCTTTTTGTGGGAGACTTTGTAACTTTGCAGATCTTATACATGCCCAAACACCTACATAACACACTAAAGAAAAAGGAAAACAAGAAAAATAATCATATGAGCCCTTTAAATCAAAACAACTGCTCATACTGCATGTGTGTAGCATCTTTGTTTGGATCGTGATTAAAATGCAGTGGTTGCCTCTAATTTCAAATGGCTATGGATATTTTTTGTTTAAGGCCAGTTTGGCCTGTTATAGAGCAAATAAACAACTAATACATTTGCTTGAACAAAGAAAAAAAATCAGCAACCAGTAGCGAAATCTGCTAATTTTTCTAGTAAAAAAAAAAAAAAAAATCATAATCAGCCATTAAAAATAATGATCACTAGAAGATAAACTGTTATTATAATGAGATTACAACTCATTCCATGTTTAGACTTCTCTTTCAATCTTGCTAAACTGCTATGGCACAGTGATTACAAAATATTTAAAAAATATGCCACTTTATGACAAAATGCTTACAGGGCTTTTCTGCAGTTCCTCACAGCTGGTATCAGTCTTCTTTTGCCTTCTTCTGATGCGTTTAATTTCTTGGAGTCCAGTTCATCCAGCGGCTCATCTGACATTTGAATGATGTAGGCTATTGCTGAGCAGCGAGCAGGAGAGAGTTTCTCTGAGACCATGTCTGATTTCACAAACTCCTGAATCTCTCTGTAGAAAGTCTGATCATTCACTTCCAGCAGACAGAGGAACAGATTGATGGATTTATCAGCTGGGAGTTGTTCATCACCTTTAATTTTATCTTTAATATACATCGCGGCTCTTTTGATGGCACTGCACTTCTCTTGGGAGCGCTGCAAGAATCGAGAGAGAGAGAGAGCCCTGAAAGAATCACGGACACTCTTGATGGTATCTGAGTTATTTTCTGTGTGCATCAGTAGATCCTGTAAGAGTCTCTGATTGGACTCCAGTGAGATGCCCAGCAAGAATCGCAGGAAAAGATCCAAGCGTCCATCCTGCAATGATTCATCAATTACTTCTTTGAGCCGCATGTCCAAAGACTTTTGCTGGGAGAGAAACTCATAGAAAGCTGCCAGAAACTCCTGAAAGCTCAGATGTATGAAGCAGTAGACTTTCTTCTGATGAATCACAGATTCCTCCTTAAAGATTTCAGTGCAAATCCCAGAATACACTGAGGCATCAGTGACGTCTATGCCGCTCTCAATCAGGTCCTCCTCATAGAACATCACATTGCCCTTCATCAGCTGTTTGTGAGCCAGTTCAGCGAGTTTCAAAATCATGTCTCTGTTGAACTGCAGGAGTTTCTCTGGATCTCTCTCTTCATACTTCTGGTTCCTCGTGTTGATCTGAATCAGCAGGAAGTGGATGTACATTTCAGTCAGAGTTTGAGGGATTTCTGCACTGACATCTTGTTTCAGGATGTTTTGAAGCACAGTGGATGTGATCCAGCAGAAGACGGGTATGTGACACATGATGTGAAGGCTTCTTGATTTTTTAATGTGTGAGATGATAATGCTGGCTTGATGCTCGTCAATGATTCTCTTCCTGAAATATTCCTCCTTCTGAGGGTCATTGAATCCCTGAATTTCTGTCACACGGCTGATGTATTTGGAGGGGATCTGATTGGCTGCTGCTGGTCTGGAGGTGATCCAGATGTGAGCAGAGGGAAGCAGATCTCCTTTTATGAGGTTTGAAATCAACACACCCACTGATGAAGTCTCATCGACATCAGAAACTTTCTCATCATCAGAAAACATCAGTGTAATTCTGCTTTCATCCAGACCATCAAAGATGAACACAATTTTACAATTATCATAAATCTTTGAGTCCAGTTCTTTAAGTTCAGGATGAAAGTCCAGCAGAAGGCTGTGAAGACTGCACTGATGATCTTTAATCAAGTTCAGCTCTCGAAATGGAAGCACAAACATGAAATCTACATCCTGATTGGCTTCTCCCTCGGCCCAGTCCAGAATTAACTTCTGCACTGAGACGGTTTTTCCAATTCCAGCATTGCCTTTAGTAAGAACAGTCTTGATGTGGTCTTTCTCCTCACATCCTGGTTTAGGTAAGGCTTTAAAGATGTCATTGCAGTATATTGGAGTATCTTGTGAAAGTTGTGTTCTGGGTGTTTTCTCCATCTTTAAAATCTCATGTTCTTCATTCACCCCTTTAGCATATCCCTCTATAATGTAGAGCTCTGTGTAGATCCTGTTCAGGAGGGTTGGATTCTCTTGTAGATTGATTCCCTCAAATAAGCGCTCATACTTGTTCTTCATTCTGGTTTTGTGAGTGGTTTTGGCTGTCTTCATGGCATCACTCACTGCTTGGTAAGAATCCTGCAGTTCTCCAGTAACATTATTTTCCTCACTGCAAAAACATCAAAAAGGAAAGAAATTACAGCATTTAGTCTACACTTCTCTGCACAAGTGTTACACAGAAGTAGCTTTCTCAGGTATATGCCATGCTGACATTGCACACGGAAATATATTGTAAATGTATCTACATCTATACTTGTATCCTTTGTATAGGCAAAAATCTCACTTGGCTCCAGGGGTCACTGCTCTATTATGAATATAACAAGAACTCATACAGGGGCATTTCACATCTTCATTTTTGGGGGCATTTTTATTCATTTTGTTGGCATTTCCGACCTTGCATGATGCCATTTTACACATCAGACTAGTTTACTTGTTAAGCTTAATCGAAGTATTTATCCTAAACTAGGTTGGCTCTATTGAGATGTTTTAATAGTGATAATAATTTCACAGCAGTGGCAAACAATGTTGAAACTTAATGGCAAACATGATTGTTACCTGGCTGTCACTGAAGGCAGGTCAAGAACACATGGATGCTGCTCGACTTGCGTGTGTTAACGGTGTTGGCTGCGCCCTCAGGAGGACACATTTTGAAAAAGGCCTAAAGAGCAGATGCTTGAGCACCAATTGAGGTCTATCTGTGCATGTGCCTATCATTAGCCAAAGCAGTGATTTAATAATTGTATTTAAAATCTTATATAAAAAGACAACACACATCTACTCAATTGAATGTATAATACCCAAATTGTCATTAGGGTTCAGCTCAATCAGTTAAGCTCAAACAACAGTACTAGTGGCATAATGCTGATAACCTCAAAAATAAATTTCAACTGGTCCCTCATTTTCTTTACAAAAGCCATTTAAACAAAAATTTTGCTTACTAAACTTTTCTCTGTAATGTTATATACTGTAAAATTTTACAACTTCGTTGCCAACACAATACATCGCCTAAAACCCAAATATGACTGTAAAATGATGAGTTAGACAGCTAAGGTTTAACCAGAATTGATGCGTGTGTGTGTGTGTGTGTGTGTGTGTGTGTGTGTGTTTAAATAAGCTACCAGGAGTAATATTTGTAATAAAAACATAAAATTGGGCCTCCTCTCTTTCTCCTAGAGATACAGAGAGAAGACAAAGCAATCGTTTTGTTTCAGGTTTGTCTCTCAAATACTGGACAAATAATCTCACATGTGTTCAGAGGTCACAGCTCCACTTCTGAAATGTATGGGTGGATCCATTGAATTTGTAGACTTCATAGACACGCTGCTGGGACATGGTGCATCATCCTCTTCTCTCCTCTCACAGCGACGCTCTTTAGCAGGAGAGTTCTCCTCTGTATCCATTATTACAGATGCTTTTCTGAAAACATTAAACACAGTACAAGGACATTTTTTATTAGGTTATGCATAAACACTGTGTTAATTAAGTCACTTTTACTGAGGCAGATGCAAAAGCATAGTTTTAATGACACCATCTGCATGTTTAACCCTCATGTTGTGTTCGAGTCATTTTGACCCAGAGAGGATTTTCTTTTTCCTGAAAACGCTTGGACTTAACACACCCAGGCTATAAATACTCTCCCAAATTTTTGGGGGATAATTTGTGATTCCCCATTAATTATAAATATTTGGATCAGTTAAAGGATTCGTTCGCTCCAGAATTAAAATTTCCTGATTATTTACTCACCCTCACGTCATCCAAGATATTCATGTCTTTCTTTCTTCAGTTGAAAAGAAATTAAGGTTTTTGAGGAAAGCATTCCAGGATTTTTCTCCATATAGTGAACTTCAATGGGATGCAATGGGTTGAAGGTCCAAATTGCAGTTTCAATGCAGCTTCAAAGGCTCTAAACAATCCCAGCCGAGGAATAAGGGTCTTCCCCCTCTAGGATGTGAGTGAAGGCTGCAAGTAACAAAAATGAGGACGGAGCGTCATAGAGCGTCATCAGCAGCGCTCAAAGGATCTGCCTTTATGTTTTTAAAGTTTGTTTATTTAAGAAATTAATAAATAATAAAGATAAAGCAAGATGCCCTGTTGATAAATGTGTGATATATGATTTATTTAAACGACAAAGGTAAAGCATAAATTAAAAATATTGTGACAGATGTGAAGGGGGAGGAGAATTTATACGTGCATCAGGTTTCTCGACAAGAAAGACTTCAGCATAGGAAACACCTGTGCATTCTCGCTCATGACTCCTTAGGAAGCTCCTCACTCCTCGATCCTCGCCTCCTCGTGGTGCAATTAGAGAATTGAGATGTCCTTCAAGATGGCTGAGCTCAATCGGTTTCCGGGTCATAGGATGGAGGACGAAGGGGCGAGGAAACGATGAGGGATATTGAGAAGCACCCCATCTCATTTTCTCCTCCAACTTCAAAATCGTCCGACATTGCTGTTTTACCTTTTTTTTGTAAATGGCTTTTGTAAAGGGTTTGATTATCCCTGCGTCTCAATGTCCATACTATCCATCCTAAACAGAATGTGAGATTAAAATAAATGTGTGTGTGTCCCAAAGCATAGTTTGTTGAAAAGAGTATGCCAGAAGTCTCCGGATGGTCAACTATTTCCTGTGGATTTTCGAAGTGTGGATCCGTGCTCACTATAACAGCTAATATTACCCACAACCCACTGCGCTTTGGAGGAGGAACTACAAACACGAGTAAAAAGTGTTAAAAAACTACAAAAAAAAAGAGATTTAGATAAAGGCTTGAGTGACTAATCACAGTTTAACCTGATAAAAAATATATTTATTTAATGTTATCCGTGTTATAGTTCATCTGCAATAACAATGTGGACTTTTCTAAAGATCCATTTGGCCATTAACTTTTAAATGCATCATTATGCATTAATATGAGGATAGTCTCAGCATGAAAGACCCGTGACTGCAGATCAACATGCTTCTGCATTTGTCTCTGATACAGTAGGAAATTAAATTAAATGTGGAGGATCTTAACTGTGATAAGATGACAGGCCAGTTTACTGTGACAGGATGCGACAGAGAGCAACCGTTAAAGACGCTATTTTATGATGTGATAGTATGGACCTTAGAGGACCACAGAGGACCTTGACGACGTTGATGGCGTATACATCCGTTTTCGTCTCGATGGGAGCGTGTTCAACCTGAGGCGTCTGCAGGCCCGCACAAAGACCATGGAGCTACTGATCCGGGAGCTGCTGTTTGCTGATGATGCCGCCCTCCTTGCTCACACAGAGACAGCTATGCAGCGAATCACGTCCTGTTTCGCAAAAACTGCTCAGATCTTCGGCCTTGAAGTCAGCTTGAAGAAGACGGAAGTTCTGCATCAGCCCGCACCACAAAAAGAGTACCATCCACCAAGTATCTCGATCGAACAAACAGAACTGAAGGCTGTCCACCATTTTAGCTACTTGGGGTGCGTGATCTCGTCTGACGCCAAGATCGACAAAGAAATCGACAACAGGCTGGCCAAGGCAAATAGAGCATTCAGCAGATTATACGGACGCGTCTGGAACAACAACAACCTCAAAAAAGACACGAAGGTCAGTGTATACAAAGCTGTCGTGCTGACCACTCTCCTGTATGGCGCTGAGTCATGGGTCACGTACCGCCATCACCTGAGACTCCTCGAGCGCTTTCATCAGCGCTGCCTCCGCACTATCCTCAACATTTGTTGGAATGACTTTGTTGCCAACACTGAAGTCCTCGAGTCAGCGGAGGTCACTAGCATTGAGGCTATGGTACTCAAGGTACAACTTCGCTGGGCAGGGCATGTCTCCAGGATGGAGAACCATCGCTTACCTAAGATCGTGCTGTATGGGGAATTGTCCTCTGGCTACCGTAACATCGGGGCACCACGAAAGCGGTACAAAGACTTGCTGAAGAAGTCCCTCACTGCTTGCTGCATCGATCACCGTCAGTGGGCAACACAAGCAGCTGATCGCGACTCCTGGCGGCGCACAGTCCATCAGGCCACCTCCCTCTTTGAAGATGCTCGCAGGGCCAGTATGGAGGACAAAAGGAGAAGAAGAAAAAAACGTGTCCCCTCAGCACCCATCCTGGACCAGACCTTTACCTGCAGCAGTTGTGGCAGGACCTGCCTGTCCCGCATAGGCCTCGTCAGCCACCAGCGTGCCTGTAGAAAACTTGGATTTCCTTCCCAAATCTTCGTTCACGAAGCCAAGCCATGATGATGAGTATGTCCCAAAGCTTGTGTACTCTTCTGCTACACACTCAGAAATGTGTACTTTTTCTTCACAAAAAGAGTACATACTGTTAGGGTGTAAGTAGGCGAATTGAGATACAGCATTCGTCTTTACACATTTGCTTTGTAAACACTGGGTCGGTACTTCCGCCGACGTCACGCGTGATCTTTCCTCCGTTATGCGTGAAGTCGTGGACGCGCATCGTAGAGCTAGTGCAAGACGAGCATTTGTGGTCAAAAGGTATATAAATAAAAAAAATCTTTTAGAAAAGGACCAATCATTTCGCTAGATAAGACCCTTATTCCTCGGCTGGGATCGTGTGTAGAGCCTTTGAAGCTGCACTGAAAAACCTCAAACTCAAAAACCTTAATTTATTTTCGACTGAAGAAAGAAAGACATGAACATCTTCGATGACACGGGGATGAGTAAATTATCGAGGAAATTTTAATTCTGGAGTGAACGAATCCTTTAAAAGAATTAACTTGATGTAGCTGAATTAATATTACAATCAATTAATCTGTTCGTCCATCGAACACTTAGTATTGATCGTCTTTCAACTCTCAGAAAGGATATTTTTCATGGCCAAAAAAAAAAAAAAAAAAAAAAAACTTTCTTAGCATATAGCTGTGATCACATTGTTAAAGGGTAACTAAACCCTAAACCAACTTTTTTTAGTTAATGATCTGTAAGAATGGGGCTTTATTAGTGCTGTTCATTGATTCGAGCAACTTTTTTGACATTTGGGTATAAAGTGTTTTATTTCTACAATATATGGTGTAAAAACATCTGAGTGCTGCCCTCTTCAGGTTGAACGGTGGCTACCGCAGTTGAATTTTCCTACTGGATGTTTGTGGTACTGCATGACGTAAGCAGGTTCCAGCTCACCACGCCCTTGGTACGAGCTACCACGCATAGTATTGCATCAGTTAGGATAGCTTCAAGTTAGAGTAGATTTATCTGTATTTAGTACAGTGGTCAGGAGGGTACGTAGGTGTAGTGTTGCTGGTTGCAACAGCACTGCTGGACTGCATAGCATTTCCAGCAGACTTGGAAATTAGGCGCCAGTGGTTGCATGCACTTGGCCTGGAAGACCGTGAGTTCCCGCCTAAAGCTCAAGTGTGCAACCTGCATTTTACGCGGGATTGCTTCTCCAACGCAATAGAGGTGGAAATGGGCTTCTTCACACAGCTCGCGCTGAAAAGCGAAGCAGTGCCAAACGCTGCTCCCCCTGCATGGACTCCACCACCGCAGCGGCGTCTTGATGTGAGTGATCATATATATTTTAATCACAATTTATGGTTAGGCTAAAGTATCCTCTGGGGTTGACAAACGCGCCGGCGCATTTTGCTGGATTTTTTCACATAAAGGCAAAATATGAATATGCCTACAGAGAGCGCGCGCTATTGACATCAACTCGATAAAACTCATCAGATGCATGTACTTTACGTCGTCTTGCGACCCTGTGAGTCACTGTCCATTTTAGAGTCTGACAGCAGCTGTCAATTAATCCGTCACTGCGGGTCTCAGGTGCACACCCCCTCTGCTCAGCCCCGCCCTCGGTTCGTCCACTCTATCTCCGCTGGGGTCTGCCCACTTTTCCAGCATTTTTCAAATGTTGCCAGTGGGTGGAGTCAGGCTCTGACCAGGGGTTTAGTTACCCTTTAAAGGGTAACTCAACCCCAAAGGGTAACTAAACCCCTGGTCAGAGCTAGGGGACGAACCCTCGGTTGCTGAGCTGGAGGGCATGCACCTGAGACCCGCGTTTCAATAGCGCCCATGAGAATGACTGACATCTCTAGCTTTTCATACAGATTACATAAACAGAGAATATTTGTTTTCGTTTTGAATTAGATAATTTAATAGCAGAGACTTAAATGTTTATAAAAAATATATTGCTTATGCCTGTGTGACAAGTATTCGCTGAGTTTTGTTTAAGTTGTGAGACGTGCTCCAGAAAAAAAGTTCAAGGAGACGGAGAGCAAGAAAGTTTATTATTTTTATTTTACAAAAGCACAATGTTTTTTTTCGACTGTAAGTGGAAGCATAAAAAAATAGACATTTAAGTCTGTATGACCATAAATGACGGAGTATTTTAAGTCTAATGTGACACTGACAAAATCCAGCAAAACGCGCCGGTGCATTTGTCGACCCCCCAGAGGATTAACTTTAGCCTAATAGGAAGGAACATAAATTGTGACTAAAAATATATGCCCACTCACATCAAGACGCCGCTGCGGTGGTGGAGTACATGCAGGAGGAGCAGCGTTTGGCACTGCGTCGCTTTTCGGCGCGAGTTGTTTGGAGAAGCCCATTTTACCTAGGCTACACGAAATAATCTAAATAACTTTATAAATGCTATGCTAACTAGATGCTAATATACGCTATTCTGATCGTTTTCAATACTCGCAATACCATCTACTGACTCGCTACAGAGGTCGTCTTCTTCTTCTTCTTCTTCTTCTTTAGGGTTTAATGGCGGTTGGAAAACCAGTTTAACAGTGCATTACCGCCACCAACTGGACTGGAGTGTGGAATGAGAGATTAAGCAGGAGAATAAAAAAGAAAGAAAAAAAAGAAAAAAAAAAGAATAATTAAATTATTTTATCTAAATCAGTTTTGTTAAGAAACTTAATTATATGACAATATATCTGGCCTGCTGTTTTCCCCAAGAGACCTAACAGTGAGACATCATGATGTTTTGCCTTCAGTAATGACTGAAAAAGGCGTTCCCTCTCGATAGTTTTCTCCTACACTGAAGGAGAACATGTTCAACCCTTTCTGGTTGATTACAATATATACATTTCCCAGTTGGGTGCTTGCCTATTTTATATAACGAAAGGTTGAGACCTGTATGTCCTATTCTCAGACGAGTGATTAAATTTTCTTCCCTACATTTCCAGCCCACCATTCTCCCAGCACCAACCTGTCTCTGTACACTATATAGATGCCTTCCAGTTTCACTATTGTCCCAATGCTCCTGCTAAACTGACTTTGTATACGTCCTGATAAATGTCTAAGCTTCATCTTTAGTTAATGGGAGTTTTTAGGTCAGCATGTTTGATTTTGAGTGTTGCTTTGGCCAGAATATCCACCTGCTCATTTCCCTCCACACCAACATGAGCAAGAACCCAAAGGAAGCATGTGGATAAACCCTTTAGCTCCATCCTATAAGGAATATGTTGATTTTGAATTGATGATATTGGATCTAAATAATGATTTGCCAGATTTAATACTCATAAGTGCAGACAAACTATCAGATGCAATAACAGTATTATTTGTTTCCCTCTCTTCTATCCACTGCAGGGCCAATAATATTGCAGTCAATTCTGTGGTATATACTGACACATGATCTGATATTCTTTTCTTAATATATGATTCACTTGCTGGGATATAAACTGCTGCACCTGCATGCCCTGTATCAGGGTCTTTGGAGCCATCTGTGAATATAAACACGGAGTCTGAAAAATGCACATCAAAATAATTCTGTATTATGTTACATTCTGGAAGTTTCTTTGACATATCCTTCAATTCCTGCTGTATGTTTAGTTCTACACTTGGTGTTGGGAATAACCAGGGAGGTATGGAAGACTGTGACACTCTAGAGCTGTAATCTAATTGTCTTAATCCTATGACTTCTGCCTTTGCATCACCAATTTGTCTCATTGTGTTCCCAGAAATCTGTCAAAATACTCTTGGCAGGATGGGACTCACATTGCCCCTGGAGATTAACCCAATATGCCAGCATTAACTTTATTCGCCTGATCCCTAATGGCATTTCTCCCATTTCCACCTGCTTTGCTGATACCGGAGATGTTCTGAAAGATCCACTACAAATTCTCAAGGCCTGAGCTTGTAATACATCCAACTTCTTAAGATTTGATTCTGCTGCTGACATGTACGCTACACATCCATAGTCAAAGACGGATCTCATGAGTGCCCAGTATATATTTTGTAGAGCTGCTCTGCTTGCTCCCCACTATTGATGACCTTTTTACATTTGTTCTTAACTTTGTCTAAATGAGTATTTCATGTGAGCTTCTCATCAAACCAAATCCCAAGAAATCTAACTGTTTTAACTTGCTCAAGTGGTTGTTCATATAACTTCAAGAAAATAGGCGTGATTTTATGCCTCCTTGAAAAACAAATCACCTGTGTTTTTGCTACAGATAATTTGAATCCCCATTTTTCCACAGCAACTATTGCAGCTTGCATTTTCTTATTGACATACAAAACATTTCGGCCTCTTACCCAATACCCACAGAGCCCCATCATCTGCGTACAAAGATTTCCCTACGCTTTGTTTAACCTGAGAGAAGATGTCATTTATCATTATGTTGAATAACAGCGGGCTACACACACTACCTTGCAGAGTCCCATTCTCCACCTTATATACACTGGAGTATTCTGCGCCTACTCTTACTTGTATTTCCCTGTCAAATAAAAAGTTCATAACCCAATTATATGTTCTACCACCAATACCCAATGACTTCAACTTAATAAGTAACCCTTCTTTCCAGAGCATATCATATGCTTTTTCTACATAAAAAAATACAGCAACCAATATTTCTTTGTTGGTCTGTGCTTTCCTGATTTCTGATTCTAAGCACAATATTGAGTCCATTGTATTCCGACCCCTACGGAACCCACTTTGGTATGGGTACATAAGAGCTTTGCTCTCTAGAAAATATGTTAAACGCTCTGTGACCATTCGTTCCATAATTTTGCATAAATGAGAAGTTAACGCAATAGGTCTGTAACTAGAAGGGTCTGATTGATATTTTCCAGGTTTTGGAATGGGCACTATTATTGCTTGTTTCCAAGCTAAAGGAAGTTGGCCAATATCCCAAACTTTATTAAACAATCCCAACACCATGTCCAGTCATGTGTGCCAACATTCCATAACATACACCATCTTTCCCTGGAGTGGTCTGACGAGCACTCGTAATTGCTCTTCTTAGCTCAAACATATTAAACGGTATATCTAACGGATCTCCTGACATCTCCCTTTTTCTGTTATATTGGGATTCTCCATTAAGATTCTACCTCTACACTGCCTAGCCTCATCTGTGAGATTACATGAACTATGAACCCTTTTAAATGTTTGTGAAAGAAGTTCCGCCTTTTCTAAATTATTGACAGCCAATTTGTTCCCAGTGCTCAACACTGGTATTTCATAATTTCTTCTAATCCCCCCCATTCTTCTAATCATGCCCCACACATCTGACAGCTGTACTTCCCTTCCAATAGTGCTACAATACTGCCTCCAAAAAGTTCGTTTTTGTATTCTTATTGTCCTCCTTACTATTGCTTGGGCCCTTTTATACTGGATCAAGCTACAGAGGTTTTGATGGAACAAGATGTTTTTATACCAGGGGCTGCCAAGGGCGTGGTGAGCTCGTGCCAAGGGCGCGGTGAGCTGGTGCCCTCTTACGTCACAGGGCACCACAACTTCCAATAGGAAAATTCAGCTGCAGTAGCCACCGCTCAACCTGAAGAGGGCAGCACTCAGACGTTTTTACGCCATATATTGTAGGATTAAAACACTTTATACCCAAATGGCAAAAAATGTAGGCTACTCGAATCAATGAACAGCACTAATAAAGCCCCAGTCTTACAGATCATTAACTAAAAAAAGTTGTTTTAGGGTTTAGTTACCCTTTAAAGGGACGTTGATTTACAAGGAGGGACCAGAATCAGACTCACTAGAATGTGCACCGAAGTTTTGACTAAATTACGAACACATAACTAATCTAAACAAACAGATACACACAAACAATCATGGCTAAAATGGAAAGTGAAGGGGAATGAACACACAGTTTGTTGGGCAAGGGGGTTTGCTGGATTATTCATTAAATTTAATGAATAAATGTGTGTTTGACTTGTCCAGAAGCTACACTAGTGTGCTTTAATGTTTAACTAGGAAGTTTGTGTCTTTATATTAATGTCCCTCCTATTTCCCTAGTTGACTACTGTAATCCATATTAAATACATTTATACTCCTATAGTAATAGTCTTATACAGAATGGAAATAAACCCAATAGAGAAAAACCTCAATCAACACAAAAGGTAAGTTTAAAGAAGTTAACAATAAGATTTATTAAACAAAAAGGAGAAAAAAAATATAAAACAAATGAGTAGGTATCAATAAAGACTGGAATGAAATATCAAATTGACTGTGGTGTATATTAGCCTACTTTTTTTTAAATACCTTTTAAAATAGTGTTCAGCAAAATAGTCTCAGCAAAATTTTGCAAAAAAATGTTGTTTCAACAACGCCAAAAAACAGTATAAAACACCAAAACGTCACATAAAGTAGAAAGTAAAAGATTAGAATAACAGTCAATATACAAGCGTGAGCCAACCAACACACACACACCAGTCAATCATACACAACCCAGGCTAGCGTTGGGGCCTTTACAACAGCGTATCTGGCCTCTTCACTCTAATGAGCCAAAATAAATCAACAGATCACCTGAACGCCTGTTTTTCAGGCAGATTTCCTCATGTAGTCTCCTCGACAGTCGGCAGAGGACGGCGCGCTTCTCTCCACGATGAAAGGACAGAAAATGAACCAGTCTTCACAACACTTATTAGCCTACACCTAGGCCTAACATTTAAGTATAACACACTTATTCAGCCGTTATATATGCTATTATAGGCTTAAACTCCCAAGACCCACGGAACTCTCTCTTACGATAAGCAGTTCTCCTTCTCTCTCATCCTCTGCTTTCTTCCCTTTTTTGGCGGTTCGCACCAGTTGCGCATTAACGCCACTCACTATGAACTTTAACCACTAAACCCCCCCCTCAATAATGTGCTACAGTCAGCGATGCGTGTTCGACTCCTCCTGCTTGAAAAAACAAACTAAACAAAATAAAATCACATCCTATTAATTATTAAATTGTGTTCTCCAAATATCTGAATTAAAGCTGCTCTTGTTTCACCCTCTCTCTAATCAGAATTCCCTTATATTCACAGTCAAAAAATAACCAATCACCAATAAACATGCTGGGCAAAAACACACCCATGTACATGCAAGTACATTTTTTGCAAGTACATGCCAAACAAACTTTATAGTTTAGCCGTAGTGGTCACCACCAACCTTTTCAAGCCTAAGATCACATCCAAAGTCCAAATGTAAACCAAGATCTACCACTTGCAAAACATTATGAAAAAACAAGGCCACAATGTAGTTCTACTTTGACATTCTTTGTTGCCTGTTAGTCACTAGCAAAATATTTATTTATCTATACAAATAGTATATAACTATACAAACTGTCAACTATAATTCAACATTTTCAACAGTAATATAACATTAAGTATTTTCACAGGCTTATTACTTATATATAAACACAATAATCAGTCAATTACAGGCCTAATGCTGGGTACACACCAAAAGATAATCGGGCTGATTTTGGGCCGATTTCCCCCCTTCCGACAATCCTAGCTATGTCCCGATTATCTTGATGGTTCAACAGATTATCTTATCAGATTTTCCCTTGGTGTGAGGTGTGTTAAGAGTGTCCGAACCTGCTCGGAAGAACGTCGGAGCCGCTCCGATCGCGAATCGTAAATATTCAACATGTTTAATATTTACGATCAGAAATCGCAGTGTGGGGGGAACCCCGAGGACAAACGCGCACACGTTCTGGAGATTATCACGTG
The DNA here is from genome assembly GCF_951802725.1 of Rutilus rutilus. Lineage (NCBI taxonomy): Eukaryota > Metazoa > Chordata > Actinopteri > Cypriniformes > Leuciscidae > Rutilus > Rutilus rutilus. The sequence goes on along the minus strand of NC_140222.1, from coordinate 36,107,603 downwards.
AAACAAAACAATATCCAATCAGAAAGCGAGATGATGGAAGACCAGTGCTGCGTTCCAGTCCACTTTTAGACACGCACTTGCGAACTTCCCTAAGCACTGTCGCTACTCGATCCGTACCGGTAACACGATCTGTACTGCGCATGTGCGAGAACGAAGTTTTTCTGCCACTTCCTGTCATCGTGAATGTTTTTACGACAACGTCAGTCACTACTCGATCCGTACTTTACTGTCACGATTTGTACTGTACTGTCCTGCATGTGCGAAATAAACATGGATTCTTTTGCATTTTATGTGAAAGTTCAACAATTTCTCTTAAAAGGAGAAATGCCTGACAATCACGAAGAGCGTCGGAAAGTGAGACGGCCGTCTGCGAATTTTATCATCAAAGGTAACTATGACAAGGCAAGACTTATCCAGGATTTGGCCTTAGTTCAGTTGTGTTGTGTAACAATATATCGTGCCACAATATATCGTAATACAAAAATGCAACAATACGTATCGTGGATAGTGAATATGTATCGTGGATAGTTCACCCAAAATAAAAATTACTGTGTGAGGAAAAAAATTGATGTTTTCAGAGTTTTTGTGTAAGTACTACATTAAACTACTATATATAATGTTGATTATAATGTATAATAATGCAATGGGGAATATTTGTGGGTCCTGATAATGCCAAACGCCTTATGTTACCAGAATGTTAAAAATATTCGTCTAAAATAATTCAGTATTTTCAGCTTCAGAATCATGAATATTTGTATTCTGGTGGCACAATTGTCCTTGGGTTACAAGCAAGTCCAAGCCTATTCATTTAAACCCACAATGTAATATCAAAGTTAGCATTTTAATCAACAGTGCATTTTGTGTTAACCTTTTATAATATTTCTTGGGAGTATCGCAATAATATCGTATCGTGAGTTCAGTATCGTGATATGTATCGAATCGTGAAATGAGGGTATCGTTACACCCAGCTTTTATAAACATGCCTTAGAAAAATAAACATTACTGGTGTGTATCTTGAGACAAAAAATGGCACTGACATATTTTAAGATGTATCAGTCACGGTGTTGCTTTCAGTTAAAACAGCTCAAATATGCATTTTACTCTCTGGGCCTTGTCTGTGTGAAACCGGGGGTATAAGAACCGGAAGATTGTATAATGAAAAATAGAAGAGAACTGACTGACTGGTACAACCTCATGTGCTAAATGGACAAAATTGTTTAAAATATCAAGTTATTTTAACTGTACTTGTTCAGCTCCCTTATCTGGGTATTAATATGTGACTTTAATGTAGTTAAACCTGTCAGATATCAGATAGTAATATGATATTTTTCTATTTACTTTGAACTTCAACTCTTTCAGACGTTTTCTTTTTTCCTTTTAAAACAGACGACAGACTCTTCTACATCGGCCCCAGTATGCAGTATATGCGGCTAGTTGTCCTGTCAGAGGAAAAGAAGAGATCTGTTCTCACAGAGTGCCACAATAACCCTGGGACTGGCAATCATAGTGGTGTCAGAGGCACTCAAAACCGGGTTATTGCTGGCTACTATTGGTCTACAATTATCCGGGATGTGAAAGAATGGGTAATTTTACATACTTAATGGGTATCTTATATCTATTCTTAAGAATGTGTCTACTTTTGCCACCTTTGATTGTTAGATACCTCCTTGATTTAAAAGTTATATTTGAAGTGGATCAAAAAGGTTAATCAAAGTTGTCCTAAGACAAGAACGGGTATTGTTCAAACGTCATATATAACTTTAATGAAAGGTCTTTATCCACTTAAAATGTTGACTACTGTATTATCACCTGCAGTAGCATATGGACTAAACCTATTAAAGCCACAGATGCCATGTCACTTAATGTTAATACCGCCATCTCATCAACTGGATATTTTTCTAGACAATTTGTTCAAAAAAATGTGTTTCTTTTTAGGTCAGATCTTGTCACCGCTGCCAGTTAAATGACCCAATCAAGACTGTTGTGCCAGTCTTACATTCCATTAAGGTACTTCTTACAATGTTTTAGAATACTGATGAAACTAACAAGCTAGTCTCAAGCTTGTGTACAGTTTTACCAGCATTTGACTAATGCTAATTTTGTGGCATGCAGGTAAAAGAAGCTTGGGAGGTGCTTGGTCTGGATCTGATTGGGCCACTGCCAGAAACGGCACGCAACAATAAGTATGTCCTTACAATGACAGACCTGTACACCAAGTGGGTGATTGCAGCGCCCCTGCAATCTAAGACAGCAGCTGAGGTGTCTGCAAAAATAATCAGAAAGTTGTACTTGTTCGGCACGGTCAGAAAAATAATTACCGACCAAGGGAAGGAGTTTGTCAACAAGGTGAAGTTTTGTAAAGGTTTAATTGTTTTCCCCCTACTCTAGTCACTCTCAACATATATGTTGTTATCTACAATTACTCTAGTCTTGCAAATTTAACTGATGATCCCTCTGCAGCTCAACAGCAGCATTTTCAGTACGCTGAACATCAAACATGCTGTCTCCAGTGCTTACCATCCCCAGACCAACGGACAGGTAACTCTTATACAGGATATCTGTCCTGGAAGAACTATTGTTGTCTTACGGTTATTCACAACACAGGCTCATTAGAAAAACGTTCCTGTGGCAATATTTATACATGTCACTGCAGTTTCCAACAGAAATTAACACTAGAGGTAGTAAAATAGCAAGCACTTTTAATCATTTTTATACACAATTATGATTGCAAGGGCAGATTATGGATCAATGACTTGTTTTCACGTGGCTCCTTGCACAATATTATGTTATGACCTCAAAACCCTTTTTACCATAGTGCATGATTTGTAGGGATGCACCGATGTGAAAATTGTGGCCGATACCGATAACCGATATTAATATTGCTGTTATGGCCGATACCGATATTTACCGATGTCGATATCTCTGTATAGAAAACAAATTTTAATGATTATCAAATAAAGAGCTATTTTCCAAAACACATTTTTTTTACTTTAGAAATGACTGATATTGGGCACCTTTACCTGTGTGCAAAATATGTCACACATACACACATTGCATTGCATATAATGTGTGCTGGTCAACTTGTCTAAAATTAAGAAACCCTTAGAAAACAGTAAAAAAAAACAAAAAAAACAGGAACATGTGTACAATTAAGATAGGCTACTTCATTTATTATTCCAATATCCAAATATTATTCTAAAAAATACCACAGGGAAAAGGGCTTCTTGTGACTGTCTTTGCGTTTGAACATTGCACATGTTAAACAGGACACGCAGCTGAATAAATGTTAGCCAATACAAACATATTTATAGAAAACAGTTGACAATGAATAGACAGGAGTCCAATAATAGCATAACGAATCACTTATTCTAAAAATAATAACAAGTAGGCTATAAGACGAATCCGACATATGGGCTGTGTTAACAGTAAAACGTCCGTCATTTAACGAATTTTAAAAACACGGATGGATAATACAAAATGCTTTCTGACATTTTGACAGAAAAAAACAAACAAGCAAGAACAAAATTTAAACTTAGCCCGTTTTCATTTTACAATTATCTTCTCTCTCTATGTGCGCGCGTCCGTGTTTGTGAGAGAGAGCTCGCGCAGCACCGGTAGCCTACTTTTTTAATCCATAAGTAACGAACGCGATAGTTTTCATACAAACTAAATATGTAACATAATTAGGTAGGCTACTTTAGTTATTATTAACACAATAACACATGAAAAATAGTGCTTTCTGCTTAGCCCGTTTTCATTTTACAATTATCTTCTCTCTCTATGTGCGCGCGTCCGTGTTTGTGAGAGAGAGCTCGCGCAGCACCGGTAGCCTACTTTTTTAATCCATAAGTAACGAACGCGATAGTTTTCATACAAACTAAATATGTAACATAATTAGGTAGGCTACTTTAGTTATTATTAACACAATAACACATGAAGGCTACGTTTCTCAACACTGAGAATGAATAAATAAACGCCTGTTTCTCCACTCGCGCTTATCAGAATCCACAAATCACACGCGCTGTCACTTTTGAGAAAAATCTAATTCGAATGGGTATCATATATCAAGCAATATATTCAAATGTCTACGAGTCAAAAAACGATCAGTCAAAAATGTGTCATGAGGAGGAAAAAAACATAAGTGGCACTGGACTGCATTAACAATGTTACGGACGTGAGCGCTCTCGGCACTTAAAAACTGCTTTAAAACTTTCACAGAGACCTCAAGCAGAAAGCACAAAGCCTGTCTTTAAATTTAATTTCGTTTTGTATTAATTGTATCTTAATTTTGATCAATGTTTCATCAACGAATTGCATTGGATTTAATAAATAAAAAGTATATATACTAGAAAATATTTAATCAGGACAGAGGCGACGGCGCGTGAACCTGGAGCGCGTCTCATAAATGAACCAAAATCTAATTGTATCTTAATTGTGATCAATGTTTCATCAACGAATTGAATTGGATTTAATAAATAAAAAGTAAATATACTAGAAAATATTTAATCAGGACAGAGGCGACGGCGCGTGAACCTGGAGCGCGTCTCATAAATGAACCGAAACCTACCTGCCTCACAGACCTGAGACATATATAGAAAGCTTGAAACTTCTATTTTTAAACAGAACAATTCAAAATGAAAGAAAACAGACTGTTCTCTGCTTATGTCATCTGTATGAAATGTGTATTTCTCTCACATCAACCTCTTCAGCTTCACACATTAAATATCGGCCTGTTCACATCGGCCATATTTTGACATCGGAACGATACCGATGTGTAAAAAAATGACCATATCGGCCGATATTATATCGGCGGCCGATATATCGTGCACCACTAATGATTTGTAAACTAATAAATTCTGAAGTTTGCACCACTTAACCAGCTCCATATGGTCCATATGAGCCTGGGCTGGTTATTCATCAACTTTATAAATGCATTGATATGTACAGGATGAAAGAACCAATCAGAACATCAAGCGTGCTCTCAGAAAGTATGTTAATGACAACCACAATGACTGGGACCTCCACCTTCCTGCTGTGGTGTACGGTATCAAGCAAAGCGTGGGAGTGAGAGCGTGTGAGTGTGTGAGAGTGTAAGAGCGTGTGAGAGTGTAAGAGCATGTGGGAGTGAGAGCGTGTAAGAGCGTGGGAGTGAGAGCGTGTGAGTGTGTGAGAGTGTAAGAGCGTGTGAGTGTGTGAGAGTGTAAGAGCGTGTGAGAGTGTAAGAGCATGTGGGAGTGAGAGCGTGTAAGAGCGTGGGAGTGAGAGCGTGTGAGTGTGTGAGAGTGTAAGAGCGTGTGGGAGTGAGAGCGTGTAAGAGCGTGGGAGTGAGAGCGTGTGAGTGTGTGAGAGTGTAAGAGCGTGTGGGAGTGAGAGCGTGGGAGTGAGAGCGTGTGAGAGTGTAAGAGCATGTGGGAGTGAGAGCGTGTGAGTGTGTGAGAGTGTAAGAGCGAGTGTGTGAGAGCGAGTGAGAATGTGAGAACGAGAGTGTGAGAGAGCGTGTGTGAGTGTAAGAGTGAGCGTGCGAGAGCAGAGTGAGTGAGTGTGAGAGAGAGCGTGTGACAGTAAGAGTGTCTGTGTGAGGGAGGGATGGAGAGCGTGTGTATGTGTGAGATCGAGCGAGTGAGAACGTGTGATGGATTGAGGGAGGGAGAGAGTGTGTGTGTGTGAGTGTGTGAGAGCGAGCGAGCTAGAGCGTGTGTGTGTGTGAGAGCGAGCAAGTGAGAGCGTGTGTGTGTGTGTGTGTGTGTCAGGGAGGGAGGAGAGGGAGGAGAGGGAGGAGAGGGAGGAGGAGAGATGGAGGAGAGGGAGGGGGAGGAGAGATGGAGGGAGGGATGAGGGAGGGGGGAGGAGAGATGGAGGGAGGGATGAGGGAGAGATGGAGGGAGGGATAGAGGGAGAGAGGGAGGGAGGGAGGGAGGGAGGGAGAGAGGGAGGGAGGGAGGGATGAGGGAGGGATGAGGGAGAGAGGGAGGGATGAGGGAGAGAGGGAGGGAGGGATGAGGGAGAGAGGGAGGGAGGGATGAGGGAGAGAGGGAGGGAGGGATGAGGGAGAGAGGGAGGGAGGGATGAGGGAGAGAGGGAGGGGGGAGGGATGAGGGAGAGAGGGAGGGAGGAGGGAGGGAGGAGAGAGGGAGAGGGAGGAGGGAGGGATGGAGGAGGAAGGAAGAAGGAAGGGATGGATGGATATAGATGGAGGGGTAGATGGATGGAGGGAGAGATAGATGGATGGATGGATAGATAGATAGATAGATATATAGATAGATAGAGGGAGGGAGGAGAGAGAGAGGGAGAGAGAGAGGGAGGGAGGGATGGAGGAGGAAGGAAGAAGGGAGGGATGGATATAGATGGAGGGGTAGATGGATGGAGGGAGAGATAGATGGAGAGGTAGATAGATGGAGGGAGAGATAGATGGAGGGGAGAGATAGATGGAGGGGGTAGATGGATGGATGGATGGATGGAGAGATAGATAGATGGAGGGATAGATAGATGGAGGGAGAGATAGATGGATGGAGGGATGGATGATAGATGGATGGAGGTAGGTATGGATGAATTAATTTATTAATAAATAAATAAATAATTTTATCCTGTGTGTTTCTGTGTTTTCTTGAGTGCAGACATTTGTTAAAGTATGCTGAAATAAGTAGAACAAACCTTTACCAAATGAAATATTACATGTAGTAATATTGTAAATATTACAATATATTACAATATTACTTCTGCAGAGGAGGCTGATCGCACACTACAACCGTCATAATGCCCACACTTAATGCACATCTGTATTTCCCATACACAAACTATTTAATTCTCCATTTAATTAATTGAATCAATTTAATGTAACCTTGATATATATATATATATATATATATATATATATATATATATAATCACTAGTAAATAACTATTTACGATACGGATCGTTTTTGTTTTGTTTATTTGATGTAAAATGTACAACAATAACTGGCTTATACAGAATTGACAAAAATATGAGTGTTAACAGGAAACGGAGCTCGTAGAATAACACACAATTTTAGGGAGAAGAAAACTAAATAAAGTTAAAATAAAATAAATAAACAAACAATAAATAACATGACAAAGGATAAATAAAAGAAATAAAAGTCAATTGGGGGCTTCAGTTACGATACGGATCGTGTAGTGTCGAACAACAACTGCCGTAAATGGTTTCGACATCAGACAGGAAGGAGACGCGTTCTCGCACATGCGCAGTACAGATCGTGTTTCCGGTACGGATCGAGTAGCGACAAGCACTTCCCCTTGGGGGAATCCCTGCCGCCATTTTGAAGTGCGTTCCACTTGTGAAGTGGACGAGGGAAGTTTATATGGACAGACCCTCGTTCCCTCGATTTTGACCGAGGGAGCGAGTCTGCTTCAAATGTACACTTCAGGCACCTATATGTCCCACCACAATGCAGTACGATTGTGACGTCACCACATATCTCATCTAATCACCACCACAACAGACAACTCTATGATATATTAATTATATATATTTTTTTGTTTAAAACAACCCAAACACACATAAACATTTGGATGCTGCATTAAACAAATTCTTAAAGGAAAAAAAAAATTAAATAATAAATCAACTCCACAGCTGATTCCAAGTGATCAAGGGCTTAGGACGTTCCAGTTCAGCCCATTGCAGTTTCCGCCAGTAGTGGGCACTCGCAATGACGTACATCCGAGTGAACGAGACGGAGGGAAGTTTGCGAGTGAAGGGCATGACAGTTTTGGACTGGAACGCAGCAATGGTCATTCTCACACACACACACACTTGCAGGAAGCAGTGTTAAGATTTAGTATTCATAAGTGTAAATTTGGAGGAAACAAGCCTTTGTTTTTCATTTTAAGAGCAGAAATTTTACAATAGCCTACCTAAACACAATATTGGGTTTGAAAAATAAGAAAGCTGCAAAGTGCGTTTCAATCCGTAAACATTTTCTAATTTTTGTTTAACTTTTAAGTTTGTCACTGATTATGTATGTCTTTTTATGTTTGATTATCGGCTTTACTCTTTGTACCCCCCTGACTAATTGTAATTCTTAAAATCAATAAAAAAAAAAAGATTTAAAAAAAAAAGAAGCTGAGTGTTAAGGGTTCAGTGAGGTTCTATAGAGGGATTAAATAACTTTTTCTAAAGAGACAATAAAGCCAATAAAGAATAAATAAAGAATGAATATATTTCTGTATAAAAGGTTATAATGGTGGGTACAATGTTTTTTTTCACGTGAATTTTCTGTGAAAATCATTCCAAACACTATCGCAATTTCTTCCTTCATATCGTCCGCTATGCTTATTCTGAAGTCTCACGATATTTTGCAAGATTTCCTGTGTTCACAGTCGAGACTCTGGTTGAAAATCTGTTTGTGTGTGGTGTGCTCTCTTTGTCACATCATGGCACACCACACACTATAGGAGCAAAACGCTTAAATCTAGGATTTTTTGTCCTCATGTTTGTGGTCTATCACATTTTGAAAATCTTATAAGATGTAAAAAATCTTTTGGTGTGTACCCAGCATAAGCCAATAATGTACTGTTTCACTTTCCCTTTTAAAACATATTTCAAACACTTCAAAATGGAAATACTCAGGTTAGTGCAACTAGCATACAAAATATTATGACAACAGTCATCTTTCAATTCTTCAAAAATATTTTCACACAAATTACAGACCTACATTCATTACCTCAATAATCAATCAATTACAGGCCTAAAACAATCATGTACAACACTGATTCTCTTTCCCTTTTTCAACAACATAAAACACATAAAACACTTTTAACAATATAGCCAACAGATTTCAAACTAGCAATACTCCCTCAGATGAGATTCTCTCCCCACACATATATCCAATGTGATGGCTGTGATTGCACACTATCAGCAAGTGCTCTGTAGTCTGGCTCCTAGTTTGACACAGCAAGTCTTACACAGTCTGTGAGATGTCTATTAGTTAGACAAGATCTGTTCTTTGACTTGATTATTTTTATTTGTGAAAAGGCCATCTCACAGAGATATGTTGATCCAAAGTAGGCCTTCACCTTAAGTGCACAGGATGAGAGAAGGGGAAACTTTTCAGTGTTTACAAGACCCCCAAAATCACTGTCTCTTGACCTTGCTTTCAACTCGATGCCGTTTTGCAGTTCAATTATTTCCATGTCAACTCCAATTGGTAAAGCAAATACTTGCTGGAATTTGGTGGATACCTCCTCAATCTCAATGGGGAGGAACGGGTTTGAGATAAATACAACAACCTCCCATATGTCATTTAACTCCTGAAAACGCCTGTTAAATTCGGATGCCAGTTTCTCCAGTTGGGAACAGAATTCTTGCGGGAGAAAAGCATCTTTGTTTCTCATGTTTTGCGACATTTTTTTCGAGGTTTGGGAAGTGCACTAGGCTTCCATTCTTCAGCTGAGAAGCCCACACTCCCACCTTGGCCTTAAAGGCATTGACAGCGCTGATCATGTGGGTCACGTCTTTGTCTTTTCCCTGAAGCTCATAGTTCAGCTCGTTCATTTTTGCTGTTACGTCCGTGAGGAAACCCAAGTCTAGCAGCCATGCATCATCAGACAGTTCCTCATGCTGCTCATTTCGTGACTCCAGAAATGATTTGATTTCAGGCAGCAAGTCCACAAATCGCTGCAGTAGGCCTACTTTCCCACGACTCAACCACCTTATGGAAGAGTGGAGAATCAAGTCACCGTATGAGGCATGAAGCTCATCTAATAAAGATTTAAACAAGCGGTGCTGAAGTCCTTTTGCCCGAATCGAATTTACAATTTTATCGACAAGTGTCATGACATGAGACAAGTCCACTACTTTACTAGCCAGTGCTTGCTGATGGATCACACAGTGATAGTTTAAAAACCTGGGGAAATCGGGATCGCGATGGCACAGTGCAACGAAGCCTGAATGCAGCCCACGCATTGCCGGTGCCCCGTCTGTGGTGAACGCAACCAGCTTATGAATAGGGATGCTGTTATCATGCACATAACGTTTAAACTCGTTGTAAATGTCCTCACCTCTTGTCCTCCTATGAAGGTAAAATGATGTCATAATGGATTGCATGTGCAGGGTAAGATTTGTGAAAGTGTACATAAGATTGCAAGCGTAAATTAAATTTGCATGCGCAAGAGAAGATTTGTAAAGGTGTAAATCGCCTTTCAAGTGTAAGAAAAAAATATTTGCAGCATTTAACTGTTATTCGTAAGTGTAATTCATGTATTGTGAACCTGCAGCTTCATGCTAACGCAAAATAAATAGGATCTGTATTCCTCTGACTTCCATTTTTCCGCGCTTACACTTTTGGCACTTTTGCGCACAAATACGGCCAAAAGTATTGCAGGCCTGTGAACAGCAATTTGCGACCGAAAACAACAGAGTTAGGAACTGCAAAACAGATTCATTGCGTAAAATTAAACTTTGTGTAAAAAAAAAAAAACTGTTGCAAATGTCTAAATGACTTGTGTGCATGGGGCAAAAAAGTTCCCGAAATAACCCGATTTGTACAGTTGTGTCTTTCTTTTTCCTGCGCTTCCAGTTTTGGCACGATTCTCTCACTCATTGAGTTTTGCAAGCGTGGAGAGGAGGGCGGGTCCACCTTCTTCATGTAGCCAATCAGATGAGCTTCTCGCTCACTCTAGGTTTACTCTTATCTGATTGGTTAAATAAACACGCCAGTCACCAGAACACATCTTTATCTTCATTTGGCTCAGAAACGTTCTGGTTGCCGAAATGGTACTTTTAATGCACACATGTTAAATAAATAAACAAATAGATCATGATTGCTTAATAGGCAGGGAGGACAATAAACAAAAGAACAATTTCGACCTCCATCTGTACACTTTACTTCCATCTACACTGCATTTGCACTGCTTACTGTGACTACTGTGTAAGTTAATTAGATTTTTAATATAGGTTTAATGTATGTATGTTTCATATGCTACTGGATACTTGAATTTCCCTCTAGATAAATAAAGTATCTATATCTATCTATCTATCTTTAGCATACAGTGCAGTTTTCCTGCAGTGTGGCTCCATCAGTCAGTTTGAAAAAAAAATTGAGGTACTGATTTTCAAGGGTGCCTGATTTACATGTGTTGTAAAGAACAGCAAAAAGTGGACATGGAATATTTTGTGACAAGGTTAAGAGTAATTTTTTTTTATTTGTGTGTAATTTTCAACCTGTTTTAAAAGTCTCTTAGATTTTCTTTATAATTAAATAATATGAGAGTAGTGTATTGTCTTGTCATTATGCAGCTATAATTTGGAATTGGTAAGCCCACAGCCTACTTTTTTACTTTACTTTAAACTAGTTGTCACATCACACTACAAATAAAATACATAAAAAGTATTGGTATTGGTATCGGTATTGGCAATACCAGCCTGGGTATTACTTGGTATCGGATCGAATAGGAGTTAAGTGGTATCGCAAATCACTAGCGACTCAACTGACGCTGATAGATCACTTGATAATGACAACATGGCGGATGTAGTGAGTCCAGATTATATTCATACTATATAGAACATACTTTTTTAGCAGTCATGAAGTAATTACTTATTCATATACTTACTACCTACTCAAGAGAGTGTGTGATTTTAGACGCAGCCAAAGCCTTGTCTGGTGCCTAAAATCAGTGTTTTACTGCATTTGGTCTAGTTTGGTCTATTTGGTCCCAAAACTGTATTAAAAGTCTTTTATCAGCCCAAGAGGCAGATGGAGGAAGCAGGGAAGAGCAGAAAGCAGGAGAAAAAGTGATGGTAAAATGAGCAGAGTTTATTGAATAATCTTAGTTGTGTGTGTTTCAATGCCAAGACTTCGTCTGACCAGCACAAATACAACAAGTGTTATTATAACACAAGCAATAGTGGTGTAAATTACTGCTTCACAACATCATCCTGTGACGTTAAACCCTCGAAATGGAGACATTCTCTTATCTCTTACTCAGGAAGACAAATATCCCTTAAAACTAAAAAACTGTACAATTAAACAACAATGGAAAAATAATAAAATAACTGATCAATGAATGATTCAATAAAATGAGTATATAAATGGTTTAAATGATTATTATAAATGATTATGATTAAATTGAATAATAAAAAAATTAGAAAAATGAATTGAGCATAAAAAAGAAAGAAGAGAAAACAACACAAATGTACGGTTGTGAAGAATCCTTGGATCCTTCACCTTTAAGAGTAAAAATACTCTTTTAATTTGGCACAACTGTGGTTACACCAGCCCTACAGCGACTGTATATGAAGCCAACTACTGAAAATCATATAATGAGACACAAGCATTACATATCTAGCCCTGCAAGCATGTTGTGTTCATGTGATTAATTTGTCATCATAACAAACAAATAAAAAAAAACAGGAATAGCATACAGTGGTCATAGAAGGTTTTTGGAAACTTAAAGTGTGTATGTCAGGTTAAATTTTTTTTTTAGATATATTAAATAATGTTTAGATGTCTGAGTGAAAATGTAATTATCATTAAAATTATTACTGTAATTGCCCTACAGTAAGCTTTATAGCCATTTCTGTCAAGATCATATTTTTAAAACGCCGCTGAGCTGTGACGTCATAAGAGGGAGACGTGCCAAAAAAGTTCTATTCAAGTATGGAGAGTTTTGAGTCTGAGGAGATCCAAAATCCCCCTCAAACCTACGATGGCCCACAGCCATACAATTTTGAGCCTCCCAGGCGTGAGACGGATGAGGAGCCAAACAGAAATTTAACTACTTCCTATTGAAGAACCATAAACATCTGGTGTGAAGAGAACCAGTGGAGAGTTGGTCAGGTGTCTTGGTAAGTATAGGCATAACTTAGAGGTGGAACGGTACATGTAAAAGCATTGAACCCAAACGGTACGGTGCATGAATATACACTGAGAATAAACGGTATAAAAATAAATAAAACTCGCGTGCAAATGAATTAATGCGGAACTACTGTTAGTCACGCGGGTTATTTAGGGACGCCGAATCTGTAGCTCCGCCTCAGCTCTGAAGCTCCGTGGCTATAATGAACAGGCTGCGATGTCAAGATTGCATCATTGCAATGCTGGAATATGTTGGTTGGTTGGTTGGTTGGTGTGTGTGTGTGTGTGTGTGTGTGTGTGTGTGTGTGTGTGTGTGTGTGTGTGTGTGTGTGTGTGTGTGTGTGTGTGTGTGTGTGTGTGCATGTGTTTGTGTGAGTGTGAGTGTGAGAGAGAGAAAGAGAAAGAGATAGGCGCGGACGCGATCGAACAGTGGAAACATAAAAACATTCTCCGTCATTTTCATTACAAATGACCGAAGTCTTGGATACGGAAGCAGCACTGAAATCAGCGCGTTTGGTCCGAACAAACTTGACCCAGGCACGGAACACAGACCTGCTTTTTGGGAAAAAGTGGACTCTGTGACCGGTTTTAATGGTGTTTTTGCACCCAGCACAAACGCAGTAATTCACCATCGTGAAAATACGCCTGCGTATACCTAACTAACTAACTTAAATAACTAACTAACTTAAATAACTAACTAACTAACTAACTAACTTAAATAACTAACTAAATAAATAAATGTCCTAATCACTTATTCTCTCGCTCTATCACTCGTACAATTATCAACACAGCTCACAAACTTCTCCTCAACTCTGAACTGGGGAGACGTCTCCCTCTTATGACGTCAAGCGATTCGTTTGGGGGGAGGAGCAGTTTTAAGCGAGTACTGAAAATAACGAACTTTTTCATCTTATATTCTGCCTTTAGGTATCGAAAAACATAAAAAACAATACATCAACTTGTCAAACGTGTATTTCCCCTAACTATTTTGTGTTTATCTAAAAAAAAAATTTAACCTGACATACACACTTTAAGTCGCACTTAAAAAAATTCTGCATTTCATTGCATTAGATACAAAATAACAGAAGTGCAATCAGCAAACAAAAGATGCTAGAGCTCTTCTTAGCAGTAACTTCACTTTTCAGAGACACCTTTTCAGACATTCAGAATCAAACTTGTAAATACGAGTTTCAGTTAAAAATTAAACATGAACGCCCTGGGCATGAACTGGGAAGCTCAGAATAATTTTGATACCCAAGTTCCCAAGTTTAATGTTTATATGATTGTCAATGAATGAGACACTAAATATCATTTAGGCTTTTATAAGATTTTCCCAATCAATAGGCAAGAATAAACCTGGGTTCCTCCATGATTCCCGATCTTTCCGACAACAAAGCACTTGAATGCAACAAGCTCGTAATAACAACTTCAGAAGTGGGAAGAATTAGATGCGTTTTGGTAGATTGGATCACAAGTGGACTAAACTAAATACAGATGTTAATGGGATCTAAAACATTTTGAGCTTATCCACTTTTGAGGAAAACACATTTGAATGGATTGCTTTCGTAGAGTAAACACTCATGTGATTGAATGCATTCAAACAGCCACAAAAGACCGTCTACTCTTCGCCTACTGAACTAATGTATAAACATTATGGGAAGAGCTCTAGCTGGACGGGATTTAAACCTTGGCTGAAGACCCAAGTTTGGTTTGAAGATGAAAAATGTACCAAGCACAATGTTCTCTCTCCATTCCTGATTTCTAACACTCACTCAGTGTTCGGCTGGTCTTGTGTCTGTCAAAGCAGAAACGAAAGCTGACGCTCTCCGTGTGTTTTTCCGTCGTCTCTGGCCGTGTTCATATGTGAATTGCATGAGATTATTTCGTTTATTAGATTGTAAGATCTGAAAAAAAAAGCCCATACATTTGCTCCTCATAGACCCTCCCCTTGAAGAAATCAGCACAGAAGTGGTTAAAAGTGGACAAAAGAGACGGATTAAAACACCAGTTGTAAACGGGAATGTGTCTCCCTCGACCAAAACACATCTAAATACCAGGTGTAAACAGGGCCAATATGTCCTTCAGGCCACATCTTTCATGCCATGTCCTAGCACAACCTTAATCGATATAGTTCATTATATATTACATATTCATAACACAAAATTTGAGAGCCATAGATTTTTTTCTTCACTTTGAAGAATATCTATAAATGTTTCAATATCTAGAAACTTAAACCTCATTTTGTGAAATGTTTTGAAAAGGGTACGTGAGCTATATTTTTTTTAACTGACACTCGTTTTTGACATTTTGATATGTAACGTGTATACATTTTTAACAGAAATTATTCATCCTCTTGTTCAACATCACACAGAGACACTGAATTATCATAAAGCACAAATCCAGCATAGAGGGGTTCAGTGAATGTGGTGTTGAATGTGTGTAAGTGTCTGAGTGTGTATGTGTCAGAGATGCCATAGAAGGACAGAATGCCGGCCGGCTCGTCCACATACACTCCTGCTCTGGTATAGGGAGGTGATGGGGCAGGTATGTGTGTTCCCTTACCAACATGCCAGGCGATCAGTGTCTCCCTAAAGAAGCTCAGAATCCAGGATTTTTCATCGAATCCAAACACACAGTCGGTTCTTTTTCCTTTCCTTTTGATTCCTTTATATGCCACTGCCATATCACCCAACCAAGTCCATTCAGCCTCCCAGTAACAGCGTCCAGTCAGACGCTCTTTACACAGAACCTGTGGAAGGCCATCATGTCTCATTCGATTATCAGGATCTACCCGGGCGTCAAATCTCTCTGGATGATCAGGATGTGACATTGGTTCTGGATTATATACCAACTCTTTGCTGCCCTCTACAACGGATAGACAATTGTGTACCGTGTTTGGATCCAGTGTGAGACGACAGAAATCTGGACACAAGAAAACAACATTAATAAGACCCCAAAATATGTTCAAGAATCAGATTGGCCTTGGATCTACTTTTCGGCTCCACTTAAATGTTTTTGACAGCACATACACAATCAAAACATTTTATATTTGAGACCTTATTCTGGTCTATTGTGAAATGGTGTCCTGTGAAGAAAAGGCATGTGTGTAGACCTACATTTTTGTAGTCCTCCTTTAATCATGGTCTCTCCTCCATGATCCAGACTGTCAAAAAAAAAAAAAAAAAAAAAGCATGTGCCATTATTCTATTCATCTGACTCACCAAAAAAGGAAGAAATAAGTCTTAAAAATACAACACAACAAATTTTCACTCATGTCTATGCTAATAACTTTTGAACTAAGGTTAAAAGTATTTTTTCCTCTGATTCTGTGGCTCATGACAAGTCACCATATGATGTTATTTTCTGTCATGAATTTTTCCACCATTTTGATGGTTTGTCCATTTTTCACCATCATTTCTGAAATCATATTCAGACTGTGCTGGCAAAGAGTTACAAAAAGAGTCAAACAATACTAAATTGTCCCATGTTAGCCATTTTGGGCATTGGCCATTTTGAATTTTGTCATAAAATGCTGTATTTTATGAAAGCTTTAGCATATAGTTACAAAAGTTGATTTGTGTCTTCGGCACTATGCCCTGAAACAACATTTCAGCTCTTTTGGTCCGGATATAATAAAATTGACAAATATGTTTATAGCGTTTGCGAATTTTGTCTAATAGCCATGAATCTCACCTCGTTCTATTCCTTGGGTCCTACAGAATCCAGTGGTATATTTTTTTCGTTTGAAAACGCATCTTTTTCTCTCCTTTTTGGCTTTCTGTCCACACACAGACGGTGTTTTTATTAATGAAAACAAAGCTTTTTGAAAACGCTCTCCAAAGTGAATAAATTTGAAAATGCTGTTTTCGCATTGAAGTGTGGACTGTAAAAGGTATTTAAAACCGAAGACGTAAGTTTAGTCACGTGACTCATATTGTGCCAATAGATATTCATGTTTATACCAGTATTGTGCCTGTTATGTGCTATTCACTTTCACGCAGTTGCTAAAATGTTACTTTGCACACTCTTTATATCACAGTCCTGCAAAGATGACCGAATTTACTCACATTTGCTGTCCTGTGGTAAAACATGAGAGCAGTTGCGTTTTAGACCAAACATATGGTGAATGAGTGCGACCTGGAAACATCAGTGAAAGGTGAGATATTTTGCTAAATAAAATGATCTTTTCAGAAGAATTACGGGATAAAAACGTCCTTTTTGCCAAGATAACAGCTCTGAGTCTTCTTCTATAATGCCTGATGAGTTTGGAGAACACCTGACAAGAGTTTAAAGACCATTCCTCCATACAGAATCTCTCCACATCGTTCAGTTTCTCAGGTCCATGCTGGTGCATCTCTTCAGTTCACCTGACTCATTTTGTATAGGATTCAGGTCAGGGACTGGGATGGCCAAGCCAGAAGCTTCATTTTGTGCTCAGTGACACATTTTTTGTGTTGATTTTGATATTTTTAATGATTTACAATGATTTTAATCATTGTCCTGATGGAAGATCCAATCACCGCTCATTATAAGATTTCTAGCAGAAATGGTCAGGTTTTGATTTTTTATCTGTTGGTATTTGCTAGAATCCATGATGACATGTCTCTGAACAAGATGTCCAGGACCTTGAAGGATCCAAATTTAAGAATATGTTTAAGATCTGCTGATCTTACTTCCTTACATAACATCACATGAAAAACTAAGGTGAATTACACTGTATTGGGCATTCAAGGTGAACATGATGGCATCAATTTACTGATCAGAAGTCAGCTTTAAGTCAGCTGTCTAAACATTGTAATAGTCAGGGGTTTTGTTAGTCTTTGATCTTCCAACTAAGAGTTGTACTGTGTGTGAATGTTATCTAGTCTTAGTTCTCGTGACCATTTGTTGTGTATACCATTTGGGGGGGGGGGGTACCATTGTCTCAGTTGGGGGCAATTGCCTCTATTGTCTTTAGATGATTAGATTTAGTGGTTACCTCTAAGGCTGTGTGTATGTTTAGCACCTTTAAGGACAGCCCACTGAAAGGCCTATAAAGAAACCATGTAAAGTATGTTAGCCAGACTATTTGGGAAGAACTGCAGCCGCGTCAACGCGAAGTCCTCAATAAAGAATAACTTTGTTTGAACGTGATCCCCAACGTCTCCTGGTTTCTGCTTCGACGAAGAAAAAGTTTTCAACAATTTGGTGCCGTCACCCGGATGGAGAAGAAGGAAACTCAAAGAACTGAATCTTAAAACTTCAAGCTTCCTCCAGATTGAAATCTTCAAGCTCAAAGATCTCAACAAAGCTGACTGAGTTCCAGACGAATGTTTTCTGTACAACCAAAGACTCTGTGAGTTTTCACTCCATTCAAAGAACCAATGCAGACCAGTACAAATGTTTTCCTCTGCGCCGTTCAGAGAAGTAGTTAACAAACAGCTGTAGAGTTTGGTTAACTAAAGATAAGCCTCTAAAAAGTTTTCTTTTAGAGATGAAATTGATCCTCTGTTGTTGGCAGGGAAGATTAACAGTTACATGTTAATATTGTTTGTACCTTTGTAAGCTAGAGAAGATTTAGCCTCATGTGCTAATAAGATTGTACCCTCTGTTTGCAAGACAGTAGAGAGAAGGTTTTTTTTGTGTGTGTTTGTTTGTGGTAACAGAAATTCACAAAATGTTTAGGAAAAGTACTAGACAGATTACACCTTTTTGGACAGATAGTGAATTCAAGTCTTTGTTATCAGAGCACATGGACTCCATCGTGACTGAGCCAGTCAGATTGAATTTAACAAAGAAATTTGGCATTGATCCAGAGAAAGTGTGGTCAATTGAAGATTGCAAGAAAGTGTTGAGTGCATGTATCAGGAAGAAAAATCTGAAAGGCATCATCTGTTGTCACCGAGAATTTAGCTTATCCATTGCACAAGAACAAGCTCATTGTATTGCTACGTTAAACGATCAGAACAAACAATTGCAGACTCACATGTCCTGTCTCAAGACAAAGGTGGGCCATAACAAAGCCTCAACCAAATGTGATTTAGAAGACCAACAGTCAGATGAAAGCTATCCTGATTTACAGTCTTTTGATAGTATATAGAGGACAATGTCAATGCAGATGTAAATGCAGTTGAAGTGTGCGTAGCTAGACAAAAGCCTCAGGGAAAAGATGTTGATACAGTTCCATTTGCAACCCCCATATTGCAGCCACAAGCAGTCAAAACATCTTTAGGTCCGAAAGATATTGAGAGAATTGCTGAAAGTTTGCCATCAGTGCAAAGAAATTTTTCTGAGTTTAGGAGAGCATTGTTCAGTAAAATGCATCTTTACGACATGTCGTTGCCGGAAGTTACACAGGTGATGTCACAAATTCTAACTGAATCTGAATTCAATAATTTTGAGTCTGCTGTTACTTCCGAACTGCAACCTGTCAGTAAAGGCGATTTGAGAGAAGGTGTTTTGAAAATCCTAAAGAATATCTTAGGACCTAAAATCGATTGGTCGAGAGTTACTAGCTGTGTACAAGAGAAAGAAGAAACTGTGAGTGAATATACTGAGAGGTTCTGTCAGGTAGCTGCAGTGTACAGTGGAATTGTAGATACTCCAGGAAAAGTGCTAGGTGATAATGGTCCCCTAGTTCGCTCATGGTTTCAGGGTCTTCTGTCAGAACATAAAAATGCATTGCCTTACTTAGAATTAACATGGTCCAGTAGAACCCTGCAAGACAACTTGGACAGTTTAGCTATTTGGGAAAGAGACTCTGATGTCAAGGCAAGAGTAAAAATTGCAGCAGCATCCTTTAAGGTTAACTCAGAGAAGCAAAAGAAACGCAAAAGCCCTAGAGAAGCCAGTTGTTCTTACTGTGGCAAGCACGGACATTTTGGAAATGAGTGTAGGAAAAGCAAAAAGAACTTTAAAGATGTAAATAAGGTTACTCAGCTTCTGCTTAGCCTGCTTGATATTCTGAAGCAGCCCCTCCCCTCCTCGTTAAACTCGTGGGGCAACTTGATACAGTGTTAACCATTTAGGCTGTGAGTGCTTAATTTCCCCAGTAACTCACAACAAAGATGAAAGACTTATTTTTGTTTAATAGAACAAAAGGAAAGTGACTGTCTCAGCCTTTGTTTGGGGGACATTAAGTAAGACTCACAGCCTTAAAATGATATGCCACAGAATATTACAATCAGACATCATCCTCTATTATGATGTTTTATTAGGACTGATGTTTCACTGGAGAATGGAAATGTGCCAATTTTTCTCACACGCTGTACAGTGTGCACACAACAGGGACAGAATAGGACACACGGACCAGGGCGGAGCCCATGGAAGAACTGATGTGCAACAGGCCTCGGGGGTCAGCCATGTGGTGAAGATTTCCTCATCCCCCCTCTTATCCCCACCTCACTGGTCCATAGGTGTCAAATAAATTAAGAAATAGGGAAAGAATGAAACGACAACAGTAGACTCTGAAAACGATAGAACCATAGTGTTTAAACTGCTACAACCGTAGTGTTTTGAAGAAATACTGCTCTGTTTTGTTTTCTTTCTTCCTCTGTGCAGATAAACACTTGATGGCTGTTCCAAAAAAAAAAAAAAAAAAATCCATATGCAACGACGTCTCATCTGCATATGAAGCCACAACCTCAAGAAGACAACTACACCCACTGCTGAACGAGCCAATCACAAAAGAAAAAGAAAAAAATACACAACGCAGAGATAAAGAACCTTCAGTCATCCATCGATATGATCAAGACTACAAGCCTGCACCATTATCTGAGTGCTGCACCTGGTTAATATGACTGAAGATAACTTTTCATGGTTCGGAAACCTGTTAGTATCAAGTGTGTCAACCAACAAATGACTCACGTCCAGCACACCCGTAAGATTTCACGGACCCTAAGTGCATGTTTGTTTCTGTGTCAACATGCAATTACAGATGAACAACACAGAGCAAGTTATATGTGCCTGTAACTTACACAAGTTACAAGAATGAACATATGCGATGTGCCTGGAACTTACACCAGTTACAAGAATTAACTTTATGTGTTTAAATTTGTATTTTGTGAGAGTTTTTAAGAACTCTCAAACGGGGGACTGAAGGATCCAAATTTAAGAATATGTTTAAGATCTGCTGATCTTACTTCCTTACATAACATCACATGAAAAACTAAGGTGAATTACACTGTATTGGGCATTCAAGGTGAACATGATGGCATCAATTTACTGATCAGAAGTCAGCTTTAAGTCAGCTGTCTAAACATTGTAATAGTCAGGGGTTTTGTTAGTCTTTGATCTTCCAACTAAGAGTTGTACTGTGTGTGAATGTTATCTAGTCTTAGTTCTCGTGACCATTTGTTGTGTATACCATTTATATATACATATATATAAATATATGGGGGGGGGGGGGTACCATTGTCTCAGTTGGGGGCAATTGCCTCTATTGTCTTTAGATGATTAGATTTAGTGGTTACCTCTAAGGCTGTGTGTATGTTTAGCACCTTTAAGGACAGCCCACTGAAAGGCCTATAAAGAAACCATGTAAAGTATGTTAGCCAGACTATTTGGGAAGAACTGCAGCCGCGTCAATGCGAAGTCCTCAATAAAGAATAACTTTGTTTGAACGTGATCCCCAACGTCTCCTGGTTTCTGCTTCGACGAAGAAAAAGTTTTCAACAACCTCCAGCAAAAAAATAGGCCCACAACATTGAAGATCCAGCGGTATAATTAACTGTGGACTTTGGATACTTTTTATCCCTGTTTGCACCTTACCCATCTGGTGGGTTTGCTGCCAAAAAGCTCTTTTTTTTGTTTCATCTGACCACAGAAACCAGTCCTATCTGAAGTTCCAGTAGTGTCTGACAACTGAATATGCTGTAGTTTGTTTTTGGACAACTTGTGGTGATGTAGGGGCTGTTTGATAAAAAAAAAAAAAAGATATGCCTTCTGACCCCAAGACCCCAAGATCTCTGCAATTCTCCACCTGCGATCCTTGGAGAGTCTTTGGCCACTCAAGCTTTCCTCCTCATCATGCATTAGGACGATATAGACACACGTCCTCTTCAAGGCAGATTCATAACATCTTTAGTTGATTGGAACTTCTTAATTATTGCCCTGATGGTGGAAATGGGGATTTTTTTAATGCTTTAGCTATTTTCTTACAGCCATTTTCTATTTTGTGAAGCTCAACAATCTTTTGCTGCACATCAGAACTATAATATTTGGTTTTACTCATTGTGATGATAAATGATTAAGGGAATTTGGCCTTCGTGTTTATATATACTTTCAAAGTGTGTTCATATATTTTACTCATAAGAATTTGTAGGGGTACCAATAATTGTGGAGAAATTGGAGAAAAACATGTATATCATAATGTAAGTTTCCTCCCACTTTCAATTGTTTTACTTCAATGAAAGGTTAAAATTTTGTGATTTTTTTGGATGAAAAATCAAAAGGATAAACAATGCAGATTTATTTTCACAGCTGCCTTTGCTCATATTTACCAAGGGTGCCAATATTAGTGGATGCATTTTCATACCTCCTCGTGCCCAGTAGCAAGAGTTTGGGGTGTGTCTGCTGTAGCAGGCTGAGCCAGAGGGTGTTTAGGGGGTGTGGAAAAAGACATTCAGATATCGTTACAAAAGTGCTAATAAAATTTGAAGACTTGTCAAAATACACAGACAGACAACGGGGTAAAACAAGGATAAACACTGGCATTGTTTTTAAAAGATGGAGGAATTTGATGGAATGTTTGGGTTTCGATCGATACAGCAAACTTACAGAGTTTCTTCTTGACAGGTATGCTAAACATCAAGTTTAAAGTATTCCACATACAGTATGTAAGAGCTTTTATTGAAAGAAGCCTATTTTTACCTATTGAGACATGTCTTCACTTTAATAGACCCGGAAGTGATATTAGAGAGTGCGGAGCAGATCACGTCAGACACGAAGATGTCAAGCAGCATGTGTTTACATTTAACGGGGATCTTCAAAAAGAGTTTATCAGGTTATTTTGCACAGTAAGTTGTGAAAAAGAACTCAATGTAGTATTGCACTGAATGAGATACAACAGAAGCGCTCTCTCAGACAGCGCCCGATCCCGAATTCAGTTCTCTTTGCGCCTGATTGTTCAAATACAGACAAAGTTGTAAATGAAATCTTGTGTAAATACAGTTGGTTATGCCTGTCCATCCTGTTCCGTAAACCACAATGAGAAATCTGCTCACCCTACATCTATATCAATTCAGTCCCTTAATTTAGAGTTCATGTAAGGAGTATTTTGTGAATTATCAATAAAATAATGAAATCATATAAAAATAGGCTACATTTATATCAATAAAAATAGTGTTAATGTAAACATTGCTAGTGTCCATCATACCAGAGTTTTTCCAGTTTGCAGTTTGGATCCTCCATCAGCGCAGTGAGCTCTGAATCTCCAGGGTGATTGTAGCTCAGATCCAGCTCTCTCAAATGTGAGAAGTCTAAACTCAAAGCTGAAGCCAGATGAGAGCATCCTTCTTTTGTCACCATACAGCCAGATAATCTACAATGACAGACATCAAAGGCATAAAGCCCTGCATTTCAGCCCGAGCCCGACGGGCCCCGACTTTTTTATGCCCCTAGGGCCGGGCTTCTGGCCAATTTTCATGTCATAGTTCACATGCGGGCCGGGCCTCGGGCCTTTTTTGGGTTATCCATCTTTTTATATTTTTAGACATTAATTAAAAAAATATGAGAAGTTGACGTTGACGATAGAAAAACAAACAGACATTTCATAACCTCATAACTTTCATAATCTTATAATTACACTGACATATGACTGACATGACAGTCTCACGCACGCACACCGAAGGTTTCCCGTCAGCGCGACCCACGATTCACCTCATGTGCAAATAATGGAGAATATTTAGAGAAAAATCGGGTTTTGGGTTAAAACCTTCCACTGTGGATGCTATTCTTTTTCTCCACAATGCTCTGTAAGAGACTGTTCTAACTTTTCGTTTGATTGGACTTTATTTTCGTTTAACTGTTGGAAACTACTGGAAAAAAGAATGGCCATGTTCTGTGGTGCATTTTTGAGGTAAGATAACCTGCAAGTTTGTTTTTGATTTATTTAATTTAATTTGTTTAGATTGGATATTGCTCATTTCGTTTGCGAGCGCTGTTGCGAGCAGCCTGAGCCTGCCTCAGTTTTACTCACTGTGGTTTAATAAATAAACATTAAACTAACTGTCTGTGTGATATGCCTGAAGTGTTTTATATCTATGGATTTTATTGTAGCCAAGTAAAGTATTAGCGTTGATTTGAGAGGCTAAATGGATCAAACATGTTTTACTCGCTGTCGGCTTGGCTTGCTTGGTCATCATAAAAAAAAAAAAAAAAATGCTCCAAACATTTGTCTAAATTAACTTAACCTTCTGGGGACCAAGCTGTTTTTGGGGTCCTTGAGATGTTCTGACATGCCTTGACATTTGTGCTTTTTTCAGTTATTTATAAACATGTTAATGGCTAAGGTGTAAATTCACTCTATATAGCACAAACAGGGCTACCATAATATGCGAGCAACGTGTATGTAGATGTTTGTATTTTTAAGAGAATAATGTTTATGCGTGGTTATTGGAAAAAATAAAAATGAAAGTTGCTGAATTAAGACCACAAAACACATATTAAATATGTGTCCACAAGACTTTTGACTAATGGATATTGTCCCTTTGAGTTCTAGCTTCAAAATGATGTGAAAATAGTCTTGCTTTATCGTTCACAAAAAAAAAAATACATTGATTTAAATGGTGTAAAACAGGTTTTGCTTGGAAAGCCAATATGCGAGGGGGCGTGAAGGAGGAGTAGTTTACACCTTAGATTACAATGTCCCACCCACTCTGCATAATGACTCTGCATAATTAGCCATTCATTCAGGTGTGACACTGACTGAGCCACAATGCAAGGACAAAAGATGTATTTAGACTTATATTGACCATTTAAGATTTCGCTTACATCTGTCTTGTAAATATGTTTTGCTATTTTATTAAAAATGTTACAATTACAACAATAATTACAATTTCAACAATATTTCAAGTGTACTCTTTCTTTGTAAAAAAAAAAAAAAGAAAAGATTAAGGGCCTACATTTTATCATATGTATTCATTAGTTTGAATATAGCCAACATTGGAACATCTAACATCTTAGTCTATGACTTTTTTTTATATATATATATATATAACGTTAGATATTTTATTTCAACATGTTTCAGTCGATTTTTACTCATCTCAGTAGGCTATAGCAAAGCAGTTTATTCTTTCACACACAGACGCGCGATTCATATTTAGGCTAAACAGTCTTTACAAATATGTACCCTTCATTCATCTCACAGAAAGGCGAGTCATATTATAGAAATGCGATTCATCTTTTTGCGGTTTACATAGGCCTACACTAACGTTATTCCATAACGTTATTCCACATCAACACTTGAGAAAAGAAAACAGCCTACCTCACACCTCAGCGGGATCTGCTCCTCATATCAGGAGATATTGCTCCTCATATCAGCACTGTTCTGAGGAATCTTTTCTCCATAAGGTAGTCTATATTATGCCTCACTCGCGGCGCTTTGTTTACAGCTGATGTGGGCGTTTCACAGATCTGAAATGGTTCTCAGAATTTGCGTTTGAATAGCACGCGCTCTCCGGGGAGTGGTCACATTACTTTTGAATGATCTCGTAATGAGCTCGACTGGAGTCGCTCTCTTTTTATACAGATTACAGAAGCTGAGAATATTTGTTTTTTATATAAATTACTTCATTTAAAAGACGCGATCTCAAGCTTTATGCCTGTGGGTCTGTTTGCCTGTTTGACTGAATTTTCGCGGAGTTATAGATCATTTTCGAACGCGTTTCCAATGGGAGTTTACTGACACAGAGAAGGCAGAAATCGCATCATGTTAATTTTTCTTTATTTGTCAAAAAGCAAAACACTTTATTTTTATTGTGAGTATACAGAAAAAAAATAGAAACTGAACAGGATCGATTGATGTATTACACGAAAATGAAAGATCAAAATTAACAGAGCATTTAGTGTTTATTTTTCATTGCTAAAAAAAAAAATGAGCAAAATGCGCGGGTGCGTTTTTGGTCCCCAGAGGGTTAATAAAGAAATGAAAAGCAAAGAAACATAACTAACAAAACAGACCTATTTTAATGGCTGCAAATAGGGCAGGCTGCCGCTGTAAAAAAAAAAAAAAAAAAAAACAGGCTCGGCTCGGACTCGGGCTGATAATTCTGATGAGCTGTCGGACACGGGTCGGGCTAGGGCCTGAGCGTCTTGGGCCAGGGCCGGGCTCGGGCCTAGATTTGAGGCCCGTGCAGGGCTCTACAAAGGCATAAATATATATAAATGTATATCCCCTCAGTTTTATGACTATTTTAAATATTACCTCAGCTTCTCCAGTTTACAGTGTGGACTCTTCAGTGCATTAGAGAGCAGCTTCACTCCGGAATCTTTCAAGTTATTGTTACTCAGGTCCAGCTCCTTTAGGCAGGAGTTTGGCGACTGTAGAGCTGAAGCCACACTTTTACAACACTGATCAGTGAAATTACAGATGGACAATCTAAACAGAAGATTAAATGATTACATCATTGACCCTTATGTAAGAACTGCATTTGCAATGTATTTAATGCTTTACAAAAGTAAACAGTAAACACAGAACATTCCCAAATAAGAACATTCTAGGAACATTCT
The DNA here is from genome assembly GCF_951802725.1 of Rutilus rutilus. Classification (NCBI taxonomy): domain Eukaryota; kingdom Metazoa; phylum Chordata; class Actinopteri; order Cypriniformes; family Leuciscidae; genus Rutilus; species Rutilus rutilus. The sequence continues at coordinate 36,081,066 of NC_140222.1, read as the reverse complement.
CTGTATGTTTTTTTTTTTTTTTTTAACAACCTAAAGAGAACTTATACAGAACGTTCCCTGCAGGTTATTTTTAGGTTTGACTAAAGTGAACCTTCCCAGAACATTATCCTAGCTAAAGTTAATAAGTTAATAAAATAACTGTTTATTATTTTTTTTTTTTATGTCTGTGACTAAATTTCATATTTTAAAAACCATAGATTGCACTGAAGTCATTGTTATTTGGTGCTGAAATAACATAAAATCTGGGTTATTGTGGTACAGTGACAAGCCCATATGAAATCTAACATGTTAATGGAAAATTTTAATCTTATTTAATGCTCCATATAATGATTTATGTGCTTGGATTATTTCTATTGATTAAACTACAGATCAAAAGGCATGGTTTGTAGTATTGATGGAGCAGTGCTGGATGATTACTGATGTATGGCAGGGTAAATGATATCAGAGTAAAGAAGTTAGGGACCAAACCAACAGGGAACGTTCTTTTTACGTAAAGAAAACTTTCCAGGATAACCAACAGAGAATGTTAGGATATCTGTTCTGGGGATGTTCTGGGAACCAGAAATTGTTAGCTGGGGCAAAAGATTCAAGAAGAGCTTTCAGTGAGCAGTGTAACTTTCAGTAAAATGTGTTCATAAAGTGGTACAAATTTATCTGATATTCTGAATTGTGACTTTCCAGTGAGTTTTATCAGTTGTTTCTTCTTTATTTATATATAAAATTAAATCATGCTGTAACATTATTAGAAACTGGCATTTCCACTTTTATCCAACAAATCAACTCTCAATATACTGTTGGTAAAATGTAATAATATATATATGCAAAGGAATCTGACAAACAAACCTCAGTTTTTCTAGTTTACAGTGTGGACTCTTCAGTGCATCAAACAGCAGCTTCCCTCCGGAATCTTCCAAGTTATTGATACTCAGGTCGAGCTCTCTCAATGAAGAATTTAACTGTAGAGCTGTAGCCACACTTTCACAACACTGATCAGTGAGATTACAACCTGGGAACCTAAAATAACAGTAAATGGTAAAGTAGAAAACTGTTGTAAACGTAAAGATCAAACAGTTTTGCGACCTTCCTATTTAAATGGTCTAAATAGGAAGGTCGCAAAACTGTTTGATCTTTACGTTTACAACAGTTTTTTTGCCCTACACATTTCAAAGCACCATTCATCACCATCATAGTTGATCTCTCTAGAAAGGATAAAAAAAAAACACACACACACACAAAATCTCTAGAAAGGATTTTAAAAAAACACAAAATCGCTTAAAACAATACTAAATACAAAACAACGATAATAAATACAAAACAACAGCATAGGCTAAATAAAAGCAGAGAAAATAAGAAACATGCACAGAAGCACTACACACTAATTTGCATAATACCGACCGCGATATATAAGGAGAACTGGAGTACTGTAATTATCACAGTATTCATATAATTCCACCACACTTCTCCCCAAAATACTCACGTTCAATAGAAACTTGAAAAATTACATATTTTAGTGGCACACTTACTCTTTATTAATGCATTTTGCATGACATAAAAGGTGGTAAAAAATCTAAAGTTCCCAATTATTCTAATCTCTATGGTAATAGAGTGGTGCAGGAATGACGTCACTTTTTAGGCAACTGGCAGTTCGCATCACACTGGTTCCCTCGACAAAAACCCTCTCTGTGGGTTCAATAGAAGTTTATGATACTTACACGTTTTGTTCATCAAGATAATTTTCACAGATGAGTGAGTGCAGAGACTGCTCTGTGTGAGTGGTATTTACGACAGTAACGTTAAATACAAGTACTCCACAGCGACTCTAGGGGTCGCTGTTTGACAAAAACGGAAAACTGCATAGTGTGTCTTTAACCAAAAAACCTATAGACTTCGGGATGATGGAACCGGAAGTGCTAAAATGCTAACTCATTTAATTTCTGCATTTTGGCCAAGCGGCAACCTTCCCTTCTCTCTCTTGAAAACAACACGGAAGTGACTTAAACTGCAATTCAGCGACTGGCCGCTAGAGACAGGCTGCGAAAGAGAGTCAATCCCATGTTAAAATGGCCAACTTTACAGCAGAAATAACTGTGTTTACAGCCTGGTGCAAAAAGTGGTTTTGGTCAATATAGCTAATTTTGCCCTTCATGCCAAATGTGAGGGGGCTGAATTTTTTATAACTCATCCGTTTAAATTATATTAAGCCTTAAAGTTCTGCATAATTAAGGGTGTGTCCATTTGATTGACAGGTGGATTGCTGCTTCTGTCACTATGAGCCGTTTGTCTGCTGTCTGTTAGCGTCAGGTCACATCAGCTGATCCCGCCTTTTTGCCCATTTTTGTTTATGACGGTAACGTCACAGACAGTATACGTGTAATGGTCTTGTCTCCAGAGTGCATTTTCATCCTGGCCAGTAGGGGTCGCTCTCCTTGAGCTCTCCATATCATGCTCCCTCCAGAACTGTGGATGGCGCTTGACTATAATTGACACTAGACTCTCCACTCCTGAAGGAGGCGCCATTACCCCTAACCATGTATTAAATCCTTCTCATCAATCCTGATTTCCCACACCTGTGTTTGACCCTTTATAAGTCTGCTTGTTCCCTGTTACTGTGTTCAGTCTTGAGCCATTTATCCAGTGTATCCTGCTGCTTGTCTTTGAGTTAAGTGTATCTCTTGTTGTATATTTTGGACCCTCGTGTCTGTTTTTGTTTTCTCTGTTTAATGGAAGCTCGGCTCTCCTAGTTTATTTGTATTTTGTATCTTTTGTTTCTCAAGTAAAGTTTATTTTTATTTTTGAAGACTCAAGTCTCCTGGCTCTTTTGATATTCTGCAATTGGGTTTAAATGAACTAATTTAGCTCAGTGAGTAACCACTCACACTTAGAGCACCAGAGACCGCGGTTCTATCCCCACCAAGGGCAACTTCTTACAATACGTCCATATTTGTTTTACAGTCTATGATTTTGGCCCACAAAGTGATGTCATACCTTCACCAACTTGACTGACCAACTGGACCCAATTCCGATTTTTTTCCACCGATCGGATATGAGCCACGAACGTGTAAGCAGGAAAAAAAGGGCATGGATTCCAATGTTCTCAGATCGGTTTCAGGCCTCATTCATATGCGGAAATAAATCTAATATGAATCGGATACGTGCATTTGCGCCTGCCATGTAAGAGGAAAGATCGGATATTCCCGTCAATGCGAGTCGTACGTCATTGGAAAAAAAGTGACTTTTTGAAACATTTCGCAGTACAGATATATCTATAAAAATGAAACATCTCTAGTTGACTAGCAGAGTATTAATTTCATTCGTTTGTTTTAAATAAGAGGCGATCTGGCGCTGAAAAGTGTTGCTTTTGAAATCATCCTGAGTGCTCGTTGCCACTGTTATCAGTGACGGCGGCTCGTGCACAGACCCGCGGTTCAGTCCCTTTGTGGAGACTTTCTATTCGTTCCAGTGAAATCACAAAATAAAATGCACGCAAACATGTCCCTGCTCTTGATATACAATCTCTAATGAACACATGGTAAAAAAAAAAAAAAAAAAAACTAAGGCCAGATTCAAACCATACGGAAGCCCTGAACCGCAACGTACAAAATAATAATAATAATCCGTTAAAAATAACAAATAAATCTAGTATTTCGAGATTAAAGTTGAAACATTTCGAGAATATAAAGTCAAAACATTACGAGAAAAAAGTCGAAACATTACGAGAATACAGTCTTCCGTAGAAGTTAAGTGTGCATTCATAACGGTGTGCGTCCACTGGCGCAGAGTGCGTGTTTCCAATTCGTGTGTGTGTGTAAAGAAATGTGCTTGTGAAGTCGAAGATCCACCCTCGGACATGAATCTACACAAAATAGTAGCTTTTTACTTTTATCTGGGCTTTTCAACAAAAGGAAATTCTACACAGGTGCTAATCTACCAACATGGCATTACCATGGCGTTGCCCTTATAAGACCTTATGTGCCAGAGAAATGAGGGCGCCGCCATCTTTAAAATATTGCCCTTGAACTTCCGGTTTTGCGGTCGCTCTGTATATTTCTATGGCATTGCTGTCCAGAAGCAATTAGCTTTTGAAGTGGATTTACTTAAAGTAAAGTTAACGAAAGTTATCATGAGGATTGTAATGTTTAAAGCAGATGTCTTAACAAATGTCAGGAGACCGGGAAGATTTTAAAACGAGCCGTTCATTCATAAATACGCAAGATCGCTGTGAAAATACAGACCGGAAGTCAAAAGACAACGAGCGCAACGCTGAAAAGGGGCGGGGCTACATAAGGTCTTATAGACGAGCACACAGACTCCGCTGGAGTAGGTATCACAATCTGGTCCAAACTTTATGTGGCAGTGTTTTTGACGTGTTTTCGTTCTCGTCTAAAGGCTACACCATCTGGGTCGAGAACACTTAAAGGATTAGTTCACCTCAAAATGAAAATTTCCTGATAATTTACTCACCCCAATGCCATCCAAGATTTTAGTTTTTAGAGGAAAACATTTCAGGATTTTTCTCCACACAATTGTATATTGACCCCATTCCTCAGCTGGGATCGTGCAGAGCCCTTTGAAACGGCATTGATTTGAACTTCAACATTCTGGTTGCTGTTGAAGCCAATTGTGTGGAGAAAAATCCTGAAATGTTTTCCTCAAAAAACTTAATTTCTTTTCCACTGAAGAAAGAAAGACATGAACATCTTGGATGGCATTTTCATTTTGAGGTGAACTAATCCTTTAACAGTAACCGGACTGTCTCCCTCTTCACCGTAAATACGTTCTTCTGGATACATTTTAAGTGCATCATTCTGTATCCAATCATTTGTCCGGATCCCGTGATTTCCTCAGATATAATAACCACTGGTGGTGGTTGAGGAGAGATTCCCTGATATGATTGTAAAGTGCTTTGAGTGTAGGCCTACAGTAGACATAAGAAAGCGCTATATAAATGCCTCATTCATTCATTCATAAAGCTGTTTTCCAAAAAGTGTTTTCACCTGTAGGCTAAAGTCTATTCCGGCGCAGTATATTATATAATGGTAGCCTAATGCTATGTTGGTAGATTGGCACCTGTAGAATTTCCTTTTGTTGAAAGCCCAGATAAAAGTAAAAAGCTATTATTTTGTGTAGATCCATGTCCGAGGCAGTTCAACTTCACAAACGCATTTCTTTACACACACACACACACACACACACACACACACACACACACACACACACACACACACACACACACACACACACACACACACACACACGTTTATTCTGGTGTTGTAAATCAATCTTAACCACTGATTCTTATTGCGTCTACTTTCTGAAGGCCAAATAAAGTGCTGCTTTTGCTTTCACATAAAAACACACCGTCTCACATAATGCCGGCCACAACACTACTACAATAACTGAAGCCACGCCTTCTTTCTTTGCCTATGCATTTGGGCGGCATTATGCAAATATTTACACATAGTGACGTGGGTATGTGAGGGAGAATTTGATCGAGGCGTTTTAGCTAGGTCTGGATCTACCTTCTCTTCTAGATAGAATAAATATTTATGTGGGAGACTTTGTAACTTTGCAGATCTTATACATGCCCAAACAGCTACATAACACACTAAAGAAAAAGGAAAACCAGAAAAATCATCATATGACTCCTTTAAATCAAAAACAACTGCTCATACTGCATGTGTGTAGCATCTTTGTTTGGATCATGATTAAAATGCAGTGGTTGCCTCTAATTTCAAATGGCTATGGATATTTTTAGTTTAAGGCCAGTTTGGCCTGTTATAGAGCAAATAAACAACAAATAAATTTGCTTGAACAAAGAAAAAAAAAATCAGCAACCAATATCGGAATCTGCTAATTTTTCTAGTATGCATAACTGGCCATAAAAAATCATGATCGCTAGAAGATAAACTGTTATTATATTGAGATTACTCATTCCATGTTTAGACTTCTCTTCCAATCTTGCTAAACTGCTATAGCACAGTGATTACAAAATATAAAAAAAAATATGCCACTTTATGACAAAATGCTTACAGGGCTTTTCTGCAGTTCCTCACAGCTGGTATCAGTCTTCTTTTGCCTTCTTCTGATGTGTTTAATTTCTTGGAGTCCAGTTCATCCAGCGGCTCATCTGACATTTGAATGATGTAGGCTATTGCTGAGCAGCGAGCAGGAGAGAGTTTCTCTGAGTCCATGCCTGATTTCACAAACTCCTGAATCTCTCTGTAGAAAGTCTGATCATTCACTTCCAGCAGACAGAGGAACAGATTGATGGATTTATCAGCTGGGAGTTGTTCATCACCTTTGATTTGATCTTTAATATACATTACGGCACTACTGATGGTAGAATACTGATTCAGTGGGAAGCACCGCAAGAATCGCAGAGATGCCCCGAAAGAATCACAGACACTCTTGGTGGTATCTGAGGTGTCCTCTGTGTGCATCAGTAGATCCTGTAAGAGTCTCTGATTGGACTCCAGTGAGATGCCCAGCAAGAATCGCAGGAAAAGATCCAAGCATCCATTCTGCAATGATTCATCAATTACTTCTTTGAGCCGCCTTTCCAAAGACTTTTGCTGGGAGTGAAACTCATAGAAAGCTGCCAGAAACTCCTGAAAGCTCAGATGTATGAAGCAGTAGACTTTCTTCTGATGAATCACAGATTCCTCCTTAAAGATCTCAGTGCAAATCCCAGAATACACTGAGGCATCAGTGACGTCTATGCCGCTCTCAATCAGGTCCTCCTCATAGAACATCACATTGCCCTCCATCAGCTGTTTGTGAGCCAGTTTAGCGAGTTTCAAAATCATGTCTCTGTTGGACTGCAGGAGTTTATCTGGATCTCTCTCTTCATACTTCTGATTCCTCATGTTGATCTGAATCAGCAGGAAGTGGATGTACATTTCAGTCAGAGTTTGAGGGATTTCTGCACTGAGATCTTGTTTCAGGATGTTTTGAAGCACAGTGGATGTGATCCAGCAGAAGACGGGTATGTGACACATGATGTGGAGGCTTCTTGATTGTTTAATGTGTGAGATGATAATGCTGGCTTGATGTTCATCAATGATTCTCTTCCTGAAATATTCCTCCTTCTGAGGGTCATTGAATCCCTGAATTTCTGTCACACGGCTGATGTATTTGGAGGGGATCTGATTGGCTGCTGCTGGTCTGGAGGTGATCCAGATGTGAGCAGAGGGAAGCAGATCTCCTTTTATGAGGTTTGAAATCAACACACCCACTGATGAAGTCTCACTAACATCAGAAACTTTCTCATCATCAGAAAACATCGGTGTAATTCTGCTTTCATCCAGACCATCAAAGATGAACACAACTTTACAATCGTCATAAATCTTTGAGTCCAGTTCTTTAAGTTCAGGATGAAAGTCCAGCAGAAGACTGTGAAGACTGTACTGATGATCTTTAATCAAGTTCAGTTCTCGAAATGGAAGCACTAACATGAAATCTACATCCTGATTGGCTTTTCCCTCGGCCCAGTCCAGAATTAACTTCTGCACTGAGACGGTTTTTCCAATTCCAGCGATGCCTTTAGTAAGAACAGTCTTGATGTGGTCTTTCTCCTCACATCCTGGTTTAGGTGAGGCTTTAAAGATGTCATTGCAGTATATTTGAATATCTTGTGAAAGTTGTGTTCTGGGTGTTTTCTCCATCTTTAAAATCTCATGTTCTTCATTCACCCCTTTAGCATCTCCCTCTATAATGTAGAGCTCTGTGTAGATCCTGTCCAGGAGGGTTTGATTCTCTTGTAGATTGATTCCCTCAAATAACCGCTCATACTTGTTCTTCATTCTGTTTTTGTGTTCTCCATTCTGTTGAGTGGTTTTGACTCTCTTCATGGCATCACTCACTGCTTGGTAAGAATCCTGCAGGTCTCCAGTAACATCATTTTCCCCACTGCAAAGAAATTAAAACATTTAGTCTACACTTCTCTGCACAAGTGGTACACAGAAGTAGCTCTTTCAGGTATATGCCATGCTGACATGCCACACGAAAATATATTGTAAATTTATCTACACCTATTCATGTATCCAGTTTGTATAGGCAAAAATATCCCTTGGCTCCAGGGCTCCAGGGCTCTATTATGAATATAACAAGAACTCATACAGGGGCATTTCATATCTTCATTTTTGGGGGCATTTTTATTAATTTTGTTGGCATTCCCGACCTTGCATGATGCTATCTTACACATCAGATTAGTTTGCTTAATGGAGGTATTTATCCTAAACTAGGTTGGCTCTATTGAGATGTTTTAATAGTGATTTAATTTCACAGCAGTGGCAAACAGTGTTGAAACTTGTTGGCAAACATGATTGTTACCTGGCTGTCACTAATGAAGGCAGGTCAAGAACACATGGATGCTGCTCGACTTGCATGCGTTAACTGTGTTGCTGTCACTGTGTCTCATTGTCTCAGGAGGACACATTTGCAAAAAGGCCTAAAGAGCAGAAGCTTGAGCACCAGTTGAGGTCTATCTGTGCATGTGCCCATCATTAGCCAAAGCAGTGATTTAATAATTGTATCTAAAATATTCTGTTGTATAAATATTTATACCTAATATTGCATTTTCATAATAGACAACACACATCCACTCAATTGTATAATCCCCAAATTGTCATTAAAGTAATATTATAAGTTCAGCTCAATAAGTTAATCTCAAACAACAATACTAGTGGCATAATGCTGATAACCTCAAAAATCAATTTCAAATGGTCCCTTCTTTTTCTTTACAAAAGCCAAAAATGAAAACAAAAAGGTGCTTACTATACTTTTCTCTGTAATGTTATATTTTTTGCCAACACAATACAATACTAAGATTTAACAAGAATTAATGTGTGTGTGTGTGTGTGTGTGTGTGTGTGTGTGTGTGTGTGTGTGTGTGTGTGTGTGTGTGTGTGTGTGTGTGTGTGTGTGTGTGTGTGTGTGTGTGTGTGTGTGTGTGTGTGTGTGTGTGTGTGTTTAAATAAGCTACCAGGAGTAACATTTGTAATAAAAACACAAAATTGGGCCTCCTCTCTTTCTCCTAGAGATACAGAGAGAAGACAAAGCAATCGTTTTGTTTCTTAGCACTATCTGATGTTTCAGGTTCGTGTCTCAAATACTGGACAAATAATCTCACATGTGTTCAGATGTCTCAGCTCTACTTCTGAAATGTATGGGTTCAATCATTGAATTTGTAGACTTTATAGACACGCTGCTGGGACATGGTGCATCATCCTCTTCTCTCCTCTCATAGCGACACTCTTTAGCAGGAGAGTTCTCCTCTGTATCCATTATTACAGATGCTTTCCTGAAAACATTAAACACAGTACAAGGAAATTTATTTTTGTGAGGTTATGCATAAACACTGTGTTAATTAAGTCACCTTTACTGAGGCAGATGCAAAAGCATAATTTTTAGTGACACTATCTACATGTTTAACCCTCATGTTGTGTTCACGTCATTTTGACCTGGAGAGGATTTTCTTTTTCCTGAAAATGTTTGGACTTGGACACCCAGGCTATAAATACTTCCCCAAAAATAGTTTTGATAATTTGTGATTCCCCATTAATTATAAATATTTGGATCAGTTAAAGGATTCATTCGCTCCAGAATTAAAATTTCCTGATAATTTACTCACCCCCACGTCATCCAAAATGTTCATGTCTTTCTTTCTTCAGTCGAAAAGAAATGAAGGTTTTTGAGGAAAGCATTCCAGGATTTTTCTCCATATTTCTCTACATGATCCCAGCCGAGGAATAAGGGTCTTATCTAGCGAAACTATCGGGCTTTCTTTTCTTCACGTCTCAGCTCCACCCCCTGTAGGATGCGAGTGAAGGCTGCAAGGAACGAAAATGAGGATGGAGGAATCGAAGGAAAGCTTATTTGTATATTGGAATATTCTTGATCACTCGAGCGTCACTTCACAGCGTCATCAGCAGTGCTCAAAGGATCTGCCCTTATGTTGTTAAAGTTTGGTTATTTAAGAAATTAATAAATAGTAAAGATAAAGCAAGATTCCCTGTTGAAATATGTGTGATATATGATTTATTTAAGGTAAAGCATAAATTAAAAATATTGTGACAGATGTGAAGGGGGAGGAGAATTTATACGTGCATCAGGATTCTCGACAAGAAAGACTTCAGCATAGCATGAATCTAAAACACCTGTGCAACCTCACTCATGACTCCTCTGGAAGCTCCTCACTCCTCGATCCTCGCCTCCTCGTGGTGCAATTAGAGAATTGAGATGTCCTTCAAGATGACTGAGCTTGATCGGTTTCCGGGTCATATGATGGAGGACGGAGGAGAGAGCAGACGAAGAGGGATGTTGAGAAGCACCCTATCTCATTTTCTCCTCCAACTTCAAAATCGTCCGACATCATTGTTTTACCTTTTTTTTGTAAAGTGATTTTGTAAAGGGTTTGACTATCCCTGCGTCTCAATGTCCATACTATCCATCCCAAACAGTATGTGAGATTAAAATAAGTGTGTCCCAAAGAAAGCATAGTTTGTTGAAAAGAGTAGGCCTATGCCAGAAGTCTCTAGATGGTCAACTATTTCCAGTGGATTTTGTGTGGATCCGTGCTCACTATAACAGCTAATATTACCCACAACCCACTGCGCTTTTGGAGGAGGAACTACAAACACGAGTAAAAAGTTTTTAAAAAACTACAAGAAAAGACGGATATGCGCGAACGATGGTGAGAGGTTTAGATAAAGGCTTGAGTGACTAATCAAAGTTTAACCTGATAAAAAATATATTCATTGAATGTTATCCATGTTATATTTCATCTGCAATAACAATGTGGACTTTTCTAAAGATCCGTTTGGCCATTAACTTTTAAATGCATCATTATGCAATATGCATTAATATGAGGAGAGTCTCAGCATGAAAGACCCGCGACTGCAGATCAACATGCTTCTGCATTTGTCTCTGATACAGTAGGAAATTAAATTAAATGTGGAGGATGTTAACTGTGATAAGATGACAGGCCAGTTTACTGTGACAGGATGCGACAGAGAGCAACCGTTAAAGACGCTATTTTATGATGTGATAGTATGTCCCAAAGCTTGTGTACTCTTCTGCTACACACTCAGAAGTGTGTACTTTTTCTTCACTAAAAGAGTACATACTGTCAGGGTGTAGTAAAAGTAGGCGAATTGAGACGCAGCATTCATCTTTGCACATTTGCTTAGTACACACTTGGTCGGTACTTCCGCCGACGTCACGCGTGACCTTTCCAACGTGATTACGTAATGCGTGAAGTCATGGACGCGCATCGCAGAGCTAGTGCAAGACGAGCATTTGTGGTCAAAAAGTATATTTTAAAAAATATTTTAGAAAAGGACTGGTGATTTCGCTAGATAAGACCCTTATTCCTCGGCTGGGATCGCGTAGAGCCTTTGAAGCTGCACTGAAAAACCTCAAACTCAACAACCTTAATATATTTTCGAGTCAAGAAAGAAAGACATGAACATCTTAGCATATAGCTGTGATCACATTGTTAAAGGGACGTTGATTTACAAGCAGGGACCATAATCAAATGTGCAACAAAGTTTTGATTAAATTACGAACACATAACTAATCTAAACAAACAGATACACAGTCATGGCTAAAATGGAAAGTGAAGGGGAATGAACACATAGTTTGTTGGGAGAGGGGGTTTGCTGGATTATTCATTAAATGTAATGAATAATTGTGCATTTGACTTGTCCAGACGCTACACTAGTGTGCTTTAATGTTTAACTAAGTTTGTGTCTTTATATTAATGTCCCTCCTATTTCCCTAGTTGACTACTGTAATCCATATTAAATACATTTATACTCCTATAGTAATAGTCTTATACAGAATGGAAATAAACCCAATAGAGAAAAACCTCAATCAACACAAAAGGTAAGTTTAAAGAAGTTAACAATAAGATTTATTAAACAAAAAGGAGAATTTTTTTTATAAAACAAATGAGTTGTAGGTATCAATAAAGACTGGAATGAAATATCAAATTGACTGTAGTGTATATTACTTTTTTTTAAATACCTTTTAAACTACTGTTCAGTCCTTTATAGTCTCAGCAAAATTTTGCAAAAAAAAAGAGGTTTGTTTCAACAACGCCAAACAACAGTATAAAACACCAAAACGTCACAAAGTAGAAAGTAAAAGATTAGAATAACAGTCAATATACAAGTGTGAGCCAACCAACACGCATGCACGCACACACACACACACACACACACACACACACACACACCAGTCAATCAAACACAACCCAGGCTAGCGTTGGGGCCTTTACAACAGCGTATCTGGCCTCTTCATTCTAATGAGCCAAAATAAATCAACAGATCACCTGAACGCCTGTTTTTCAGGCAGATTTCCTCATGTAGTCTCCTCGACAGTCGGCAGAAGGACGGCGCGCTTCTCTCCACACGATGAAAGGACAGAACAAAAATTAACCAGTCTTCACAACACTTATTACACCTAGGCCTAACATTTAAGTATAACACACTTATTCAGCCGTTATATATGCTATTATAGGCTTAAACTCCCAAGACCCAAGGAACTCTCTCTTACTATCAGCAATTCTCTCTTGTCCTCTCTTGCCTTCACTTTTTTTGGCGGTTCGCACACCACTACTCCCCATCCCCCCCATGGCAAGCCGTTTTAACATTTTATCCTTAAAACCAACTAGTCTTTATTTTCATGCTACTAGTACTTATTTTTTAGATACTAGTATCTATTCCATTAAGTACTAGTGCTTATTCATTAGCTACTAGTGCTTATTCTTTAGATACTAGTGCCTATTCTTTAGATACTAATACCTTTTTAAATTATGCTAGTAGTTATTCATTAGATTCTAATGCCTATTAAATTTGTACTAGTACTTATTTATTAGATATAGTGCCTATTCAGTTGTTACTTATTTCAATAGTGACTAGTTACTATTCTTTTGTTACTAACAAATAAAAAAAAATTTGCCATTGACTTCTACGGGGATCTGTCATTCAGACATCAACTATTCAGTTCTAAAAAGTATGTTTTCCAGCATGACTAGTACATATATATTAGATACTAGTATTTATTCAATAAATACTAGTACTAAGTCATTAGATACTAGTATCTAAATAGATACTAGTACTTATTAATTAGCTACTAGTACTTATTCAATAGAAACTAGTACTTATTTATGAGACACTAATATATTTTGTAATTGTTGCTAGTAGCTATTCTTATTTTACTAGTCACAGCTGCTTTTTTACTCGTCTTATGTTATGACTAGTCAGAACGGCCACTGTAGAGTTCAATTAAAAATCTTACTAGTAAAATAAAAACTCTTACTAGTAACATTTGGAATAAATACTAGTATCTAATAAATAGGTACTAGTATCTATTGAATAAGTACCAGCAGCTAATTAATAAGTACTAGTATCTAATTAATAGGTACTAGTATCTAATGCATAAGTACTAGTATCTAAAGAATAATAGGCACTAGTAGCTAATGAATAAGCTTAGCTAATGGAATAGATACTAGTTTCTAAAAAATAAGTACTAGTAGCATGAAAATAGAGACTAGTAGGTTTTAAAGATTACATGTTAAGACGGCTTGCCATACCCCGCCTGCTCAAGACTAAACAAATAAAATCACATTCTAATATATTAATTATTAACCTGTGTTCTCCAAATATTTTAAGTAAAGCTGCTGTTGTTCTGGGTTTCACCCTCTCTCCAATCAGAATTCCCTTATATTCACAGTCAAAAAATAACCAATCACCAATAAACATGCTGGGCAAAAACACGTTTTTTGCAAGTACATGCCAAACAAATTATATAGTTTAGCGTAACTCTTAAAGGGGCAGTACATCAAATGAACACACAGACACTATTATGATACTATTTGAATCATAAAACTTTTGCTGCTGAATTAATCAGTAATTGATCATTAATTGTTTCCTTCTCATTTATAGTGGCATCTCTCTCAGCAAGACTTGTAAAGCTGGAATGGGTGTCATCTTTACTGCTCCACAACACTGTCTCATAGCTTGAGCTTGTATTTACTGAGTTTTTCCACAAGGTAAGCCATATACCATATACCACACTACCATAATCAAATACAGACCGGATCAGTGCCACATAAATACAGTAGTCAACATTTGAAGTGGATCAAAACCTTTCATCAAAGTTATATATGAATTTTGAACAATACCCGTTCTTGTCTTAGGACAGCTTTGATTAACATTTTTGATCCACTTCAAATGTTGACTACTGTAGTTCTGTAGTTGACTACTGTATCTGACTACTGAAGTCAGCAGCTGTATCACCCTGTAGCCCAAGACTGGTTGTCCACTGAAGTTAAGCAGGGCTGAGCCTGGTCAGTACCTGGATGGGAGTCTCCTGGGAAAAAACAGGTTGCTGCAGGAAGAGGTGTTAGTGAGTCCAGAAGGGGACGCTCACTCTGTGGTCTGTGTGGGTCATAATGCCCCAGTATAGTTACGGGGACACTGTACTATCAAAAAAAGCACTGTCCTTTGGATGAGACGTTAAACCGAGGTACTGACTCTCTGTGGTCATAAAAAATCCATAAAAAATTTCCTTTGGAAAAGAGTAGGGGTTTAACCCCGGCATCCTGGCCAAATTTGCCAATTGGCCTCTGTCCATCATGGCCTCCTAATCATCCCCATTTATACTGATTGGCTTCATCACTCAGTCTCCTCTCCACCAATAATGTGTGGTGGGCGTTCTGGCGCAATATGGCTGCTTCATCCAGGTGGTGCTGCACATTGGTGGTGGTTGAGGAGATTCCCCCTTCTATGTAAAGACCTTTGAGTGCAGAGAAAAGTGCTATATAAAATGTAATGAATTATTATTATTATTGTTGTTGTTTTTAATGAAGAAAAACTTGCCCTCCACTTACACAAACATCTCATGATGTTTAACACCTTCTGACATTTCCCCACTATTTTGTTTATATGTTCATCCCATGTAAGTTTCGTATCAAAATAAATACCTAAAAAATTAAAAAACCATCACCCTCTCCAACGATCTCATACATCTTCAGACTCACTTCGGGAACAACCCTTTTTCTTGAGAAAATTACTGTCTTAGTTTTCTCCATTGAGAATTTGAATCCCCAATCATATGCCCATTCTTATCTTTCTAATTGTTTCTTGCATCTTCCTAGTAATATACAAAATATTCCTTCCTCTTTTCCAGAGAGCCCCGTCATCTGCAAAAAAGAGATCTACCTATATCTTGCTGTACTTGATTAAAAACATCATTGATCATTATAGAAAAAAATAATGGACTTATTACACTCCCTTGTGTTTCCATTTTCTGGAATCTATTTGACACTTCATTCCCTATTCTTACCTGTATATTTCTGTTTGCCATAAAATATTTTATCCAATTGTATATTCTTCCACCTATATTCATTATTTTAGTTTTATCAAAAGTCCCTCTCTCCACATCATATCATAAGCCTTCTCGACATTGAAGAATATGCTTTTAGATTCTTTATTTATCTGCGCTTTTCTAGTTTTATTTTCCAAACATACATCGGGATCCATTGTTCCTCTTCCTTTTCTAAAACCACTTTGATATTTAGATATTATTCCTCTCTTTTCCAATAAACATGTCAACCATTCCGTAATCATCCTTTCCATCATTTTTACAAACATTCAGTGTAAGAGCTATTGGTCTATAATTAGAGGGTTTTGAAGGGTCTTTTCTGCATTCTTATATGAATTATTATAGCTTCTTTCCAAGCTTTCGGTAGTCTTCCTCCCACTCTCTATAATAACCTATTGTCTAGTTACCCAAGTGCCCTTAATATACCATATCAGAGCGCCACCCAATGGACAGATATATAATTGCATGAAAATGGCTCATACAGGTCTAGTACCCAAAACTGTATTAACAGTCTTTTATCAGCCCAAGATGCAGATGGAGGAAGCAGGGAAGAGCAGAAAGCAGGAGACAAAGTGATGGTAAAATGAGCAGAGTTTATTGAATAATCTTAGTTGTGTGTGTTTCAATGCTATGACTTTGTCTGACCAGCACAAATACAACAAGTGTTATTATAACACAAGCAAAAGTAGTGTAAATTACTCCTTCACAACATCATCATGTGACGTTAAACCTTTGAAATGGAGACATTCTCTTATCACTTACTCATGAAGACAAATATCCCTTGAAACTATTTTTTTTTTTTACAATTAAAAAATTAACCCCTTAAGCCCTGAGTTTTATTTTAGCATATTTTTTCTGAGTGACACACATAAAACTAAAGACTCATAACTCCAAAACTACACCAAGGAGAGTCAAAAGGTAGGTATCGTTTGAGAAGAAAACTTTAAAAAAAATTGGACATTTGGACATTCTCATGCTGAGAAACTGCCGATACATTTTTATTATGATTTTGCATATCTTGTTTGACATGCAATAACTCGGGAAGGAAATACGGTAGGGGGAAATTCTTTTTTGGTGAAGGTCCCCTAAAAGTGAGCTGCATCTGGATACAATTTAGTGGTGATGGCATAAAGTAATCAAAAGTTACAGCATTTGAACAAAGGTAGCCTTTTTGTTTAGTCCTCACACATTTGGAAGTCATTTATAAAATAATTTTCTGAGTGACATATAACTCCACTTTTCAGAGACACCTTTTCAAACATTCAGAATCAAACTTGTAAATATGAGTTGCAGTTAAAAATTTAACATGAAAGCCCTTGGCATGAACTAGGAAGCTCGGAATAATTTTGATACCCAAGTTCCCAAGTTGAATGTTTAGATGATTGTCAATGAATGAGATGCTTTTTTTCTTCATTAGACACAATTGAACAATAGAAAACAATAGTACCAACATGTAAAACAAGAACAGGAACAACCACCAGAGGAGAGAAAAAAACAAAACAAAAAGAAGAAAAAAAAAACATGACAAAACGTACAATAATAATACAAGAAAAGATAAACAAATAAATAGATGAAATACAAGCAATTAGAGCATTTTAGGACTAAATTTAAAGTGGGATTTTAAAGAGAGCACAACAAGACAATGTTTTCCTTGCTTTGGCACTCTCTGAAACAGAAAGCGTTTGAAGGTGTTGATGAAATTTGTTGAGGAAAAACTTTGAATAATGGCTTATGATTAGAAAATGTATATTTATGAATATGAAATTTTGCTAGGATAAGTTATTGATTTATAAAGTAAAATAATTTTTCAAAGTTTTTCTCCGTGTTAATAAAACCAAATATAACATATTTCCAAAATAAAGAAAAATGAGGGTACACAAAATTAATAATATACCTGCAAAAGCTCTTCCAAAAAATGTTGGCATAGTTACAGTCCCAAAACAAGTGTACAGTAGTTTCATCTTGTGCATTACAGAAATCACATTTTATGTCAATGTCAGGTTTAAAAAAAAAAAAAAGATAATTTTTCACTGGATAAAATCTATGAATTGGTTTAAATGAGACTTCTCTGACTTTATTTACAATAAGGTATTTATGTGGCAATAACGAAAATGTTCTCCAGTCCACAATGTTGACAAAATTGCTCCAATGGGTAATTACATAAGATTTGGTAACAACATCTCTCTGAAAGAGAGCACGAATGGACCTTTTCCTAGAGTATGGATCTAGACAAACCTTGCCCACCATTGTTAGAGTGGGATCAAAAATAGGTGGTATAGTAAACAGAGTCCTTTCAAAACCTTTAAACAATGTAATAACTAACGTAATATTGTTATCATGTCAGTTCTGAAAAAAATAAGGACCTGTTTTTATAAAGAATATTTTGATTGTTCCATATGAAATATGAATGTAGAGAAAAGGTTTGTTTATAAATAAGAGACCAAGCCAGAAGCATGTGTTTGTGGAATGAAGAGAGCTTTCCAGGTAATTTTTCAATATTATAATTGCATAACAAAAGAAACTGTGGGCCACCCAGCTGGGAGAATATATAATTTGGGATAAAGTTCCAAATTAAAGAGGGGCATTAAGAAGTGTTTCATCCAATTAATTTTAAAAGTGTGTTTAATGTTTTAAAATCTAGAAAATGTAAACCTCCATTTTAATACGTGTTCATTACAACAGTTTTTTCTTTATATGGTGGGTATGATTCCTCCAAACAATTAAATAGAAGATTATCTATAATTTTACACGTTTTATTGTCCAAATGTAGAGCTAATGCTGCATATGTTAATCTAGATAAACCTTCAGCTTTAGTAAGCAAGACCCTGCCTTTTAATGAAATATTTCTTATAGAGGCTTTAGAGAATGCATCTATTACCCCTGGAGCTACTGCAACTTGATCCCTATTTTTTAAGAAGAGAGTGGTGTCATCGGCCAACTGGCTGATGATCACCTCCCTCCCTGCAATTGAGATACCTTCAAGGTTGCTTTGCTTGATATGGTCTACTAAGAGTTGAGCTGCTAATAAGAACAAATAGGGAGAGATAGGACAACCTTGACATGTACCCCTTTTGACATAAATCTAGTAGAAGTCCCATGTTTTAATTTAATTGAACTGTTGGCATTACAATATAAAGTTCTGACCACATCACAAAAAATATAAATAAATTTGTGTTCAAGACTATCAAATGCTTTGTAGAAATCCAAAAATAAAATATAACTTTGATCCGAAATCAGATGAGAATAATCAAGAACATCTAAAACTAATCTAATATTATTGGAAATATGTCTGTTCTTCATGAAACCAGATTATGTTTGATCAATAATCGAGTCTAAGACCCTTATTTAAGCTTGGTGGAAGCTGGCCAACAGAAATACTTTCATTAAATACGTTTAACAAAACGGCGCCATTTTTTGGGCAAAGCACTTATAAAATTCTCCAGTAAGCCCATCCGTCCCAGTAGATTATTATTATTTTTTGTTATTTTTTTAAATGGTCAATTGAATCTGTTATTTCTTTAATACTTAGAGGTTTGTCACATAGATCTTTATTTTCTGGTAGTATACTCTTAGGTTTATCTAGAGAGGCAAAAAAAGAGGATGTTGATTGTACAGAGTAATTACAGGTATAAACCTTACTACAGATTACTGAAATCAGCTTCGAATCAGAGGTAACGTTGCCATTAATACTGATTTGATGTACAGTATTGTAATTAGCGCGTTGTTTTTCCAAGCGGGAAAAATATGCAGAATAATAGTAAGATAATTACATAATAGTAGAAATGCTTGATATAACATTATCCTCCTCTGCCCTTCCAGCCCAGACATAGGAACTAACATAAGACCTTAACAATTTTGAGAATTCGTACTTAAATAACTCCCAATTATTTGAGTAAGAATTTTCTGTAATAGCTTTCTTTAGATAGCATTCAAGTAAGTGGTTCATTTCTAACTTAACAGTTTAATTTTTTAGAGTTATTGAGCTTCCAATAAGACGTTCTGGTGATTCCCTTCTCGAGTGCTATCTATATAAACTTAAACCTCATTTTGTGAAATGTTTTGAAAGGGTACGTGAGCTATATTTTTTTAAACTGACACTTGTTTTGACATTTTGTTATATAACGTGTATACGTTTTTAATAGTGCCTCAAGAGTAGAGAACATAAATCATTTATCCTCTTGTTCAACATCACACAGAGACACTGAATTATCATAAAGCACAAATCCAGCATAGAGGGGTTCAGTGAATGTGGTGTTGAATGTGTGTAAGTGTCTGAGTGTGTATGTGTCAGTGATGCCGTAGAGGGACAGAATGCCGGCCGGCTCGTCCACATACACTCCTGCTCTGGTATAGGGAGGTGATGGGGCAGGTATGTGTGTTCCCTTACCAACATGCCAGGCGATCAGTTTCTCCCTAAAGAAGCTCAGAATCCAGGAATTTTCATTGGCTCCAAACCTACAGAGATTATTGTCTCCTTTCCTGTTGATTCTTTTATATGCCACTGCCATATCACCCAACCCAGTCCATTCAGCCTCCCAGTAACAGCGTCCTGTCAGACGCTCTTTACACAGAACCTGCGGACGGCCGTCAAATCTCTCTGGATGATCAGGATGTGACATCGGTTCTGGATTATATACCAACTTTTTGTTGCCCTCTACAACAGAGAGACTATTGTGTACCGTGTTTGGATCCAGTGTGAGACGACAGAAATCTGGACACAAGAAAACAACATTAATAAGACCCCAAAATATGGTAAAGAATCAGATTGGCCTTAGAACTACTTTTCGGCTCCACATAAATATTTTTGACAGCACATACACAATCAAAACCTTTAATATGTGAGACCTTATTCTGGTCTACTGTGAAATGGTGTCCTGTGAAGAAAAGGTATGTGTGTAGACCTACATTTTTGTAGCCCTCCTTTAATCATGGTCTCTCCCCCATGATCCAGACTGTCGAAGAAGAAAAAAAAAGCATAAATATTCTATTCATCTGACTCACCAAAAAGGAAGAAATAAGTCTTAAAAATACAACACAACAAATTTTCACTCATGTCTATGCTAATAACTTTTGAACTAAGGTTTTGAAGAAAAGTATGATTCCGTGGCTGCACCATATGATGTTATTTTCTGTGATGAATTTTTCAACCATTTTGATGGTTTGTCCATTTTTTCACCAACATTGCTGAAATCATATTCAGACTGTGCTAGCAAAAAGTAAAAAAAGTAAAAAAAAAAAAAAAAAAAAAAGTCAAACAATACCAAATTGGCCCATGTTAGCCATTTTGGGCATTGGGTATTTTTAATTTTGTCATAAAATGCTGTATTTTATGAAAACTTTAGCATATTGTTACGAAAGTTGATTTGTGTCTTCGGCACTATGCCCTGAAACAACCTATGCTCTTTTGGGCCGGATATAATAAAATTGACAAATATGCTTACAGCGTAGCCAAATTGCCATGAATCTCACCTCGTTCTATTCCTTGGGTCCTACAGAATCCAGTGGTATATTTTTCAACAGTCGGACAGTCAGTCAAATTTCGGAAAGTCAGTCAAATTTCACACGTCATCATGAGACCATGTAGGCAAAGAGTTATTAAAAGCTTTTGTTATCTCAAACCATTTTTATATACTGTAACTCATTGTCAAAGTTGATATCAAGTCAAAGCATAGTATTTTATGCAATATATTGGCAATGCTAACATGAATCCTTGCCATGCTCGCTTAGCTCATCACTTTGCATCTGATGCGCCTGGCCCCCTAAATGCTGCTGGCGGCTATACTTTTACATGGATCCTAATAACCCATTTTTTAACCAAACTTGTAGCCACATACATCAGAATTAGTGTTGTCAAAGACCCGGTACTTCGGTACCAAGTCGGTAAAAAATTTGTTTTAAACGTCACGGTACCAGGTTTTCTCAAACCCGGTACTTGATGCGCGTGCATGCCCGAAGCGCGTGCAGTTGCTTTCTCTTCATAAAAGCGCTGAGACATGGCAACCGGCGTTGCTGCCGATAAAATCCACTTGTTGATAAGAAAGGAGGAAAGAGCCAGATATGGAAATATTTTGTATTAGGCTAATGTCACGTTGCCATAAGGGGCCGTTCACATAGTGCGTTTTTTTATTCGTTATTTCAAATGTAGGCGCACGCTCATAGAAGCGACGCGGCGCGCTCGTTTGTCCAGGCGTGCCTATGTTCATGGTTGCATAGCAACGACAGACGCCACGGGAGAGCAAGCGCTTGTTACGGTGCGTTCACACGGGGCGTCAGCGTCAACGCTTGACGGAAGGCGTGGCTGAAGTTTGGCACTGACGCCATGGTCATAGCAGCGTCAGCCAATGAAATTAGACAGGAACTCAACAACAAGCTTCATTGTCATTCAACATGGACGCCAATTTGCCAATAAAAAGTGATTGGTCATAAAGGACCGGGTGATTGCCCACCGCAATACTTTCTCCTCCATTTTAAAATTTATCCTCAGTTTGCTGCTCTTGAACAGGATGAACGTGATTGGCTGCCGCCTGGCTACTGTATTTGCATAGAGCGATCCTGATTGGCTGACGCTTCCGTCGGCGGCGCTTCACTGGCGTTGCTCGCGGCAGAAGTTGAAAAATTCTCAACTTCTGCCGCGAGCAACGCCAGTGAAGCGCCGCCGACGGATCCACAATTCTTTTCGGCAACGCTTGACGTCACCCATTCAAAGTCAATGGGAAGCGCAATTGACGCTGATGCCCCGTGTGAACGAGGTGTTAGTGATGTTACGTCTGACACCGACGCTCCGAAGCTTGCTTCAAACTCGAACGGTCCTTGCAATGAACCACTGCTTCGGAGCTTGTATTATTACGTCACTAGTCACGTGAAAATGACTTCTGAAGCAAACACATTAGGCGTTTCTCAATAGGCTTGTTCGACTTCATGCAGCTCTGCGCAATCCGATCGGTGGCTGACTTGAAGCAGTGCATGCCGGTTAGAAATTGTGTCCGACTTGATCCAGCGCCGACGCCACGTGACTGTGACGTATGCCATCAAAGTACCGCGAGAGTGATTCGAGAGTAGCCAGAGAACTCAGTCAGCGCAGCTTCTCAAGAGCGGCTGCACGAGGGCTGATGACGACACAGCTGTTCCATGATTGGCCGGATTCACTGCATGACAACGATCACGTGTGTTTCGTGTTTATCCGAACACCTTTAGTTCCTCTAACGCTCACAAATCAGTTTTTTATAACAGTAAACACTCTTTTCATGTAGTTGCGATGTTATATTGTGTCATGTTTATTAAATTAAAACTGATTAAAAAACGTAGACTCCACTTCATTGATAGTAGCTTATGTTTAACTTTATTCTTGTTCAAACAGACGCTGTATGAAGCAGTACATAAAGTATTGAATGAAAATGTCTCTGGAACATCTGTGTATTATTTGGCAAATATTGCATTTATTTCACTTCAGCTGTGGTAAAGTATGCAAACACCACGTGAGCGGTCACTACGGGAACCAGAAAGTGTCCGACTTCACGTCTCCGTTTGCAGCTCCTCCCCACCTGCACCCGGCTACTCTCGCCGATCGGTTACATCCAGCCGCAGCCGATGTCGAACACACCTAATGTCAAGGAAGGATCCTCGGAAGCCAGAATTTGGAGGATGCTACGTCATCGACATCCGTCGAAGGACTGTTCCAATGTCAAGGATCCTCGGAATTTCCACCAAGGACCGAGTCCTTCGTTCGAAAAATATCCCATATACAGGAAAGGATGCATATGTGTAGCCTTCGCGCTCTTCGCGCTCTCAAATCACCCACAATCCTATGCGCGCAGCTTTGCTATCTTGTTCAAAAAATTCAAAATGTTGGACGTTAACGGAGTCGGAGCGTTAACAGTTCAATATGCTTTCAAATGTAAATATATTTACGTTACCAAACATTTGTTTTAAAAAATAATTGCATCCATTATGTTATGGGTCAAATTGACCCGCACTGTTTAAACACACTTAACAGTCAAATAATCAATATGATTAAAAAGGAGTTTATTGATTTAAAAACGATTATATTGCCTGAGTGAACAGAACTGCATCCATAGCAACGCTCTGTTTTTCATTTTCACTGACGTAATGACGCACTGACGTGCACTTGATAGCCTGTTCCATTTACATGTTCTCCGAATGCTAAAGAGGAGCTTCGCCTAGCCTCTGAAGGAAGTGACTTGGAAGGACCAGTCCTGCCAAGGAAGTATCCTTGACATTGAGAAACACCTACTGGTTCACTCCTGTAGTAAACCACCTGACTGCTTTGACAGCCCAATCCAGTGTTGACAGGTTTGAAACCTGGCGGCTGTATTTCTTATAAAAGTGAAGGTTAAAAAAAACTATAGAAACCATTACAGAAATTCTATTGGATTTAATGGTTTTCATGGGAATTTTATTGGTTGTAATGGGAATTATAGTGGTCTCTGTGGGTCTACTGATATGTGTTGGGTTGTATTGGTGGGGGCATTAAATCCTAATGGAATATGTCCCTAACACACTACAAAAAAAGAATTATGTAGTGGTTTAAATGGTAAAAGCCAATGGTTCCTATTTTAATATAAACCATTAGAATTTCTGTGATGGTTTCCAACTTTTTTTTAAGCTGGTCTGATCTTCTGTCCTTGTCTAAAGAAATAATTACACACACACATCATGCTTAATGTTTTATCATCAAGGTGAACACATGAAATTCATCAGTATCTGTAAAATTCACCTACATAAATGAGTTTCACAGTAGGCTACTAACACTAGGCTTGTTCGACTTGAACCGGCGCTGCACAGACCGATCGGTGAATGACATCAAAGTACCGCGAGAGCGAATAGAAAGTAGACGGCTCCTATATGCTTTTGAATTGCTCTCGCGGTACTTTGATGTCATAAACCGATCGGTCTGTGCAGCGCCGGTTCAAGTCGAACAAGCCTATAGTCTCAGCTTTGATCGCCTCGGTAAAAACACGTAATAAACGGGGCGTTACTTGCATTTTATGGTTGTCAGCTTTGTTGCATTACATTTACTTCACCAGGAGATGGTGCTGCAATTTCTATCTGAATGAAGCTTCGAGTAATGAACCATTTTCGACACAATTGTATCAGAAAGCAATAATGCTTGGAAACGCTTCATTTGGCCATCACTAACGCTTGTGGAAAGGAGAAAGCGGTGCGAACTGCGCTCTCCATGATGACGAGGAAGTATCAGCAAAGAATTAATTGATTAATTCTAGCCCTTGCATTAGCTTAGGCCAGGGGTGTCCAATCCTGCTCCTGCCGATCGACTGTCCTGCACAGTTCATCTCCAACCCTAATCAAACACACCTGCCTTTAATTTTCAAGTGATCCTGAAGACCTTAATTGGTTGCTTCAGGTGTGTTTGATTAGGGTTGGAGATGAACTGTGCAGGACAGATCGAGCAGGATTGGGCACCCCTGGCTTAGGCCTACTAGATATATTCATGGAGATGAGAAATAAAAACATCAGAAAAGCAGTTCTAGGCTTATTCTTGGCTGGATAACTCTTAAAATTAAATATGAATGCAGTTTTGGATTAAATAAAAGTACAGTCAAGTCAAATAAAACACATTTTATCTCCTGTATAGTTTGATTAACATTCATTAACATTACTTAATGCGTTATCTAACATCAACACATTGAGTGAACAATATATTTTTACAACATTAATTAATGTTTGTGAATGTTATTTAATACAAACACTTGATTGGTCATGTTTGTTCACTTCATTCATTGTGCATTAAATAATGTTAACAGAGATAATGTTAACTTTTGATTTTAAAAATTTATTTTTAAATGAACCCCAAGGAGAATAATTGCAACAGTATATAACTATTGTTTATTGTTAGGTCATTTTATCTAATGTTATCTAACAAATGGAATCTTATTGTAAAGTGTTTTTAATACTACAGTTTCCATCTTTGTAACCGTGATATACACTTTAATATAGCCTATGTAAATTTAATCTAAATTAAGCTTTGGTACCGAAATTGGTACCGAGAACCGTGGATTTTCACTGGTATTGGTACCGAATACTGAAATTTTGGTACCGTACTAATCGGAATGAACTTAAACACTGAAAATTCATTCAGATTGAGGTCTTGTCCACACTAATACGTTTTCGTTTGAAAACGCATCGTTTTCTCTCCGTTTTGGCCTTCTGTCCACACTGAGACAGCGTTTTATTAATGAAAACGAAGCTTTTTTGTACCAATAGATATTCATGTTTATACCAGTATTGTGCCTGTTATGTGCTATTCACTTTCACACAGTTGCTAAAATATGTTACTTTGCACACTCTTCGTATCACAGTCCTGCAAAGATGACAGAATTTACTCACATTTGCTGTCCTGCGGTAAAACATGAGAGCAGTTGCGTTTTAGACCAAACATATGGTGACTGAGTGCGACCTGGACACATCAGTGAAAGGTGAGATTCTTTCAGTGAAAGAATTCTTCATTTTCCGATGTTTCAGTCTGGACAAGAGACTCTTTGGAAAACGCTTGAAAAGGCTAGTGTGGACGGAGAGTGTTTTTAAAACGAAAACGCCGTTTTCAAATGTGTCCGGATTAACGTAGCCTGGATTGAGTTGTTTAAACCTTTGATAATCTGATTAAAGATAAGGCAGGCAATTTTTTTACCAGAATTTTTTTTGTTATACTGGTTGAAAGTCTCTTCACATCCTGATAACAATCAACAATTAAAGTGGTCTAAATTAGGGCTGAACGATTAAAACGCAATAAAACCGCACGTGATTTGGCAAAGGCTGCGATTATTTTATGCACAGCTTGTCAGTGCAGTGCGGTTGATTGGTAGTAAATACTGCCCCATTTGAATGCCAATGGCGCTCTCACGCAAACACGATAAATATGCCCTGCCGCAGAAGTACAGTAATGCGCATCATTCTAGGAAATCCCTATCGCTGTAGCTGAATAATCAGAAGATTGAAACGCTTTGATTAAACATGATTTATAAATACACAACTGCCTTATTCTGTGTAAGAAGCACATCATCTCACAGAAGGAGGAGCTCAACTGTCGTAATGAAGTGAGTTTGGAGTAAATGCATGTTATTAAATGTTGTCTGTTGTTGGACAAGAGGTTCATAAATGCTTCTCATGTTTTGAAAAGATGTTTGATGCATGTTGTTTTTTCAAATGCACGTTATAAGTGACTCAAACTCACAGTGCTTTCAGGTGGGGCAGCGTTTACAGAGCCGTACATCAATGACAATCTGGGCATAAAAAAAAAAAAAAAAACCGCAGCCTTTGCGATTTTAAAATCGCGATAAGCCATCTCGATTTAAGTGCGAATACATGTAAAGTGTGATTACTCATTCAGCCCTAGCCTAAATATATAGATAACAATTGAAATAAGGGGGAAAATCTGATTATGAAATTAATGTTTTTCTTTAGTTCACATTGGCCACAATTATTGCAACGTCCTTTTCCCAAGATCTGCTCTGAGTCTTCTTCTATAATGCCTGATGAGTTTGGAGAACACCTGACAAGAGTTTAAAGACCATTCCTCCATACAGAATCTCTCCAGATCCATCAGTTTCCCAGGTCCATGCTGGTGCATCTCTTCAGTTCACCCGACTCATTTTCTAAAGGATTCAGGTCAGGGACTGGGATGGCCAAGCCAGAAGCTTCATTTTGTGCTCAGTGACACATTTTTTGTGTTGATTTTGATAGGTTTTTATTTTAAATCATGATGGAAGATCCAATCACAGCCCATTATAAGATTTCTAGCAGAAATGGTCAGGTTATGATTTTTTATCCGTTGGTATTTGCAAGAATCCATGATAACATGTCTCTGAACAAGATGTCCAGGACCTCCAGCAAAAAAATAGGCCCACAACTTTGAAAATCCAGTGGTATATTTAACCGTGGACATGGGGTACATTTTATCCCTGTTTGCACCAAACCCATCTGGTGGGTTTGCTGCCAAACAGCTCTTTTTTTTAAGTTTCATCTGACCACAGAAATCAGTCCTGTTTGAGGTTCCAGTAGTGTCTGACAACTGAATATGCTGGAGTTTGTTTTTGGACAACTTGTGGTGATGTTTGATACATTTTTTTTTTTAGGCTTTCTGACCCCAAGACTCAGCTAATCTCTGTAATTCTCCATCTCCGATCCTTGGAGAGTCTTTGGCCACTCAAGCTTTCCTCCTCATCATGCATTAGGACGATAGACACACGTCCTCTTCCAGGCAGATTCATAACATCTTTAGTTGATTGGAACTTCTTAATTATTCTTAAAAAAAAGAATACAGCCACTTTCTATTTTGTGAAGCTCAACAATCTTTTGCTGCACATCAGACCTATAATCTTTAGTTTTACCCATTGTGATTAATTATTAAGGGAATTTAGCCTTCGTGTTTATATATACTTACAAAGGGCCCTATCTTGCACCCAGCGCAATTGACTTTATACACCGACGCATGTATCATTCCTATTTTGCACCCGCACAAAGCGGACTTTTCCCTCCACAGACGCACGTCGGTTAACTAAGAAATACACCTGCGCTCCCCGGGGCGGTTCAGCGCAAAGAGGAGGCGTGTTCCGGCGCAAACGTTCCCTCATGCTATTTTACAGGTTTAGAAAACAATTGCGCCACTGACCGAAAAAAAACTGTTTAAAGTCAGTGGCGCATTGCGCATGTTATTCATATGCTATTTTAAGGGCGCATGCTTGGCCTTAATCAATGTAGCGTGTGTACAACGCGCATACACTTTGATTCTCTCTACACACAGACGCAGCAGTTATCATTTTTGCAAATCATACATTATTACGATAGATAGATAGATAGATAGATAGATAGATAGATAGATAGATAGATAGATAGATAGATAGACATTTTATTATAAAAGCATACATCTAGCTTACACATTTACCCAAATTATCATACGCCTGTTTAACCGAAGTTAATTTGGGTGTGTTTCTCCATCCCCAACGTCCCTGACGAGAACGTCGGTCTCCTCGGCTGTGAACCGCTGCTGGCGTGCGCCTGGCAAATCCGCCGTTATAATAGGAATCCGCTTTAGAACAAGCGCGCCTGCTCTTAAAGGGAATGTGAGATGTCGCTCTGATTGGTTTATTTCACGTTACGCCCAAACCACACCTATGAATAATGAAGCTACTTCAGACCAACCCCTTTTAGATTTGCGCCAGGCGCAAGAGTCATTTATCCCACCGGGAAAATAGCAACAGTGCCCAAGACCCGCCCACAAAGTTACTTGCGCTTTGCGCTTGACACTTGCGTTTCAGATCGTTAAAATAGGGCCCATAGTGTGTTTATATAGTGTGGGAATATACTCCAGAGATATTTTACTCATAAGAATTTGTAGGGGTGCCAATAATTGTGGAGAAATTGGAGAAAAACATTTATATCATAATGTGAGTTTCCACCCACTTTCAACTGTTTTACTTCAATGAAAAGTTAGAATTTTGTGAATTTTTTGGATGAAAGATCAAAAGGATAAATAATGCAGATTTATTTTCACAGCTGCCTTTGCTCATATTTACCAAGGGTGCTAATATTAGTGGAGGGCACTGTATGTATTTTCATACCTCCTCGTGCCGAGTAGCAAGAGTTTGGGGTGCGTCTGCTGTAGCAGGCTGAGCCAGAGGGTGTTTAGGGGGTGTGGAAAAAGACATTCAGATTTCATTACAAAAGTGCTAATAAAATTTGAAGACTTGTCAAAATACACAGACAGACACCGGGGTAAAACAAGGATAAACATTGGCATTGTTTTTAAAAGATGGAGGATTTTGATGGAATGTTTGGGTTTCGATCGATACAATGAACTTACAGAGTTTCTTCTTGACAGGTAAGCTAAACGTCAAGTTTAAAGTATTCCACATATGTAAGAGCTTTTATTGAAAGAAGCCTACTTTTACCCATTGAGACATGTCTTCACTTTAATAGACCCGGAGGTGATGATTATGATGTTTGAGTTGGGAGAGACGTGATGCATGAAAGGGCCGTTTGCAACGGTTGTTTGAAAACATCTTTATTTTTGTAGTTCTTCTAAATGACACTTATAATCACAGAAACTGCCTACCCTAGCTTTAATGGGAAAACAATAGCAATGTAATGCTAAATTGGATCGCTTTCTGCTGCTGAAAAATCTT
The DNA here is from genome assembly GCF_951802725.1 of Rutilus rutilus. Lineage (NCBI taxonomy): Eukaryota > Metazoa > Chordata > Actinopteri > Cypriniformes > Leuciscidae > Rutilus > Rutilus rutilus. Next base: position 36,051,517 of record NC_140222.1, on the reverse strand, counting down.
GAGTGTGATCACGTTTTCAGAAGATCTATTTCAATTGTATGGATATGTATTCTGTGTGTCTTTGGAGATATAAACTAAGACGTCCTGTTTTTACCTGGACAGTCAAGTTCTCTTTGCGCCTGAATGTTCAAATACAGACAAAGTTGTAAATTAAATCTTGCGTAAATACAGTCGGTTATGCCTGTCCATCCCGTCCCGTAAACCACCATGAGAAATCTGCTCACCCTACATATATCAACTCAGTCCCTTAATTTAAAGTTCATGTAAGAATGTAATGTAATGTTCAATAAGAATGAAATCATATAAGAATAGGCTACATTTAAATCTCTAAAAAAAAGTGTTCATGTAAACATTGCTGTTGTCCATCATACCAGAGTTTTTCCAGTTTGCAGTTTGGATCCTCCATCAGTGCAGTGAGCTCTGAATCTCCAGGGTGATTGTAGCTCAGATCCAGCTCTCTCAAATGTGAGGAGTCTAACCTCAAAGTTGAAGCCAGATGAGAGCATCCTTCTTTTGTCACCAGGGACGGATTGACAATCTGTGCGTTCTGGAAAAGTCCAGAACGGCCGTCCAACCGAGGGCCGTCGGCACAAAAAAAAAAAAAAAGTCTAATAAAGCAGTATTAACAGCCAACAGCAGGGGCACTAATATGATCACTTATGCTACGTGTAAAAAACAACAACTGAGGAAGAAGAGTCGGCCTATAGCCACTGACATTTTATAAGGCTGCACTTTTAAATTTGCTTACATTATATTTGAATAGCTGTGGTCTCCAACGTGGTGCCTGTGAGTCGCCCGCTAAACACATTCTATAAATAGCCCCAACTTGCCGTCGGGGGTTCCAGACTTCGAATAAATGGTATAATTTTGCGACCTTTTCAACTAAACGTTTCAATTTGAACTTTTGCCTCTACAAAATTACCCAACTCTCTTTGATTGTACGCTTTCATTTGCGTTGCGTATGAGAAACATCAAATGGCAAACGCTTAAGAAGCGGAACAAAACTTGTTTGATCTGAGCAGCGCATTATCAGCTCGGCCCAAAAAACAGCGATCGCGGACAAAGCTGATGTCGATCACGCGAACATTATTACACAGAGCTGCGCGATACACTGAGAAGCATTTCAATTCAGCGCAGAATTCTCTATCTCTATTATAAACCACAAATGACTATGTGATTTAAGCTTGTAAAAAGCCAGATGAAACAGCGCTGATATTCTCAACATATTGACGCAAAAACAAACAAAAAAAAAAAAAAACAGGCGAAACATTGTTCCGAGAACAAACCAGTTAGAAGACATTACACACCAAAACCTATGAATTAACTATTAAAAATGCTGTTATATTAATACAGTTATGTATAAATGTATTAAATGTAATGCAGTAATGTTTTTGTTTAGAAGTTATGGCAGTTTATTATTTTTTATTTATTTATTTTTTTCATTTATATTTATACTAAATGTTTGGGCTACTGTTTTTAATAACACGTACAATAGGTTTATAGAAAATCAACAAAAAAAACTAAAGAAACTAAACAAAAAAATACATTTTCATAAGTTTTCAGGATTTTTTTAAAACGCTTTTAAGTCTGAACCAGAATATCAAGATATTTTATTATTTCCCATATGATGGTGAAAAGTAAAAAAGCTTCACCATATGTATAATAAATATTGGAGTATAACAAATAAAAATTCCTTCTAGATGTAGCCCTTGCACACAAAAAGGTTGGAGATCCCTGGTATACAGTAGCCTAACTATATGTTTTATAATTACAAGTTTGTGTAATTTGGGTTACTGTAGCCAGTGACATTTCATTATTTGTATTTTATGGCATTGTACATTTTTTGTTTTTATTTGAAGGCTGAGGCTTCATTAATAAACACAACCCCAATTATCATCATTGGTTTTGAGATGTTACTTGCTGTGAATACCTGTCTGATAGGCTACAGTATTGTGGCATAGTATCAGGACATCCTGGCTAGTGTCTATCCCACACGGCTAGAGGCGAATGGCCGGATGATGGGCCTATTTGGGAGAAAGTCCAGGGCTGTTTTTTAGCCCCAGTCCGTCCCTGTTTGTCACCATACAGCCAGATAATCTACAATGACAGACATCAAAGGCATAAATATGTATAAATGTATATCCCCTCAGTTTTATGACTATTTTAAAATTACCTCAGCTTCTCCAGTTTACAGTTTGGACTCTTCAGTGCATCAGAGAGCAGCTTCACTCCAGAATCTTTCAAGTTATTGTTACTCAGGTCCAGCTCCTTTAGGCAGGAGTTTGACGACTGTAGAGCTGAAGCCACACTTTCACAAGTCAGATCAGTGAAATTACAGATGGACAATCTAAACAGAAGATTAAAAATGGCATCATTGACCCTTATGTAAGAACTGCATTTTGCAATGTATTCAATGCTTTACAAAACCAAGTAAACACAGAACATTCCCAAATAAGAACATTCTAGGAACATTCTCTGTATGTTTTTTTTTTTGTAACCAAAAACTAACCTTCCCAGAAGGTTACAGAGAGGGTTTTTTGTAACATCCTAAAGAGAATTTATACAGAACGTTCCCTGCAGGTTATTTTTAGGTTTGACTAAAGTGAACCTTCCCAGAACATTATCCTAGTTAAAGTTAATAAGTTAATAAAATAACTGTTTATTAATTTTTTTTATGTCTGTGACTAAATTTCGTATTTTAAAAACCCTAGATTGTACTCAAGTCATTGTTATTTGGTGCTGAACAAGCCGATATGAAATCGTACATGTTAATGGAAAAATTTTATCTTATTTAATGCTCCATATAATGATTTATGTGCTTGGATTATTTCTATTGATTAAACTACAGCTAAAAAGACATGGTTTGTAGTATTGATGCAGCAGTGCTGGATGATTACTGATGTATAGCAGGGTAAATGATATCAGAGTAGTGTATAACTTAAAATTTGCTATAACATTATTCAAAACTGGCAAATAACAGTATATTTGATAATTTCCACTTTTATCCAACAAATCCACTCTCTATATACTGTTGGTAAAATGTAATAAAATATGCTAAGGAATCTGACAAACAAACCTCAGTTTTTCTAGTTTACAGTGTGGACTCTTCAGTGCATCAAACAGCAGCTTCCCTCCAGAATCTTCCAAGTTATTGATACTCAGGTCGAGCTCTCTCAATGAAGAATTTAATTGTAGAGCTGAAGCCACACTTTCACAGCACTGATCAGTGAGATTACAACCTGAGAATCTAAAATAACAGTAAATGGTTAATTGACACTTTGCGGAATTTCCATTTAAATAGGAAGGTCGCAAAACTGTTTGATCTTAATGTTAACAACTGTTAGTTTGCCAAACACATTTCAAAGCACCATTCATCACCATCATAGTAGATCTCTCTAGAAAGGATAAAAAAAAAAAATACACAGAAGATAATAGAGATGCACAGGTCCACCAGCCATAAATCGGAAATGGATGGTTTTTGCTCCAAACACACAGAGAATTTTACGCAACCAGACGAATTTTAGCTTTATTTTGGCGATCTCTATTTCGGACTTGCACACAAACTACATTGCAATCATTTCCCAAAATGTCTTGTGTGGAAATATTACGAGGTCTGTAAACAGGACGTTAACACAAGCCAAATGTTCAAGCCTCACTGTCTTGTGTTCTGCCATGTCGTGTTGGATACTTTGCCAGTTTTGTTTTAATCTTTCATTTTTGTTTTCTCTGCTTCCCCTCCTGATTTCCCCAGGCAGTTTCTCACGAGCCCTGGTCTCGCTCTCGATCTCCAATCAGGGATTGCCTTTGTCTCTGCTCTGCTTCACGTGCCGCCGCCGCCGCCATACTGTACATTATTATTGCTCCTCTATGCCCAGTCTTTCTAAAACACGTAGATTTCTACAAAGCCCCTCCTTCCGAAAAGCGTATTTTATTCTGATAGGCCTTACCATAATCGTGATATCAGAGTAAAGAAGTTAGGTTTGATCTTTACGTTTACAACTGTTTTTTTGCCATACACATTTCAAAGCACCATTCATCACCATCATAGTAGATCTCTCTAGAAAGGATAAAAAAAAAAAAAAAAAATGATACCAAATACAAAACAACAATAATAAATACAAAACAACAGCATAGGCTAAATAAAAGCAGAGAAAATTAGAAACATACACAGTAGCACTACACACTAATTTGCATAATACCGACTGCGATATATAAGGAGAACTGGAGTACTGTAATTATCACAGTATTCATATACACAGATTCCACCACACTTCTCCCCAAAATGCTCACATTCAATAGAAACTTGAAAAATTACACATTTTAGTGGCACACTTACTCTTTATTAATGCATTTTGCATGACATAAAAGGTGGTCAAAAATCTAAAGTTCCCAATTATTCTAATCTCTATAGTAATATAGTGGTGTAGGAATGACGTCACTTTGTAGGCCAACTGGCAGTTCGCATCACACTGGTTCCCTCAACAAAAACCCTCTCTGTGGGTTCAACAGAAGTTTATGATACTTACACGTTTTGTTCATCAAGATAATTTTCACAGATGAAAAAAAATTATGAATTTGAAATGAAATGCAGTCACCAAAAGTAAAAAGCTAAAGGCAGGCTATAGACTAACTACACCACGGTCCCACGACTTCAACATCACCATCACTAAGCCTACAACAACTCTTAGTTTTTATCTAAAAACATTTTCCCAGAACGTTTTAGTTAGACTAGTTTATAGGAGAAAAATGGGCCTTTGTTGTTTTAGCCACTTGTTAGCAATCACATTTTTCAAGACACGTAACATCTTTAAAAAAAATCACGAGTGGGGAAATACTGATGTATTTTATGTCATAGAATAAAACTTAAAAGTGTCTTGAGCTTGAATTCAACACAGACCTTATTTCAGCCATTTAAAGGCACACTATGCAAGATTTGTACCTTAATATAACAGCTTCGAAATCATTTCGATGGTGAACGAACTCGTAGTAGGGCGAATCATCAGCAACAGCGATGCTGACCTGGCATTCTTGTTGATGGACTAGTAAGTAAATCTCTTATTTGTAAACTTGCTTGCGTTCTATGTTGTATGTTGTTGCGCTTGCTTGCATGTCATTTTTTACTAAGTTATTCATTCTTCCATTGTTGATAATAAGACCAGTCCACTAATTTCCAAGTCTAGCTAGCTGTCGATTAGCAGAGCTATTAGAAGACTTGATAACAAACACTTGTTTCTCTTGTTTTTGCGTTATGTTTTATTGCCCAGCTTGCCTCACCAGCAAGTTTACCAGCTGAATTCAGGTTGTGATGTGTATTTGTCACGTAGTCCTTTGTCTGGTTCAGGTTTCAGCTTATGCAAACTTTAGCTGGCCTATTTGTATGAAATCGTGAGTAGACATCTTCGGAGGCTATCTGTGCCAGTTCGATGTCCTACGCTTCCATCCTACTGAACAGGTACTGGTATACATGGGGGAAGGGAACAGGTTGTGAGTGCAGAGACTGCTCTGCGTGAGTGGTATTTACGACAGTAACATTGAATACAAGTACTCCACAGCGACTCCAGGGGTCGCTGTTTGACAAAAACGGAAACTGCATAGTGTGCCTTTAACCAAAAAACCCATTGAATTCGGGATGATGGAACCGGAAGTGCTAAAATGCTAACTCATTTCATTTCTGCCTTTTGGCCAAGCGGCAACCTTCCCTTCTCTCTCTTGAAACTAACACGGAAGTGACTTAAACTGCAATTCAGCGACTGGCCGCTAGAGACAGGCTGCGATAGAGAGTCAAACCCATGTTAAAATGGCCAACTTTACAGCAGAAAAAACTGTTTACAGCCTGGTGCAAAAAGTGGTTTTGGTCAATATAGCTAATTTTGCCCTTCATGCCAACTGTGAGGGGACTGAATTTTTTATAACTCACCCGTTTAAATTATATTAAGCCTTTAAGTTCTGCATAATTAAGGGTGTGGCCACTTGAGTGACAGGTGGATTGCTGCTGCTGTCAACTATGAGCCGTTTGTCTGCTGTCTGTTAGCGTCAGTTCACATCTGCTAATCCCACCTTTTTGCCCATTTTTGTTTATGATGGTAAAGTCACAGACACTACATCCATATTTCTTTTTACAGTCCATGATTTTGGCCCACAAAGTGATGTCATACCTTCACCAACTTGACTGACCTTCTGGATCCCAGAATTCTGGATTTGACCCACGAACGTGTAAGCAGGAAAAAAAGAGCATGGATTCCAATGTTCTCAGATCGGTTTCAGCCCTCATTCATATGCGGATATAAATCGAATATGAATCGGATATGTGCATTTGTGCCTGCCATGTAAGAGGAAAGATCGGATATTCCCGTCAATGCGAGTCGTACTAAAAAAGTGACTTTTTGAAACATTTCGCAGTACAGATATATCAATAAAAAATTAAACATCTCTAGTTGACTAGCAGAGTATTCATTTCGTTTATTTGTTTTAAATAAGAGCCGATCTGGCGCTGAAAAGTGTTGCTTTTGAAATCATCCTGAATGCTCGTTTGTTAGTCCTGAGTCCTGAGTGCATCCATTGTTATCAGTGACGGCAGCTCGTGCACAGACCCGCGGTTCAGTCCCGTCGTGGAGACTTTCTATTCGTTCCTGTGAAATCACAAAATAAAATGCACGCAAACATGTCCCTGCTCTTGATATACAATCTCTAATGAACACATATGGTTTTAAAAACCATGTTTTTAAAACATTTCAGGATTTTTCTCCACACTATTGTATATTGACCCCATTCCTCAGCTGGGATCGTGCAGAGCCCTTTGAAATGGCATTGATTTGAACTTCAACATTCTGGTTGCCGTTGAAGCCAATTGTGTGGAGAAAAATCCTGAAATGTTTTCCTCTAAAAACTTAATTTCTTTTCCACTGAAAAAAGAAAGACATGAACATCTTGGATGGCATTGGGGTGAGTATATTATCAGGAAATTTTCATTTTGAGGCTAAAGTCTATTTCGGCGCAGTATATTCTATAATGGATAGCCTAATGCTATGTTGGTAGATTGGCACCTGTAGAATTTCCTTTTGTTGAAAGTAAAAGTAAAGCCCAGATAAAAGTAAAAAGCTATTATTTTGTGTAGATCCATGTCCGAGGCAGTTCAACTTCACAAATGTATTTCTTTACACACACACACACGTTTATTCTGGTGTTGTAAATAAATCTTAACCACTGATTCTTATTGCATCCACTTTCTGAAGGCCAAATAAAGTGCTGCTTTTGCTTTCACATAAAAACACACCGTCTCACAACATGGCGGCCACAACACTACTACAATAACTGAAGCCACGCCTTCTTTCTTTGTGTATGCATTGGGCGGCATTATGCAAATATTTCCACCTACTGACGTGGGTATGTGAGGGAGAATTCGATCGAGGTGTTTTAGCTAGGTCTGGATCTGCCTTCTCTTCTAGATAGAATAAATCTTTTTGTGGGAGACTTTGTAACTTTGCAGATCTTATACATGCCCAAACACCTACATAACACACTAAAGAAAAAGGAAAACAAGAAAAATAATCATATGAGCCCTTTAAATCAAAACAACTGCTCATACTGCATGTGTGTAGCATCTTTGTTTGGATCATGATTAAAATGCAGTGGTTGCCTCTAATTTCAAATGGCTATGGATATTTTTTGTTTAAGGCCAGTTTGGCCTGTTATAGAGCAAATAAACAACTAATACATTTGCTTGAACAAAGAAAAAAAATCAGCAACCAGTAGCGAAATCTGCTAATTTTTCTAGTAAAAAAAAAAAAAAAATCATAACCAGCCATGAAAAATCATGATCACTAGAAGATAAACTGTTATTATATTGAGATTACAACTCATTCCATGTTTAGACTTCTCTTTCAATCTTGCTAAACTGCTATGGCACAGTGATTACAAAATATTTAAAAAATATGCCACTTTATGACAAAATGCTTACAGGGCTTTTCTGCAGTTCCTCACAGCTGGTATCAGTCTTCTTTTGCCTTCTTCTGGTGTGTTTAATTTCTTGGAGTCCAGTTCATCCAGCGGCTCATCTGACATTTGAATGATGTAGGCTATTGCTGAGCAGCGAGCAGGAGAGAGTTTCTCTGAGTCCATGCCTGATTTCACAAACTCCTGAATCTCTCTGTAGAAAGTCTGATCATTCACTTCCAGCAGACAGAGGAACAGATTGATGGATTTATCAGCTGAGAGTTGTTCATCACCTTTAATTTTATCTTTAATATACATCGCGGCTCTTTTGATGGCACTGCACTTCTCTTGGGAGCGCTGCAAGAATCGAGAGAGAGAGAGAGCCCTGAAAAAATCACGGACACTCTTGATGGTATCTGAGTTATTCTCTGTGTGTGTCAGTAGATCCTGTAAGAGTCTCTGATTGGACTCCAGTGAGATGCCCAGCAAGAATCGCAGGAAAAGATCCAAGTGTCCATTCTGCAATGATTCATCAATTACTTCTTTGAGCCGCATGTCCAAAGACTTTTGCTGGGAGTGAAACTCAAAGAAAGCTGCCAGAAACTCCTGAAAGCTCAGATGTATGAAGCAGTAGACTTTCTTCTGATGAATCACAGATTCCTCCTTAAAGATCTCAGTGCAAATCCCAGAATACACTGAGGCATCAGTGACGTCTATGCCGCTCTCAATCAGGTCCTCCTCATAGAACATCACATTGCCCTTCATCAGCTGTCTGTGAGCCAGTTCAGCAAGTTTTAAAATCATGTCTCTGTTGGACTGCAGGAGTTTCTCTGGATCTCTCTCTTCATACTTCTGATTCCTCATGTTGATCTGAATCAGCAGGAAGTGGATGTACATTTCAGTCAGAGTTTGAGGGATTTCTGCACTGAGATCTTGTTTCAGGATGTTTTGAAGCACAGTGGATGTGATCCAGCAGAAGACGGGTATGTGACACATGATGTGGAGGCTTCTTGATTTTTTAATGTGTGAGATGATAATGCTGGCTTGATATTCATCACTGAATCTCTTCCTGAAATATTCCTCCTTCTGAGGGTCATTGAATCCCTGAATTTCTGTCACACGGCTGATGTATTTGGAGGGGATCTGATTGGCTGCTGCTGGTCTGGAGGTGATCCAGATGTGAGCAGAGGGAAGCAGATCTCCTTTTATGAGGTTTGAAATCAACACACCCACTGATGAAGTCTCATCGACATCAGAAACTTTCTCATCATCAGAAAACACTGTAATTCTGCTTTCATCCAGACCATCAAAGATGAACACAACTTTACAATCGTCATAAATCTTTGAGTCCAGTTCTTTAAGTTCAGGATGAAAGTCCAGCAGAAGACTGTGAAAACTGCACTGATGATCTTTAATCAAGTTCAGCTCTCGAAATTGAAGCACAAACATGAAATCTACATCCTGATTGGCTTTTCCCTCGGCCCAGTCCAGAATGAACTTCTGCACTGAGACGGTTTTTCCAATTCCAGCGATGCCTTTAGTAAGAACAGTCTTGATGTGGTCTTTCTCCTCACATCCTGGTTTAGTTAAGGGTTTAAAGATGTCATTGCAGTATATTGGAGTATCTTGTGAAAGTTGTGTTCTGGGTGTTTTCTCCATCTTTAAAATCTCATGTTCTTCATTCACCCCTTTAGCATCTCCCTCTATAATGTAGAGTTGTGTGTAGATCCTGTTCAGGAGGGTTGGATTCTCTTGTAGATTGATTCCCTCAAATAAGCGCTCATACTTGTTCTTCATGCTGGCTCTGTGAGTGGTTTTGACTGTCTTCATGGCATCCCTCAGTGTTTGGTAAGAATCCTTCAGTTTTCCAGTAACACCATTTTCCTCACTGCAAAAACATCAAAAAGGAAAGAAATTACAGCATTTAGTCTACACTTCTCTGCACAAGTGTTACACAGAAGTAGCTCTTTCAGGTATATGCCATGCTGACATGCCACATGGATATATATTGTAAATTGATCTATATCTACACTGTAAAAAAAATTGTAACACTGCCCAATCAAAAATTTCAATTGACCGATAACATCTAAATTTTTCAATTGGCCCAAGTGAAATTCTGTAAATTCTAAAATTAAATGTACAGATTTTCACTTGGGCCAATTGAAAAATTTAGATGTTATCGGTCAATTGAAATTTTTGATTGGGGAGTGTTACAATTTTTTTACAGTGTATGCATGTATCCTTTGTATAGGCAAAAATATCACTTGGCTCCAGGGGTCACTGCTCTATTATGAATATAACAAGAACTCATACAGGGGCATTTCATTTATTCAGTTTTGGGGGCATCTTTCAACGCCTAAAAACCAAATATGAGTGTAAAATGATGATTTAGACAGCTAAGGTTTAACAGAAGAATTAATGTGTGTGTGTGTGTGTGTGTGTGTGTGTGTGTGTGTGTGTGTGTAAAAACACAAAATTGGGCCTCCTCTCTTTCTCCTAGAGATATAGAGAGAAGACAAAGCAATCGTTTTGTTTCTTAGCACTATCTGATGTTTCAGGTTCGTGTCTCAAATACTGGAAAAATAATCTCACATGTGTTCAGAGGTCACAGCTCCACTTCTGAAATTTATGGGTTGAATCAATGAATTTGTAGACTTTATAGACACGCTGCTGGGACATGGTGCAGCACCCTCTTCTCTCCTCTCTTAAGCAGGAGAGTTCTCCTCTGTATCCATTATTACAGATGCTTTTCTGAAAACATTAAACACAGTACAAGGAAAATTATTTTTTATGAGATTATGCATAAAAAGTGCAAATAAAGTCACCTTTACTGAGGCAGAATCAGAAGCATAGTTTTTAGTGACACTGGGCCTAATTTATGAAACGAACGTACGACAGAAAACTGGACGTAAGGCCGTTTCTACACAAAACTTGGCATTTATCAACATGGACGTGAGCGATCCCCCACCTTGTTACATTTCTGGTGTTCCTGGTTAAAAATGACCAAATCTCTCATAACTCTATATTATCACCAAATATTGGATTCAATCTTGTTTTCTTTCAATTAGCACAGGTTTTGTATTTCTTTTTGGATCTGATTGATCATAGGCCTTCTTTATCTGATCTTATGCTCCTCAATTTCGGACAAAAAAAAGCATTGTTTGTGGGTAATTTTGCCAATATTGAATAAAATAAAATATTCTGTATAATTTATCACACTAGTCTAGCAAATTAGCTCAAAAGGGCACTATGAATAATTAATCATAACTTGTTATAATTAATGATAAATATTTGGATCAGTTAAACGATTCATTCACTCCAGAATTAAAATGTCCTGATAATTTACTCACCCTCACGTCATCGTTGACCGATTGTTACGCTAGATAAGACCCTTATTCCTCGGCTGGGATCGTGTAGAGCCTTTGAAGCTGCACTGAAACTGCAATTTGAACCTTCAACGTTGGTTCCCGTTGAAGTCCACTATATGGAGAAAAATCCTGGAATATTTCCCTCAAAAACCTTAATTTATTTTCGACTGAAGAAAGAAAGACATGAACATCTTGGATGACGTGGGGGTGAGTAAATTATCAAGGAAATTTTAATTCTGGAGTGAACGAATCCTTTAAAGGGACACTCCACCCATTTGCATTAAGCTTTGCATTGTTAGAAACCCAGTCATACTATTGAATGGTCGTGCAACACTCTCTCATTTTCCCCTGAGACGGGAGAAATCCGTTATTTACCTTTTACACTTCCTCCTACAATGACGCAAAAATCGTCATTTTGCGTCATTGTAGGAGGAAGTGTAAGAGGGGGGGATTTTTGTTGAGACTACAAGCACTAGTTCCTCATCTTTCCCAGGGGGCGGGACCCGCTCACGCTACAGACCTATTACAGATCAGTGGGTGGGACTTTACTCTCTGAAACTGAAAGCAATATCCTCCATCTTGTTTGAAGCTAAGCTAACAGACGCTGTGGAGACAGATGTAAAGTTATGACAATAGCGGAGGAGAGTGCTCAATATGATATAGAAGAAGAGGATTTCGGAAGTCTGATGCTTGAATCAGGTATTTGTGGCTACCTTTACAAGCCGCATTATAGCGAAGAGCAGCCGAGGCAGAAGACCTGCCTGCCGCGGACGAGGAGCCCGGACTGGCTCGAGTTAGGGCGGACTGGTGGCGCCGGTGATCTCACTATGCAACTCATAGACTGTAAGATGCAACTACAAACACAGAGATAGAGTCCGTCTGCGGCAAAGAATTTCAACAATGACAATTTCTCCTGGACGAAATCTCTGAATCAGACGAGGACACGGACGTTTGTGTTGAGAACTATCCTAGTTTCGCACCGCATATGTTCTGACTGAACATCCAGGTACCATGCAATAATTCACCTTTTTGAAAGAAATACAAACGAGGAGTAATGAGTTCGCCAACTAACTAGACATTTTGTGTGAATGTGAAATGAATTTCAAGCTCTGGTGGTAGCTAGCCTTGTAGACGGAAGAGTGATTTCTCTTATAGGCAGATATGCGCTTTCTGGATTAGTGGGAGTGGCTTGCGGAGCTGTGCAATGTGGTGCATTGTGGGAGTTGTTGTCTTTCATACAAATGCGTCCTGAAGTTATTTTTTGTCTTTCCTCGGTCACGAAGGCACCAAATTCAAAATTTATTTTACATTTCGACTACATATATGACCCACTTTAAATAAAAAACAATGTTCAAATGGGTGGAATGCCCCTTTAATAGAATTAACTTGATGTAGCTGAATTAATATTACAATCAATTAATCTGTTCATGCAGCGAACACTTAGTATTGATCATCTATCAGCTTTTTATGGCCAAAAAAAAACAAAACTCTTTCTTAGCATGTAGCTGTGATCACATTGTTAAAGGGACGTTGATTTACAAGCAGGGGCCAGAATCAGAATCACAAGAATGTGCACCAAAGTTTTCATAACTAATCTAAACAAACAGATACACACAATCATTACGCATACATGGGTAAAATGTAAAGTGAAGGGGAATGAACACATACTTTGTTGGAAGAGAGGGTTTGCTGGATTATTCATTACATTTAATTAATAGTCTAGACGCTACACTAGTGTGCTTTAATGTTTAACCTGCAAGTTTGTTTTGAACTGCTTTCATCAGGTGGTGCTGCACATTGGTGGTGATTGAGGAGATTTCCCCCTTCTATGTAAAGCGCTTTGAGTACCCAGAAAAGCGCTATATAAATGTAACAAATTAACTTTTTCAAAATGGCACAAAGTCACACTTGTAATGTGTTTCTGGTCAAAAATGACCATCCTACAAAAAAATTAAATAGCTTATACATCTCTGTTATGCTATAATCAGCAAATATTGGATTCAATCTTTTTGTTAACTTGTTTTCTTTCATTTAGGACAGGTTTTGTATTTATTTTTTGAAACTGACTGATTGTAGGCCTCATTGATCTGAGCTTTTATTGGTCAAAAATGACTGTCCATTGAAAATGAATGGGGTAGATTGAAAATAAGAGGAACATTTAGTGTTCAGGGGCATGTTCATCATGTTCATGTTAACATATGTGTTTGCAAAGATAAAGGCCTCAAACCTTTTTCCAGCTCGTGAGTCCAATGCCTAAGGCCTGCTCCTCCCACCATTCAGTCACAAATCTGTTTTTACTATCCTGTAATATTTATTTTTAACATATTTCAAAAAGAAATATGAATAATATAATATAGCCAAATAACAAATCACATACTGAGTTTTCTACAAAGAGTCCAATTGTTACTTTATAAAAAAAAGGTCTGCATTCTAAACAAAAATGACGTATTGCAGTATAATCTACTTTTTCGACTTTTGTTTATATATATATATATATATATATATATATATATACACACACACATACACACACATTAATTTTATAAATAAAATAAAGAAATACATTATATGAAACTTTTCTGCTACAAAACATACAACTGTAGCATTATGAAAAAATATATATTTGCATTTAAAATTAAAAACTACAAAGCAGTCATCTTTAACTAAATGGACAATCAATATGCATCTAAATATGCAAATATGCATCTCAGTATCCAAACGTTGGTCAAATAATAACGCTAAAAGCTTCTTAACATACTATTACACTCGGCTGGAGAGTCAAGAAGAATGTGTTAATACTGTAGATTGCAATCTGTCCTTAGTTGGTGACCCAGTGTAATTATAATACAGCATAAAATACAGACACATAAACAACACACGTAATATGTATGCCTATAGCCAAAACACGACACGAGTTTGTTTAAACCAGAGGTAGAACTGGAGAACAGGACCTGTTCCTGCTGCAAAAACTGCCATTTGTGTGTATCTCATCCTCTTACAGTACAACCTTCTTACCGATACCTTCACTGTAAAATCCAACAGTGATTCTAACACTTTTTAGTTAACTTTACTTAATGTCTTAACTTAATTGTAAAAATCTAGTAATCTATTCACATACAATGTTTTGTTTACTAAGAAAACCCAAGTTAAGATTAATTGATTGGTTTGAGTGTGGTTTTTGAGGCGGGGAAAATCTTAATGGACTTTTCACTCATTTCCTCCACCTCCTGCAGTTATTTTTCTCTGTTTGCATTCACTCATTTCCTCCACCTCCTGCAGTTATTTTTCTCTGTTTGCATTCACTCATTTCCCAAAGTCATCTTGAATGTTGAAATTTTAATACAACTGAAAAATTTGAGAGAACATCGTACAAGCTTAAATTGATGTTGATTTTCCTAAAATGTTTTTAGTCACCATTATGGAGATGAATTGGTTGGGCACTTGGAACTTAATTTACACTACTGTTATTCTCTTCCCATTGATGCAGCGATTGCAACAAGAAATCAGTTATTCGGTTTCAGAGAAAGAGAAGTATATATATATATATATATATATATATATATATATACAGTGGTTAAATTGGGCCGGGGCTCTCCGGGGCTCAGCCCCGGCACATAAGCCTGCTTGTTTGCAGTAGTCAGTTGCCTACTGGAAATTCTGTCACATAAAATTTGATGAAAGTGATGCTTTTGAAAACATATTTCTGATTATAAATGAAAGATTTTGAAATGGCATGTCTATTTTGTCTCGGCGGAGCTGAGATGAGAACAATCGGGACACGGCCGTATTCTTGTTCAGCTGCTTAATCTCCTTGTCAGTCGACCATGATCGCGCACCGCTCGCGCATGCCATGCGCATCTAGGTAGGCTACTACTCAGAACTCTGACATGGATAAATGTACGCAGCAATAATGAATGTTCCTGGGAGATCCATAGTTGCGCGGGATATGGAAGCGCGCAAAAGTTCCAGAACCTTCTACTGCCTTGAAAAAAAAATAAAAAATCTTTAACTTTTAGGTGGCAAAATATTTTTTTGTAATTCTGTGAATTACACTGCAAACCAAAGTAATACTAGCCTACCCACCAGATGAAGAAGGGTTGGCTCTCCACAGAACATAACATATTCATTTTATTTTATTTTTCATGTTCGCATTTATGAGGAAAAAACAATGTTACGACGGGACCGCTCTGAAAGCGGCACTAAAAGACTGTTTAAAACTTTCACTGAGACCTCAAACAGAAAGCACAAAGCCTTTCTTTAAAATGAATTTCGTTTTGTATTAATTGTATCTTAATTTTAATCAATGTTTCATCAACCAATTGCCTGGATTTATATAATATAGTATATAGACAATAGATAATCACGACACGGACGCGCCGGCGAGTGAACTGGACTCTCGTCTCATAAATGAACCGAAACTCAGCGTATAAGGGAGCCTACTTGCCTGACAGACCTATAGAAAGCTTGGAAGGTCTTCTTTTAAACAGAACAATTCAAAACGAAAGAAAACAGACCGCTGCTTGTGTAATCCGTATGAAATGTGCATTTCTCTCTGGCGAGTTCACTACTGCGAAGATTGCGAGGATAGCATCGTCAACTTCATCTATGCAGGGCACTGACACAGAAAACACTTGTTTATTAATAAACAATTAAAAGGTCTCCTTGCTATATTTTACATATTCATAATCATTACTTTTGCCGGTTCTTTGTGACAGCTTTTAGGTGCTTTATTGGCAGCGCCACCCTTACATGAACGCGTCACCACCGCATCAGCACCGAAAACAGGAATTTTTTTTCAATCCCTGTTGTGGCAGGGGAAAAACTGATCAGAAAATGTAACGACACGTTGTAGAAATGTAGTGGAGTAGAAAGTATAATAATTGCTGCAAAATGTAACGAAGTAAAAGTCAAAAGTATGCACTTTTGATTCTACTTAAGTAAAGTAGGCCTACAGAAACAAAGTATTTGTACTTCGTTACATTCCACCACTGCTGATTAACAGTAATGTAAATGCTAAATGTCCTAATACCTGTTGATACTACAATGCAAATATGCTCTTAACCTTGCAGTTTTTCACATATCATGTAAGACTCAATTTCTCCATTTCTTTGCACAAAACTCTCCAGAAAATGCCATTTAATAGTTTATTTTTCAAAAAAAAATCTTTATTATTAAAAAAGAATTTTTCAGAAAACGATATATATATATATATATATATATATATATATATATATATATATATATATACATATACACACACACACACATACACACTCACCTAAAGGATTATTAGGAACACCATACTAATACTGTGTTTGACCCCCTTTCGCCTTCAGAACTGCCTTAATTCTACGTGGCACTGAAGGTGCTGAAAGCATTCTTTACAAATGTTGGCCCATATTGATAGGATAGCATCTTGCAGTTGATGGAGATTTGTGGGATGCACATCCAGGGCACGAAGCTCCCGTTCCACCACATCCCAAAGATGCTCTATTGGGTTGAGATCTGGTGACTGTGGGGGCCATTTTAGTACAGTGAACTCATTGTCATGTTCAAGAAACCAATTTGAAATGATTCGAGCTTTGTGACATGGTGCATTATCCTGCTGGAAGTAGCCATCAAAGGATGGGTACATGGTGGTCATAAAGGGATGGACATGGTCAGAAACAATGCTCAGGTAGGCCGTGGCATTTAAACGATGCCCAATTGGCACTAAGGGGCCTAAAGTGTGCCAAGAAAACATCCCCCACACCATTACACCACCACCACCAGCCTGCACAGTGGTAACAAGGCATGATGGATCCATGTTCTCATTCTGTTTACTTTTATTCTGACTCTACCATCTGAATGTCTCAACAGAAATCGAGACTCATCAGACCAGACAACATTTTTCCAGTCTTCAACTGTCCAATTTTGGTGAGCTCGTGCAAATTGTAGCCTCTTTTTCCTATTTGTAGTGGAGATGAGTGGTACCCAGTGGGGTCTTCTGCTGTTGTAGCCCATCCGCCTCAAGGTTGTGCGTGTTGTGGCTTCACAAATGCTTTGCTGCATACCTCGGTTGTAACGAGTGGTTATTTCAGTCAAAGTTGCTCTTCTATCAGCTTGAATCAGTCAGCCCATTCTCCTCTGACCTCTAGCATCAACAAGGCATTTTCGCCCACAGGACTGCCGCATACTGGATGTTTTTCCCTTTTCACACCATTCTTTGTAAACCCTAGAAATGGTTGTGCATGAAAATCCCAGTAACTGAGCAGATTGTGAAATACTCAGACCGGCCCGCCTGGCACCAACAACCATGCCACGCTCAAAATAGCTTAAATCACCTTTCTTTCCCATTCTGACATTCAGTTTGGAGTTCAGGAGATTGTCTTGACCAGGACCACACCCCTAAATGCATTGAAGCAACTGCCATGTGATTGGTTGATTAGATAATTGCATTAATGAGAAATTTGAACAGGTGTTCCTAATAATCCTTTAAGTGAGTGTATATATATATATATATATATATATATATATATATATATATATATATATATATATATATATATATATATGAATGAATGATGTATAACATAACTATATTTTGTCAATTAATGATCTTTTATAATTTTGTTGCCAACACTTATGTCCTAAACACCTTGTGAAACTTTTAACTGTGTTGATATAATCCCTCTATATTTGTGACAATCTTGCAATTGATCATACTTGAGTCACACAGACTTCAACATTCAGCCTGCAAAACACAACAATGGTAACAATTATATTTTATAATAAGTAAATTATCAAGTACTCTCTACAGTTCTTTTTTAGTTACTAGGGGCATGTTCAAGTTCAAAACGGTGCGCAACGTTTTGCTACGGTTTCCGGGTTGAACGTCATGTTTCCTGGAAACGGCGTACACCGGTGTGCAACGGGGTTTGAGATACGTTTTCTCTTGTTTGGTGGGTGTGTCAGAACTGCAGTCCAATCAGCAGCAACCTGTATATAAAACACGTGGTATTAAAGTGAACTCGCACAATGGGTTCAAGGAAAGTAATTTACAAATGTGTTTGATGCAGCTCGGTATACGCAACAACTGAGGATATTAGAAGACATGTTTGTCGAAAGTTTTATTGTAAAAAATATAGGATATCAACATAATGATGTAGTTGTTTATATTTTTAGCTTCATTGCAAGTGTATTGGTATAGAAATAAACAATGGTAATTAAGTGCTTTTCCTAAAAATGAGAAAGAAAATACAGGGTATTAAAACAGTATGACCTACAAATAAAGTCAGTATGTGAGGCTAAATAGATGTGTTTTAGTCTGAATTAGGTAAGATGTGTGCTTCCATTTCAGTTTCAGCAATCCCTTCACTCGATTGGGATGTTCTCTTTTGTTCTGGGCGGCAAGTGCAGTAACTGTAACATCGGGCATATTTTGCAGTATTAAACACATATTTATACCGACTTCATCAGGCTCCGAAAATTCTTCACGAAGAACACAAAGAATGGCCTTCTCAGCTGCCATAGTTGCAACTCTTGCGTCATCAGAACAGTGTGTTCAACGCATCACTGTTTCTGTTTAAAAAACGTTGTGCAACGTTTTGTCGGGGCTGAACGCAGCCTAGGACTCTTGTGTAAGTGAACTATACTAACTAAGCATTTGTCAGTACCACATACTATTCCTATTTCACTTGTTTTTTTTAAGGCAATCGGTTTGCATGCTTTTTTTGAGTAAGTCCAACTAATTAGATTTTACAGTGTACCATGTCATTGGTTTGTCATATACGTTTCTGTTGACAATCTCAATCACTCAGATCGCCTGTGAGAGAAGCTTCTCAACACTGAAATTTGTTAAGAACAGGCTAAGAAGTTCAGTGTCTCAGAAGCATTTAAAGGCATTCATGCTGATAGACACAGAAAAGGAAATACTCATGTCTATAGACAATGACAGTTATTAACAAAGTTGCAGAAATCAGTGCACTGCTTAGGTGGTTGTTGATACTGTGAGGCTTTGCCATTTCTGTTCTGAGTGTAAACCAAAACTTGTAAAGAAGGCCTATTTCCTGCTTTCTTTCTTTCGTGCGTTTTCCTCCGCTAACGTCCTGTCAATCATCTCGCTGTCTCACTCTCGCGGCTATGATTACAGTTACAGTAAAGTTTTAATTTACCAATTACCATCACCGGTACCCACCACCATCAGCAGTTTTGCATTACAGTATTTGCAATGGCCACACCTTGTCCAAAACTGAGTTATGACTGCTGCGTATGCTTCACTCTGCGCTGTCTAGCAGCATCACACAGATTGCACAAAATCAGGATTAGGCTATAATGTTGAGTAGATTTCCACATGAAGTTCAAACTGCATTAGGCTACTTACTAGATGATATTCACTCTTACGTGCCTCTGTGTCATTCTCTTTTTAACGAAAGCTTGTTTCCACCATCTGGGGACAGAGACGCATTCGGAAGTGCATTTTCAGAAGTGCTGGGTACAATGACGCATTTGCTTTTTTCTCTCTCTCGCGCAGGTCATGTGATGTCCTGTAGCTTACTAATGTTGTAAATAAATAAAAATGTACACAAAAATGTGATGATGTCCGACTCGTTTTATGAAGAAGAAAGCCATAAGTTTTCAAAAAGCATTAGACATATGACCCACTATTGTGCTTCATAGTAGCCTACCATGTTGACAATATGACACGTGGTTTAGGTTATTTATTGCGACCTCTCAGTTCTGAGATATATATATATATATATATATATATATATATACATACACATACATACAGGGCTCCAGACTAACTTTTCCACTGGTTGCACTGGTGCTACCAACTTTCTCAGTTGGTCGCACCAGCATATGATTTGGTCGCACCTTTTTTTTTCTTTTTTTTTTACATGCCATGGAATTAATCAATGCATGCTGATGAATAGTGGTCTTAATCTGCATACCCTAGTTTTGCACTGATGTAAAAAGACTGACAGTGACACAAGACCTCATGTTAGCAAAATGTTTTAATCTTTTAACTATCAAATCAGAAAACTCTCAAAAAATCTATTAATAAAACATGTATGTTATTTAATTTAAGTTAATTGTTGTTTGATTATAATTTTACTGTCTTCACAGCTGTTCAACCCATTGTCTCCTTGGTTGTGAATAAATGTCAACTTTAGTAACACATACAGTAGCAATTGAATTCAGAGGGGGCAGCTCTTATAGTTGGGCCTCCTGGTCCTCTTTCCTTGGGAGAACCACAGCCTAACATCCTGACTGGCATCATAATCCATCAGTTCTGGCCCTTCAACTCTAATTCTAATGAGGTCCTCCACAGTATCAGTATGCAGATTTGCTCTATTGTCCGACTTTATTCTCTTCTGACATGAAAATCCTCTTTCGCACACTGCTGCAGATATTGGGAGCAGCAGCATTATCTTGACCAGGTGCAGAACATTCTGTAAAAAACAACCATATTGATCAAACCACTTCAAGTTTCACTCCAAATCAAGTGTCAATGATCATGTTCTGTTCATATACTGAAATTAACAGAGCCTACCTTGTAGTCTGAGCAGTAGGGCTCTTTTGTCATCATGACTTCCCACAGTGCAAGATAACTTTTATCTTTGAACGACTTGTTTATTGTCATTTTCATCT
Source organism: Rutilus rutilus (assembly GCF_951802725.1). Taxonomy (NCBI): domain Eukaryota; kingdom Metazoa; phylum Chordata; class Actinopteri; order Cypriniformes; family Leuciscidae; genus Rutilus; species Rutilus rutilus. The sequence continues at coordinate 36,030,584 of NC_140222.1, read as the reverse complement.
CTTGAAACTCCTCTATTGCCTGTTTATTGTTGCATCCATTCCTGACATACAACAGAAAAAAAAATAAAAAAAATAATAATAATAAAAAATAATAGGTTCTCAATATATAATCTCAGTTATAATGTCAACAGAAACATGACCCATGCCTGCAGCAAAAAAACTCACCTGTTGAGGACAGTGGAGTAGTGCTCTAGGAGAAACTTCACCTCTTTGACACCATGGTCCAGGAGCTCCAGCTTATCTTCTGGCCAAGAGTCATGGTTAAAGACATTGAAACACCTTACTGCCTTGGCTGTTGAGGTGTTCGTTATATTCTCTTCTATTACCAAATGACAGAGATTGAAGATAAGGAAATATAAAGGCCTAGCAACAGTGTTGGAACCTATCAGTGAGATTATGACATAATTGTAAATACAACAACTCACCAAGAAGGCTGTCAAATCTTTTTTTTTTAGGTATTTTACTGTGGATTCACAGGTTAGCTCCATGGCTTTCTGCAATCTCGGGGCACACTGGCTGATAGGTTGACCTTCTGCCAGCTTTTCAGCTTCACCTTTTATAAGGGTGACTCCCTGTGAATCATTACATAAAAACTCCACTGAGTACATTTCATTAACATGAACTAAACATTACATATTGTAGTCCATAAATGTACCTGATACTTTAACTTCTGTCTTCCAGTTTCTCCTTCTTTCTGTTGGTGCTGCTCCTTAATAGCTGTCAGGAACTCTGACAGCTTACCATCTGGTTTGACTCTGGCTGCCATAGTTTGTATGGTAGCAAGGAGACTTTCAATGGCACTAACAACCTGGGAAGACAGTTGTTTTCTTACTAACATGAAACATATTTAGGGGTTAGATCAAACATATGTCACCCCTGGCCCCTATTCTCTCTATCTCCCTTACCTGAAGTAGAATTACATCATTTCTCTGGAGCAACAGGCTGAATCGGCTGATGGAAGAAAAAAGATCTGACAGGAAGTGGCAGAATGCCACAAATGTCCCATCCTCCATGGTGGCTTTGATCTGCAAAAGTATAAATATTTCTTATTCTCAACTCTTATACAACACTTTTCCGTTCTTATACAAAGTCAAAACTGATTTCAATAATGAAACACTATCCAACTCAAAGAGGTGAGATACTAACCTTCCTTGCTCTGCCAGCTATGTCTGCATTGGCTGAGGCACCAGCCAGGTGGTCCATGTGCATATACTGTATACTGCAGCAAACTGTCCAGAGCTCTGGGGGTCGCCATCCTTCCCTAGTTTTAGGAACGTGTTCAAACCACGGGACACATGGGGCAGCCACCTTGTCCCTTTCACCCCACTGGGTGCGTATGCTGTGACTCCAATTTCAGCTCCCAATGCTTTAAGCTCCCTCATTGATTTGGGGCTGAAGTGGTAGGTTTTCCAGATGAGGTGTAGCAGGTCATATACTTGCCCAATCATAGAGACATCCTTTTGTACACTCAACAATCCCAGCTCCAGTCTTTGTGTGGAACATAATATAAAATGGTCAGGTATAATGTAATTAGATTTTGTAAAAAGATTATTTATTAGGGGTGTAAATCGGACAGTTCATCACGATACGATACGATATCGATTCTCTCAGCCAGCGATACGATATTTTCCGATACTTCAAAAAATTCCACGATACGATTCGATTCGATTCAGGGCTATATCGATCGATTAATCGATATTTAGATATTATGTTCACACAACCAGTTACATTTTTATTAACTCACAAATGCAATCAAAATATATAACATGAACATTTAATTAAACTCTTTGAAAATTGCACACCCTCTCCCAATTGGGACATTTATAACAGAAGAGGTCATTTGCAAGTACTCCGTTCTTATTCATTTGCATAAATCATGTTTTTTATTATTATTGTGCATTCCAAGTAATATCAATCAAACTGCAGCTGGGTTGATTTGATTAATAATAATAATAATAATAATAATAATAACTTAAAAAATACAGGTAAATTACAAAATTAAAGTTAATTGAAAGTAAGCTTTAATATGTTAAAAAATATATATATTTTTTTTTTAGCAGAGCAGATACATTCACATTTCATCTTTCTGAGTCAAACAAAACTAAGTAATTGCTATGATAAATAATACAACACTCAGTTAATCTTCATAACGTTAATCTCCTCAGCTGACATAGACGCCCGACAAACTTTGTTGTTGTGATAACGTACACGCAATACAGTGAACTTTTCCCTCATAAACGAGCTGCTTTAGTAAGGGTCCGTGAAAATGTTTCAGGTTTTATTTTCCTTTTACGCCCTGAAGAAGATATCACGAGTTCATTGAAATTATCCATCCTCGATCACTTTTAGTCAGCTTTGACGAAACTCCTCTTAGCCAGCGCGTCTTTTCAAAGTGACGTCTGACTTGTATACTGCGCGCTGAGTCGCTAAAACGGATTTATCGTGTTGTGTTCACCAACAAGGGTGCGAGTGCTTGTCTGTTTCTGCTGTAAAACATGAACTCGCGATGCCTTGTCAGCGGACAATACCGGCTTTTGTGAAAAAAACTTGTTTAGGGTTCAGTCAGTCTTGTCAGGCGTCTTTTTCAGATGAGGAGATTAACGTTACACACCGGCAGGCGGTTGGTGAGTAAATGAAAATGTGCGCATTGGCGGAAGGATGTTACGTGAGAATGTGGAGAGTGTCAAAATAAAGGTGTATATCGATATTTTAAGTGTGGAATCGATGCATCGTATCGTTAGACGTTATATCGATGCATCGATCCATATCGATGTATCGTTACACCCCTATTATTTATGTATACAGACAGATGTTAAACTGCAACACACCTGTGTGGCATGCAGTGGAATGGGATAACAAAGGACCCCACCTCTGCATGGAGGAGGGCTATCACTCCACCTTTGTGGCCCAGGTTAACTGCAGCACCATCAGCGCCCAAGGCTATGGCTTTTTCAAGCCAGTTCTCACATTTTTGACCAAGGCTAGCAAAGGCTTTCTTGGTTGCAGCATAAATACCTGTAATATATTATATAAAAACACATGTAATATTTGGTAATTATCATTGCCAAATTTCAGGATTTTCATGGATTTTGGACAGTAATTTTAATCTGTAATTAAGCATTTTACATTTGAATTATATACTATCTATCTATCTTTTTATCTGTCTGTCTGTCTATTATCATCTATCATCATCATCTTTCTATCTTTTAAAAATCATTAAACATTCAAATGTATGCATTAAATTTGAAAAGATTAGACGATTATACACTGATAAATATTTTTCGTTATCAAAGTTTATAGTTGTATGGTAACAAAAATCAGAAATCTCACACTCCTTACCTTCTGCATGGGCGTGTTGAACGTCAATATGACCAATTAGGATATAGGTCTTCCATTATCAATGACACGGGCATAGACAATCTCACATTCTTTGTTGGAGATGTCTGTATGTCCATCAATCATAAATGATAAATAGTGATAAATACTGGGCAACTCCGCAGCCGAGCCGTCCGACCCCGGGATAAAACCCAGCAAGCAATAGCCGTCATTTCAACGTCTGGGTTAAATATAGACCCGATATAGTCCGGCTATGTGTAACCCACTTTTAGCCCAAATAACATTTAATCTGGATAAATGTATTTTTTTCCAAAATAACTTGTGAGATGTATGATATTCCATCATGTAAGCAAAGTCTACTGTGATTACAAGTTGTTTGGTTTACTTTATTTTACATGTTATATGTGTAGGCTGTGCGTAGCCACGATTTAGCTCGTATTCAGACCCGGCTATTGTAGCCCACTTTTAGTCAAAACTGATTAATTGTTGTTTTTTGCCAGGCAGTGCATGAAATGGTTGATATTCCATCATGTTCGTATTGGTATGATATCTACAAGGTTCAATATGTCATTTCAAGACATGGTCGATCTGTAGTCACGATTTAGCTCCGAATTGGACGGGCTATATGCGGTCTGCTTTAGCCCACCTGGCGAAATCAAGGCAATCTGGTCTACGTACGGCTTGGCTATAGCCCAGATTCAGACCAGCGATATAGTATAAGAATATTAGTCTTTGAAATGTTTTCGCTCACACAGCTTAATATGTTTTCTGTCACACATAAACATAACATTCATACACAATCTACGATAAAAAATCAAATCAAATGCAATTGCATTTCCCAACCGCTAGATGGCACAATCGAAACACTACTGACTGAGACATGTCTACTGGGACTACTGGCATTGCACGACTAGATCACTTTAGCCAAATTTCGCGATAAACATTTCCGCCATTTTATTTTACACGAGGCAGCTGTCGGAGAGCAACGGGCGAGCAACAGTCTGAGTGAAAACCTTCACATTTCTACTTCGATCTTGTAAGTATGCGTGTTATTTTTGATATGTTCATTGTTTAAATTAGTTAGTTGGGTGATTCTTTAATTGGAGATACATTTGAAGTCCGAAGCCATTCATTTTTAACAGCTTTACCAAAATTTTACTCCAAAAACATATTTTAATTTGTTTTTATTCTTTTTAAGAGTCACAAAATGTTAGAGTGTAAAACTAGAAAATATTTTATTTTAAAAGCTATTTCATGATGCTGAAAGTCATGATATCTTACTGTCCTTAGTGGGTGGTACTTTTTTCAAACAAGGGTAAAATATGCATTAAAAGATGTTTTAAATCACAAATTTCAGGTTGGGGTTTTAATTATTTTGTTTATAAATTATTATTGGTGACAGTTTCCAAATTATGCTAAATTAATTTGTTTAAAAGTAACTTTTATTGTTGAAAAATACCAATCCATAAATCCTGTGTCAATTCTGTTACTACATGTTATTGTCTCTTTAAATTATGCTTATCTGTCGCATCAGTATCCTAAGCAACACAATATGATGTCACTTCCCTTTTGGTATTAAACTCTGAAGAACTAGGAGGTATGTGTTTTGTTCTCTCTGAAGCCATGTAATCTTACAGGCACTTGCACCAAGAGTTCTTATATAACATGTCAAAACTGTTTCAACAATCTCATAGGGAAAGCAAAGTTCAAAGATATTAACAAAAGGAGGTATTAAAAGTTTTTAAAATCATCTTTAGTATCAGGCCATGTGCTCTTAGCCTTTATGCTAGCATGTGGTGTTATTAGTAAAAAATGCTAAAAATGTCAACTCTGTTACTGTCAATTCTGTTACCAAGGTACGGTAACAGAATTGACCAATGTCCATACCTTGGTTTTCACACCGCCCCTGCCTTGGTTACAATCACACAATGATGCAAACACACACAAAAATGCATAATGTGTGTTTATAGCCACACACACACACACACACAGAGAGACACACTGATCAATTGGGTTATTCTACCATGATCAGAGGATTTCAACACACACACAGACACACACATGCACCATCCACCCAAGCATGTGTGGTTATTTGTCATGCTACCGTACAATAATAAAATAATGTAATACAATGTAATATAATGTAAAAATAAGAGAGAACCTGTAAAAATAAGAGAGAGCCGTTGGAGAAGAGAGAGCCGTTGGAGAAGAGAGCCGAGCCGTTGGAGAAGAGAGAGCCGTTGGAGAAGAGAGAGCCGTTGGAGAAGAGAGAGCCGTTGCAGAAGAGAGAGCCGTTGGAGAAGAGAGAACCGTTGGAGAAGAGAGAACCGTTGGAGAAGAGAGAACCGTTGGAGAAGAGAGAGCCGTTGGAGAAGAGAGAGCCGTTGGAGAAGAGAGAGCCGTTGGAGAAGAGAGAACCGTTGGAGAAGAGAGCCGAGCCGTTGGAGAAGAGAGCCGAGCCGTTGGAGAAGAGAGAGCCGTTGGAGAAGAGAGAGCCGTTGGAGAAGAGAGAGCCGTTGGAGAAGAGAGAGCCGTTGGAGAAGAGAGAACCGTTGGAGAAGAGAGAACCGTTGGAGAAGAGAGAGCCGTTGGAGAAGAGAGAACCGTTGGAGAAGAGAGAACCGTTGGAGAAGAGAGAACCGTTGGAGAAGAGAGAGCCGTGCCGTTGGAGAAGAGAGAGCCGTTGGAGAAGAGTGAACCGTTGGAGAAGAGAGAACCGTTGGAGAAGAGAGAACCGTTGGAGAAGAGAGAGCCGTGCCGTTGGAGAAGAGAGAGCCGTTGGAGAAGAGAGAGCCGTTGGAGAAGAGAGAGCCGTTGGAGAAGAGAGAACCGTTGGAGAAGAGAGAGCCGTTGGAGAAGAGAGAGCCGTGCCGTTGGAGAAGAGAGAGCCGTGCCGTTGGAGAAGAGAGAGCCGTTGGAGAAGAGAGAGCCGTTGGAGAAGAGAGAACCGTTGGAGAAGAGAGAACCGTTGGAGAAGAGAGAACCGTTGGAGAAGAGAGAACCGTTGGAGAAGAGAGCCGAGCCGTTGGAGAAGAGAGAGCCGTTGGAGAAGAGAGAGCCGTTGGAGAAGAGAGAACCGTTGGAGAAGAGAGAACCGTTGGAGAAGAGAGCCGAGCCGTTGGAGAAGAGAGAGCCGTGCCATTGGAGAAGAGAGAGCCGTTGGAGAAGAGAGAGCCGTTGGAGAAGAGAAGAGAGAACCGTTGGAGAAGAGAGAACCGTTGGAGAAGAGAGAGCCGTTGGAGAAGAGAGAGCCGTTGGAGAAGAGAGAGCCATTGGAGAAGAGAAGAGAGAACCGTTGGAGAAGAGAGAGCCGTTGGAGAAGAGAGAGCCGTTGGAGAAGAGAGAACCGTTGGAGAAGAGAGAGCCGTTGGAGAAGAGAGAGCCGTTGGAGAAGAGAGAGCCGTTGGAGAAGAGAGAGCCGTTGGAGAAGAGAGAACCGTTGGAGAAGAGAGAGCCGTTGGAGAAGAGAGAACCGTTGGAGAAGAGAGAGCCGTTGGAGAAGAGAGAGCCGTTGGAGAAGAGAAGAGAGAACCGTTGGAGAAGAGAGAACCGTTGGAGAAGAGAGAGCCGTTGGAGAAGAGAGAGCCGTTGGAGAAGAGAGAGCCATTGGAGAAGAGAAGAGAGAACCGTTGGAGAAGAGAGAGCCGTTGGAGAAGAGAGAGCCGTTGGAGAAGAGACGAGAGAACCGTTGGAGAAGAGAGAGCCGTTGGAGAAGAGAGAGCCGTTGGAGAAGAGAGAACCGTTGGAGAAGAGAGAGCCGTTGGAGAAGAGAGAGCCGTTGGAGAAGAGAGAGCCGTTGGAGAAGAGAGAGCCGTTGGAGAAGAGAGAACCGTTGGAGAAGAGAGAGCCGTTGGAGAAGAGAGAACCGTTGGAGAAGAGAGAGCCGTTGGAGAAGAGAGAGCCGTTGGAGAAGAGAGCCGAGCCGTTGGAGAAGAGAGAGCCGTTGGAGAAGAGAGAGCCGTTGGAGAAGAGAGAACCGTTGGAGAAGAGAGAGCCGTTGGAGAAGAGAGAGCCGTTGGAGAAGAGAGAGCCGTTGGAGAAGAGAGAGCCGTTGGAGAAGAGAGCCGAGCCGTTGGAGAAGAGAGAGCCGTTGGAGAAGAGAGAGCCGTTGGAGAAGAGAGAACCGTTGGAGAAGAGAGAGCCGTGCCGTTGGAGAAGAGAGAGCCGTTGGAGAAGAGTGAACCGTTGGAGAAGAGAGAACCGTTGGAGAAGAGAGAACCGTTGGAGAAGAGAGAGCCGTGCCGTTGGAGAAGAGAGAGCCGTTGGAGAAGAGAGAGCCGTTGGAGAAGAGAGAGCCGTTGGAGAAGAGAGAACCGTTGGAGAAGAGAGAGCCGTTGGAGAAGAGAGAGCCGTGCCGTTGGAGAAGAGAGAGCCGTTGGAGAAGAGAGAGCCGTGCCGTTGGAGAAGAGAGAGCCGTTGGAGAAGAGAGAGCCGTTGGAGAAGAGAGAACCGTTGGAGAAGAGAGAACCGTTGGAGAAGAGAGAACCGTTGGAGAAGAGAGAACCGTTGGAGAAGAGAGAACCGTTGGAGAAGAGAGCCGAGCCGTTGGAGAAGAGAGAGCCGTTGGAGAAGAGAGAGCCGTTGGAGAAGAGAGAACCGTTGGAGAAGAGAGAACCGTTGGAGAAGAGAGCCGAGCCGTTGGAGAAGAGAGAGCCGTGCCATTGGAGAAGAGAGAGCCGTTGGAGAAGAGAGAGCCGTTGGAGAAGAGAAGAGAGAACCGTTGGAGAAGAGAGAACCGTTGGAGAAGAGAGAGCCGTTGGAGAAGAGAGAGCCGTTGGAGAAGAGAGAGCCATTGGAGAAGAGAAGAGAGAACCGTTGGAGAAGAGAGAGCCGTTGGAGAAGAGAGAGCCGTTGGAGAAGAGACGAGAGAACCGTTGGAGAAGAGAGAGCCGTTGGAGAAGAGAGAGCCGTTGGAGAAGAGAGAACCGTTGGAGAAGAGAGAGCCGTTGGAGAAGAGAGCCGAGCCGTTGGAGAAGAGAGAGCCGTTGGAGAAGAGAGAGCCGTTGGAGAAGAGAGAGCCGTTGCAGAAGAGAGAGCCGTTGGAGAAGAGAGAACCGTTGGAGAAGAGAGAACCGTTGGAGAAGAGAGAACCGTTGGAGAAGAGAGAGCCGTTGGAGAAGAGAGAGCCGTTGGAGAAGAGAGAGCCGTTGGAGAAGAGAGAACCGTTGGAGAAGAGAGCCGAGCCGTTGGAGAAGAGAGCCGAGCCGTTGGAGAAGAGAGAGCCGTTGGAGAAGAGAGAGCCGTTGGAGAAGAGAGAGCCGTTGGAGAAGAGAGAGCCGTTGGAGAAGAGAGAACCGTTGGAGAAGAGAGAACCGTTGGAGAAGAGAGAGCCGTTGGAGAAGAGAGAACCGTTGGAGAAGAGAGAACCGTTGGAGAAGAGAGAACCGTTGGAGAAGAGAGAGCCGTGCCGTTGGAGAAGAGAGAGCCGTTGGAGAAGAGTGAACCGTTGGAGAAGAGAGAACCGTTGGAGAAGAGAGAACCGTTGGAGAAGAGAGAACCGTTGGAGAAGAGAGAGCCGTGCCGTTGGAGAAGAGAGAGCCGTTGGAGAAGAGAGAGCCGTTGGAGAAGAGAGAGCCGTTGGAGAAGAGAGAACCGTTGGAGAAGAGAGAGCCGTTGGAGAAGAGAGAGCCGTGCCGTTGGAGAAGAGAGAGCCGTGCCGTTGGAGAAGAGAGAGCCGTTGGAGAAGAGAGAGCCGTTGGAGAAGAGAGAACCGTTGGAGAAGAGAGAACCGTTGGAGAAGAGAGAACCGTTGGAGAAGAGAGAACCGTTGGAGAAGAGAGCCGAGCCGTTGGAGAAGAGAGAGCCGTTGGAGAAGAGAGAGCCGTTGGAGAAGAGAGAACCGTTGGAGAAGAGAGAACCGTTGGAGAAGAGAGCCGAGCCGTTGGAGAAGAGAGAGCCGTGCCATTGGAGAAGAGAGAGCCGTTGGAGAAGAGAGAGCCGTTGGAGAAGAGAAGAGAGAACCGTTGGAGAAGAGAGAACCGTTGGAGAAGAGAGAGCCGTTGGAGAAGAGAGAGCCGTTGGAGAAGAGAGAGCCATTGGAGAAGAGAAGAGAGAACCGTTGGAGAAGAGAGAGCCGTTGGAGAAGAGAGAGCCGTTGGAGAAGAGAGAACCGTTGGAGAAGAGAGAGCCGTTGGAGAAGAGAGAGCCGTTGGAGAAGAGAGAGCCGTTGGAGAAGAGAGAGCCGTTGGAGAAGAGAGAACCGTTGGAGAAGAGAGAGCCGTTGGAGAAGAGAGAACCGTTGGAGAAGAGAGAGCCGTTGGAGAAGAGAGAGCCGTTGGAGAAGAGAAGAGAGAACCGTTGGAGAAGAGAGAACCGTTGGAGAAGAGAGAGCCGTTGGAGAAGAGAGAGCCGTTGGAGAAGAGAGAGCCATTGGAGAAGAGAAGAGAGAACCGTTGGAGAAGAGAGAGCCGTTGGAGAAGAGAAGAGAGAGCCGTTGGAGAAGAGACGAGAGAACCGTTGGAGAAGAGAGAGCCGTTGGAGAAGAGAGAGCCGTTGGAGAAGAGAGAACCGTTGGAGAAGAGAGAGCCGTTGGAGAAGAGAGAGCCGTTGGAGAAGAGAGAGCCGTTGGAGAAGAGAGAGCCGTTGGAGAAGAGAGAACCGTTGGAGAAGAGAGAGCCGTTGGAGAAGAGAGAACCGTTGGAGAAGAGAGAGCCGTTGGAGAAGAGAGAGCCGTTGGAGAAGAGAGCCGAGCCGTTGGAGAAGAGAGAGCCGTTGGAGAAGAGAGAGCCGTTGGAGAAGAGAGAACCGTTGGAGAAGAGAGAGCCGTTGGAGAAGAGAGAGCCGTTGGAGAAGAGAGAGCCGTTGGAGAAGAGAGAGCCGTTGGAGAAGAGAGCCGAGCCGTTGGAGAAGAGAGAGCCGTTGGAGAAGAGAGAGCCGTTGGAGAAGAGAGAACCGTTGGAGAAGAGAGAGCCGTGCCGTTGGAGAAGAGAGAGCCGTTGGAGAAGAGTGAACCGTTGGAGAAGAGAGAACCGTTGGAGAAGAGAGAACCGTTGGAGAAGAGAGAACCGTTGGAGAAGAGAGAGCCGTGCCGTTGGAGAAGAGAGAGCCGTTGGAGAAGAGAGAGCCGTTGGAGAAGAGAGAGCCGTTGGAGAAGAGAGAACCGTTGGAGAAGAGAGAGCCGTTGGAGAAGAGAGAGCCGTGCCGTTGGAGAAGAGAGAGCCGTTGGAGAAGAGAGAGCCGTGCCGTTGGAGAAGAGAGAGCCGTTGGAGAAGAGAGAGCCGTTGGAGAAGAGAGAACCGTTGGAGAAGAGAGAACCGTTGGAGAAGAGAGAACCGTTGGAGAAGAGAGAACCGTTGGAGAAGAGAGAACCGTTGGAGAAGAGAGCCGAGCCGTTGGAGAAGAGAGAGCCGTTGGAGAAGAGAGAGCCGTTGGAGAAGAGAGAACCGTTGGAGAAGAGAGAACCGTTGGAGAAGAGAGCCGAGCCGTTGGAGAAGAGAGAGCCGTGCCATTGGAGAAGAGAGAGCCGTTGGAGAAGAGAGAGCCGTTGGAGAAGAGAAGAGAGAACCGTTGGAGAAGAGAGAACCGTTGGAGAAGAGAGAGCCGTTGGAGAAGAGAGAGCCGTTGGAGAAGAGAGAGCCATTGGAGAAGAGAAGAGAGAACCGTTGGAGAAGAGAGAGCCGTTGGAGAAGAGAGAGCCGTTGGAGAAGAGACGAGAGAACCGTTGGAGAAGAGAGAGCCGTTGGAGAAGAGAGAGCCGTTGGAGAAGAGAGAACCGTTGGAGAAGAGAGAGCCGTTGGAGAAGAGAGAGCCGTTGGAGAAGAGAGAGCCGTTGGAGAAGAGAGAGCCGTTGGAGAAGAGAGAACCGTTGGAGAAGAGAGAGCCGTTGGAGAAGAGAGAACCGTTGGAGAAGAGAGAGCCGTTGGAGAAGAGAGCCGAGCCATTGGAGAAGAGAGCCGAGCCGTTGGAGAAGAGAGAGCCGTTGGAGAAGAGAGAGCCGTTGGAGAAGAGAGAACCGTTGGAGAAGAGAGAGCCGTTGGAGAAGAGAGAGCCGTTGGAGAAGAGAGAGCCGTTGGAGAAGAGAGAGCCGTTGGAGAAGAGAGCCGAGCCGTTGGAGAAGAGAGAGCCGTTGGAGAAGAGAGAGCCGTTGGAGAAGAGAGAACCGTTGGAGAAGAGAGAGCCGTTGGAGAAGAGAGAACCGTTGGAGAAGAGAGAGCCGTTGGAGAAGAGAGAACCGTTGGAGAAGAGAGAGCCGTTGGAGAAGAGAGAACCGTTGGAGAAGAGAGAGCCGTTGGAGAAGAGAGAACCGTTGGAGAAGAGAGAGCCGTTGGAGAAGAGAGCCGAGCCGTTGGAGAAGAGAGAGCCGTTGGAGAAGAGAGAGCCGTTGGAGAAGAGAGAACCGTTGGAGAAGAGAGAGCCGTTGGAGAAGAGAGAACCGTTGGAGAAGAGAGAGCCGTTGGAGAAGAGAAGAGAGAACCGTTGGAGAAGAGAGAGCCGTTGGAGAAGAGAAGAGAGAACCGTTGGAGAAGAGAGAGCCGTTGGAGAAGAGAGAGCCGTTGGAGAAGAGAAGAGAGAGCCGTTGGAGAAGAGAGAGCCGTTGGAGAAGAGAGAGCCGTTGGAGAAGAGAAGAGAGAACCGTTGGAGAAGAGAGAGCCGTTGGAGAAGAGAAGAGAGAACCGTTGGAGAAGAGAGCCGTTGGAGAAGAGAGAACCGTTGGAGAAGAGAGAGCCGTTGGAGAAGAGAAGAGAGAGCCGTTGGAGAAGAGAAGAGAGAGCCGTTGGAGAAGAGAGAGCCGTTGGAGAAGAGAGAGCCGTTGGAGAAGAGAGAGCCGTTGGAGAAGAGAGAACCGTTGGAGAAGAGAGAGCCGTTGGAGAAGAGAAGAGAGAACGTTGGAGAAGAGAGAGCCGTTGGAGAAGAGAGAGCCGTTGGAGAAGAGAGAGCCGTTGGAGAAGAGAAGAGAGAGCCGTTGGAGAAGAGAGAGCCGTTGGAGAAGAGAAGAGAGAACCGTTGGAGAAGAGAGAGCCGTTGGAGAAGAGAAGAGAGAACCGTTGGAGAAGAGAGCCGTTGGAGAAGAGAGAACCGTTGGAGAAGAGAGAGCCATTGGAGAAGAGAAGAGAGAGCCGTTGGAGAAGAGAAGAGAGAGCCGTTGGAGAAGAGAGAGCCGTTGGAGAAGAGAGAGCCGTTGGAGAAGAGAGAGCCGTTGGAGAAGAGAGAGCCGTTGGAGAAGAGAGAACCGTTGGAGAAGAGAGAGCCGTTGGAGAAGAGAGAACCGTTGAAGAGAGAGATGAAGACCAACAGACAGACATACACTGGGAGAGCCAGGATGTGGTTGGACAATGGTGTGTCCTCACATATGACCATGATATCTATCCTGGTACCATCCTGGAGGTCAATGAGACTCATGTGAGGGTCAAGTGCATGCACCAAATAGGAAAAAATAGATTATTTTGGCCTGGTCATGAAGATGTTCATTGGTACCCACATGAGGACATCCTCAGATTAATTCCACCCCCGACCAAGGTTGCGACACGGCATGTAGAGATCCAGAGGGATATCTGGTCGAGTATTTCTCAATAACTCAGCAGTTATTTTCTTATTATAGGCATGTTCTGGTTGGTTTGGGTCAATTCTGTTACCCCCGTCAATTCTGTTGCCAGATGTGTCAATTCTGTTTTTAGTCTTTCATCTTGAATATTAATGAGATAATACATTGAAATATCAAACTACTTAATATTGTTATTTTTATATTGTGCAAGAGTAAGATATATGTTATAGTTTTATCTCTACCCTGTAATGTTCAAGTAATTTGATAAAAAAACAAGTGCACCCTTTGGATAATCCACTATTGCCTGGGGGTGAATCTAATTTTTAAGTTGTATAAATATAACATTTAATATCTGTTTTAAAGGCCTGAATAAAAGGACTACATGACAAATGAAACTAAAAAGATTTATCATTTTTTGATGTACTGTTACTTCTATATATTTGGTTGTTCGTCCGTAACAGAATTGACGAGAAAAACTATGAACAGGTGATATTTTGATAAAATAGAGAAAATAATAAACTATCTGTATTTGTATAGCACTGAATATATCAACTTTAAAGTGTTTTCAAGGTAATTCTTAAACAATGGTTCTGTATGACAACCTTTTTTTTTTTTTTTTTTTGAAATGCAAAATGTATCTCCAATTATAGAATCACCCAGTTGTTATAATGTGTAGAAACCGTGACATTTTAACATTAACATTGCAGAGTACTATTTTTCTCCAAAAAGTTAACGTTACCTGCACGTGTTATTGCAAATGTATCTAAATTCAATGAATGTGGTAAGAATGAAACTGTGAAACTTATCATTACTATTTTTTATTATTATAAAGATACCAGTATATTGTTTTTAAATTAGAGTAATAAATAATAGTTTTTGATTTAAAGCAAATTTTGTAAGTACTTTACATAAAATTTAACAGCAGCATAGTGCAACATGAAAAGAAATTATAAAAAAAAAAATTCCTTTCCAATTAATAAAAGGTAGTGGCAAACATAAAGTCTTTAAACTTGTTTTTAAATAATTACAATATGCAGCATACATTCAGTTTTCAGTGAATTTGTTTCAGATATAAAACTGAATGCTGCTTCTCCATGTTTTGTTTTGACTTTGGAGATATAAAAGTAGCTGGCTACTGTCCCAGATGACCTGAGAGGTCTGCTCTGGATGGTTCATAGTGCATCAGAAGATTAGAAATTTACTTTGGCCTTAAAATGTTAATTTAATAAGCAACTGTAGTTTTTTTATATGAATTTTTTGACAGACAGATAGCCAGTGTAAAAACCTCAGAACTGGAGTGTGTGGTAGAAATTTTACATTTAGATGTGTTCTTTTTTCTTTTAGATGTGTTTTTACTTTTAGAAGTGTACAACTTGTATTAACATCTTTCATTTTATTTGTACTCATAAGCATTTGAAGACAAAATGTTTTGAGTTATAGGAGACTTAGTAGCAAAGAGACTAAGAGTACTCAAGTGACCTATTGTTGGACTTCAAGTGTGAAAATATGTGCGCAGCTCAGATCAAAATAAAGATAGACAAAAGGTGTGAATTTTGAGCAGCAGCTAAAAACAGGAACTTGTATCTAGGCATGATATTGTTCTGTTTGGATATAATTTATGCAAGACAAAGATTTTGAACGAGATGCCTCCTTTTAAGGTAAACGAATGGTGAAGCCTAACCAGGATGTGTTTTGTGTATATAAGCTGGGCAAAAAGCAGAAGTCGGGGCCTTCCCATACCAGATGCGTTCTGTATGTGAATGTCAATTTCTTGCAAGAAATAAAGATCTTTATAACTTTTGAAATCTCCAGCTGTCTTCCAATTATTATTTAAAGTTGAGAAAGAATTTCCACGACAAATGGCGACGAGGAGGGATTCGCAAAGCTGATGACCTCCGTGGACGAAGCAATTGACTGAACATCCCAAAGACAAGAAGTCTCTGGCTCCGATACCCCAACGCTAAACTGCAAGGGATGGGAGAATTGTAGACACCACGGCAGGCCTAGGTGGACGCGATCCCGAATAAAGAACCAAGCTGCAAAAAGCACGGTGAGAGAAAATTAGGGTTTGAGAATAAATTTGAAAGTAATTTCTCAAATGCCAGGTGTTAATTGTTTTCCCAGAAGGGCCAGAGTTTGGAGAATAAACCGGAAAGTAATTCTCAAACGTCTAGACAAGGTGCGGTTTGGAATAAGCTGAAAGTGATTTTCAAACATTTAATAAGGCACTTGTCTGGGAAAAAGACCTAGCATCGACGGATGTGGGCATTTTTGAAAGTCCTAGATTGACGGATTTAGGCAGGGCGTGGTGGCGACGCTGGGGGGGAGGATTAACACAGTAAATATAGTGCGTGCTGAGCACGCGACTGGGAAATTTTAAATACGATACTAAAAAAAAATTTAAATACGCAAATATAAATACCGTCGAGTATGATAATGATAAAGAATTGGAGACAGTGGATTTCTCAAAAGGGTGGCATCATAGGATACCACAGTTAATTAATGTGTGTTTAATGTAAGCATAAGTGTTTAATGTCTGAGTGTAAGCCATCTGCAAAAGACAAAGGAAAATTGGACAAAAAACAAGTCCAAAAAGATACAGAAAGAAGATAATTATGACTTTGATGGTCGAATTATAGATGTATGGTTAAATGAGGCAATTACCAGACAAAGAAGACAGAAAAATGCAGCATTAGCAACCATTAGAGAGTGCAATCAGAGGAAGCCAGAAAGAGGAAGCCAGAGAAAAAAACTTTACTAAACTCTGTTTCTAATTCTTCCGAGGAAATGAGATGCATGAAAACCCGCCTGGCTAAGGACGACCGCTGTCCGGCTCCCTACTCCCCCTACCAACCACCACCAACAGTGGTCCTCCACGAACCACAAAGACAACCAGGAGCAATGGAAGGCAAAAGACAAAGACAAAGAAGAAGAGGGAACGAGTCTGCAAGCAAGACCACCAAGACACCCTGAACATCGAAGCTTGCTAGGTTCGATCACCCTGCCCTCTGCTCCTCCAGACTACACTCCTCCATCTGCAAAATTCGTAAATGTTCACCAACCCAAAGAGAAGCACAGGCCAGACAATCAAAGATAAGTACGTATGAAAGATATCTGAAAACTGTTTTTTTCTGGACGGTCTGGACCCTGAAATAGGGAAAAAGGTCAAAATAGCGTCTGGAAGAAATCCGGCGACACGCAACGCATCAACAACAGCTGCTGAGAGACCAAGCCAAGAACAAACAGAAAAAGATTGACAAAGACACTCAACTGGCTCTGCGGAAGATGGGGTGGAAGAGGACGTGGAATGGGTGACCGACCCGCAATGGACCCTGAAGTTTGTTATAATTGTGGGCGAAAAGGACACTGGAGAAATGACTGTCCGGATCCTTCAAAGAACAGAGGATTCCAACAGCCACCAGAGCCACAAGGAGATTGAAAGAAGGAGGGGGAGGGGAGCGACGGTGAAGGGTCTGACTCCCAGGTGGTAAATATGTTTAATCTTATCTCTTTTTTCTGCTCCTTGCAATGAAGAAAATATGCTTGCTGTTTCTTGCAATGAAGAAAATTCGCTTGCTGACACTGAACTTTTGGTATAAAGCATTTGCAAAATTACCAATGATTGATATCAGTATCGAGGGTAGGAAAATTAAGTTCTAAATTGACAGTGGAGTGAAGAACTCAGCAATTAAAAATGAACAATTGCCTGATTTAATTGTATTATCTGGAAAATGGGCAACCTCCAGAAGTGCCACAGGGCATCTGGTAAAGGAACCATATATAGCAGATTTGTCTTGTCAGATTGGTGATCGCTCATTTTCTCATGCTTTTCTTGTGACTAATACTTGTCCTTGTAATCTTCTGGGAAGAGATTTGATGTGTAGAACTGTTCTGAATTTGTATTGTGATGACAGTGGCCTCACTGCTGATATGAGCATGGTGCGAATGCCATGTTTGTTTTTGAATGGAGCACTCCTCAGTGTGGTTTGCAAAACAAAGCCACAGATAGGATGCCTCCTGACCATGATTTCATGGAAGAAAGTGATTTTGCATTGCACATGTCATGTTAGCAGTGAGCCAGATGAAATGTTTGCTGAAAAATGGTCTGAACTAGAGATTGAGGAACTGAAAACCTCAGAGTTAATTTGGTCAGATAAATGGTGTGCTGTGAAGGTTGAATTGACTGATAGCCAGGCATCACTGTATGATGTAGATGGGGAAGTCCCTCACATCTTTTTAGCTAAACCACAGACTGCAGAGTGGAGAGGCATTGAAATGTTTTTTTATTTTGTCCATGGATCAAAGATTGTGTGAAGATTTTCAAATCTTCTTTTAAATAGCTTATGAGCAACAACAAAAAGTTGGGAAATTGAAATTGTGCAGGGAATGACAAATTGCATTTGAGAAATTAAAACGGATTCTCTCAACTGCAATTGTAGGTCTATACGATTTCTATTTAAAGTGTTTAATCTATTTGATTTTGAAAAGTTAGGTTTACGTTCACGGTGTTAAACTCAAACACATGACGACTGCATCGGACAACTGAGAATTGATATCGTAACGTACAGACACTGTCGCAAGGGGAATGCCACAGTGTGTCTACGTTCAGTAGTTTGTCGTCGTCGAACTTTGTTACCGTTCATATTTGGTGGTATTCCACTCCTAATATATGTTCCCCATTCAGTTCATAAACTGCTAAGGCAGACAAGAATGAATGAATGAATGAATGAATGAATCAATCAATCTCTGGCCAGAGAGGTGTGTGTGGAGTGTGTGAAAGTGGATGTGTGAATTATGGTGTTGAGAGACATAAATGATGTCAATCAAAACAGCTGTATCTAAAAAATTAAAATATGACCCAACAGGGAAGAAAATATTCCCAATAAAATAACAACCATGGATGATTTTGACTAACTATCCTGAGCTGGGTTATTGTTGTGGTAGAAATAAACAATGCCACACACGTACAGAGTATAACTTTGGGAAGGAAGAGAGCAAGCTAGCTTGCCCTGTCCACCCATACTTAACTTTTTACTTTTTACAGGATGTCATGATGGATCTCAGCGAACAGAACTGATTCTGTTCCAAATGTATAAAATATTGTCTTGTTACTGTTTAACATGAAATTTTACAGGTCTCATCAAAAAAGGACGACCGGCCGGATAAGCAGATGAGTCCGGCGACATGATACATGTTGTCACTAACAAAAATAATTAAGGTCTCCATTCACAGGTTGTTCTTATGGTTCACTCCACAAACAAGGTCCAGTGGACTGCGGTTGTGTTCTGAGGGAAAATCTTGCAACTATCAGCAAGGTTGCAGTGTGTGACACCTCCGTCCAAGCTTCTCACCTTAAACTACGCCAACCAGCCCTCAGCAACCCCAAACGCAGACACCAACGACAACGCACAGCGTAAAGTGAGGGAAAAAGGAAGTGCTAGTAACTTTTCCTCCCTTGCCAACGTGGGAAAGCCCATTTGCAACGGTTCGCAAAGAATCACCCTGGTGAAGATGGAACGTCCATGGGGCAACGAGATGATCAACACATCTGTAGGAAGATGTGGACCAACTAATGGTTTAAGCTTAGCATAATAATTAATTTTGTGTAATGTTTATTGATGTTTTATTTGTTTCAATCAAACTATACTGTAGGACTTGAGTATTTAGATCTCATGATTTGAACAATTACTGATTAATTTGAAAATATTTCAGGTACATGTAAATTGAGAAGAGGAAAATGTCTTAATTCTGTAGAGTATAGGGACTCTAAATAGGTACATTACTGAAAAGATAAAATAATCTAGGGACTATTTTTGAAGAAACTTAAGGGGTTTAGAACCCTAATTCAGATATCATAGATGCTAAAAAAAATTTAATAGTTGTAATGGTTGTTCTCTAATAAGAGAGAATAAGTTACTATGCTGGACTAGGTCCGAATAGATAATAGGGTAGACTTCTATAGCGATGAATGAATGACTAAATTAAATATTTTTTAGGTGTTTCCATTTGTTAAAATAGCAAAAGAAAAACTTTCAAAAGGAGATTGAAATATTTAATTTAAACATATTTAATTTCTGGATTATTATTAGTTAAAGAAGTTACCAGTGTGATTATTGAAATGTTCCTTTCATGTATTGTCTAATGTTTGTATTTGATATCTGAGTGACTGCGGGTCTAGTCTATCTAGGAATACAGTAACAGTGCTTGCTTATTTAGCCCGGCTTCCAGAAATGAAATATGGATTTGTTTTGTTGAGAAAGGTCTTCAATGAATTAAAGCAAATTATGTAGGGGGCACAAAGTTAAAACCAAGACCAAGAACAATGTAACACAAACATGTTAGATTTAAACTGAAATGAATCTTAACGGTTAAGACATTTCAGTGAAATAGGATATTTGCTCATAAAGCAAAATTCTAAAAAGCTTTCTTAATTCAGAATGAAGTTACAGATTTAATGATCTGGATCACTGGATCCATTACAAATAGAGGCAGGACATGTTATGTCCATCAGTTAATTCTGGAAAAATAGGATTTTAGGATAAGTAATTAAAGATTAAATAGCATATCAGCAGCTAAGGCTATTATCATGGCAACAGCTGGGTGAGAGTTAATTTTAAAATTAATGACATTGTTTGAAACAAAATAATATAATTATTGATATTTGTGTTAAGGATAAAAACGAAAGTATTCTAGAACTTTTTGGTTAGATTTTATTACACAGATCCTTAAATAGACCTGACTAAGTAAAACAATCGCCTGCTTGAATTAAAAGCTAGTAAAATAAGGTTAAGAAAAATGGTTAATCAGCAGTATCTAAAGGCCTAATAGATCAAGGTGATTCGAAATTTAGCAAAGGATAATGAAACTTGATTCAAAGTTAAAAGGCAATGTACTATCCCAGCCAGCAATGACATGTGGGGCCCAGATGAGGGCTTCATGGGCGGCAAATGTGGGCCCCATTATGGGCTTGCACCCGGGATCCACATTGGGGCAAGCCGTGGAAGCCCAGACATACTAAAAGTGGGACCTGTAAGGGTACTGCATGGGTCTTAATTGGGCAATTCATGTCAGACCCATTTGGGCCCCACCTGCCCGAATGGGTCTAAAGTGGGCTTGCACCCAGGATCCAGCCGTGGATGCCCAGATGGGCTTTAAATGGGCTCTGTAAGAGTCTTATGTGGGTCCTAACTGGGCAATTCATGCCAGACCCATTGGGGCCCCACCTACCCAAAGGGGTTTAAAGTGGGTTTGCACCCAGGATCCAGCCGTGGATGCCCAGATGGGCTTTAAAAGGGATCTATAAGGGTGTTATGTGGGATCTTAACCGGGCAATTCATGACAGACCCATTTGGGCCCCACCTGCTTAAAGGGCGTTTAAAATGGGCTTGCACCCGGGATCCACACGGGGGCCAGCCGTGGATGCCCAGATGGGTTTTAAGTGGGACCTGTAATGGTCTTATGTGGGTCTTAACTGGGTAATTCATGTCAGACCCATTTGGGCCCCACCTGCCTAAAGGGGTTTAAAGTGGGCTTGCACCAGGATTCAACCGTGAATGCCCCTATGGGCTTAAAGTGGGCTCTGTAAGGATCTTATGTGGGTCCTAACTGGGCAATTCATGCAAGGCCTATCTAAGCCCAACCATGCCAAGTGGTTTAAGGAAACAATCTAAGAAAAACTAAAAATGAGGAATGAATATAAGTCCAAGATAAATACAAGACACTTTATGCTTTGAACTGCAAGAAATATATTGTTAAATTGAACAACAAAAATGATCTTTAAAAAACAATTTAAATGTCAAAATGTAACAGGTACCGTAGCAACGGCACCGTGGATAACAGATTAATTCCTGTAAAACAGGAGAGAAACGAGGAGACAGTGTTATCAGGTTCGAGCTCTCTGCAGTAATTTATTTTCTGAATTTTCTTCAGCAATCACATCTCTATTGTTAAGTATCATTGTATGTTTCACATATTATATGTTCAGTGTCTTTTTAACATTACAATGAATTTTCAGTGTCCATGTCAATGCAGAATCCATATTAAAATAAACCTCTTTCCACCAAATGCATGTTCACTTACTCTTCATGCTTGTATTTTATACAATTTATCAAAATGAAATGTAAAGACAATGGTAATATTCACCAGCGTTTTTTTAGATACTTAGAATCTTCCATTCACAGTATTTTATCAGTATCATGTTAATACAGTACTGCAAAATCATGCTCAGTCAGAACTCATAAAGTGATTAAAGTGTAACTTTTAATCCTCGTTTTAAACTGTAAACATTTTTGTATAAACTCATTGAGCAAAAAAACATTTCCAACAGATGGTGGGAAACTGACATACAGTGAGCTAAACATATCTGTTAACATTACAAGCTCAAAAAAATATCTTCATGTACATATATATACACGGGGAAAGTGTGTGTTGAGCTGACTTGCTCTCTAGTAATGTCTCTCGACCGTTACTCTGTTGGACTTTGCCCTCTCGTTTCAACTCATTTCAAACTAAATCAAAAACAGACCCTAACGAAGCTCATTTCACTAAAAACAGTTCACTCATATCTCACATACATTTCAGCATAGATAAATGCTACTTCTGAGGTGTTTTTATACAATTACCCACCTGTAAAACAGGAGAGAAACGAGGAGACTATAGCTGTGTCCCAATGTGAAGTCTGCATCCTCCGAAGTCCGTATTTGAAGGCCGATTGCGTCACAGCGGCGCGTCGAAACGTCACAGCGGAGCGACGAAGGATGTCCCAATTCAAAGGCTGCACACTTCGGAGGTCGCATTTGAAGGCCGATTGCGTCACCGCGGCGCTATGAAGGCTGTCCCAATTCAATTCTGCATCCTCCGAAGTCCGTATTCGAAGGCCGGTTGCGTCATCGCGGCGCGACGAAGGCTAAAGCGACGCCAAATGCACCCTTCGTTTCCCCGTGAAAGGAAGGATACATAAATGGACACTTTGCGGACTATCCTACCCCATAATTCATCGCGCGGCGGTGACGACAACATTTTTATAAAAAATAAAAATAAAAAAAAGACGGCCGAGAGTTCGCTGGTGGACGGCAAATTCACATTTAAATGTAAGTATTATGTTTTAATTTACTCAAATAACTTAGCTAGTGAAACCTGAGTTAAAAGCCACAAGTTTTTCTTTCTTATAAACTTCACCTTAACTCCATCACCATTGCGTGGCTTCATTTGTCAGGTGGTCTGAGGCAAAACTTGTGCTAATAGTTTAATAATTGTTTCAGGGAGCAAGGAGCAGACAGCTCAATTTATTAAACTGCAATTTAAAAAAAAAAAAAAACTAAATAAATTAAATGACATTGTATTGTAATATTTGCACTAGTCTGTCAAACTTGTGTAAATAAGAAATATCACTCACCCTATAAAGCCCACAACAATAGGAAAAGCAGTACCATAGATGAGGCAATGGGGTTTCACTTGTATGTGTTTTTGTAGTGCTGTCATGCAAGCCATGTCTACAAAGGTTTTAACCAAATTTGAGTATTCATGAATATGATTTCTGAATATGAATGATTTTAAAAATACAAAGTAAGAAAGTTGAGATCACATCTTTGCTGAAATGTATTGTGCTGTTGTTGTTAACAAGCCATGGTTAATTTGCTCTGCCTTAGGATTGCACGTGTCCTGGGACAGGTGATGGTGTGAGTGGGAAACCCTCGGCTGAAACTTGGCCCTGGTTTGTCCTCATGGATGAGATGTTGGGACAGAGGCATTGCACCCTCATTGCCTCAATCCCCGAGGACACACCAGGGCTGAGTTCAGCAGTGTGTGACCAAGAAGAGGAGCCAGGGGTAGCAGCACCAGCACCACGAAGAAGGCGAGACAGAGAGGACGAGTTTTTGGACTTGAGAGAAGACATGGGACTGCAGAGGCGAGGAGAGCACAAGAGAGAATGGACAGGCTGTTTTCTCTTCTTGAAAGAATGATTGAAAAATATGTATATATATTATATTCTTTAACTTTTTTCACTTATATTTTTTTAAAAGGAAAAAAATTATGCAACTTTAAATGTGTAAATAAAAGAGAATTCATTGCTCTGGACATTGTTTATTTTTGTAATGACAGTCATAATTTCTACATGAAACAAATTCTTCTATAACGTTTTTCCCCCAACTATTTACAACAAACGTTAAACATCTCAAAATCAACATAAACATTTAAATTGTACAGTACATAAAATAAGAAAAATGATGTAGACTTATTCAGCTGAGTTGGAGACACTGGTGTGCTGCTGGACCGGGATGGGCTCCACAATAGAGTCCCTGGTAAGGCCTCCTGCTGGTGGGACATCATCTGGGATGGGCTCCAGAGTGTTTGACTGCATATTTTCACTATCCACTAAGTTGTCTACCAACAGGTTTGCAGGGCTGACTCATGGAATAAATATTGAGATACTTTATTACACTGAAGTACTTTTAATAACCAATAATACCGCTTTAGCGAAAAACTACTAGTCATATATTTCTAACCCTAGTTAAGCAAAATTATCTTGCATACTCTAATGTACTTAAGGTATCAAGAGTAAAAGTAAAGGAATTCTGGAGGGGAAAAAAACTTGTCAGGGTTTTTATGATGGTTCTGCTTTTACATTACTGCATATGTTGCATTTTACTTCGGAATATTTTTAAGGTTGATACATTTATGTACTTTTGTGTAGTTTATTGTAAAACAATGCATCATATTGTAAAATAACATAATTTTGTAGTCCTGTGTGGGAAAATCACTTCGAGTAGCCTACCGGACCGGTCTAGCCTACGGAGGATTGTTCTTGTCGCCTAGCAACAGTAGTGACTGACAGCTGCCGATCACGAGCGGGAGTTACATTCGCACTGGACTTTATTCAACTGGGTTTTTATATTCAAATAGGGTTGAAAACCTGTGTAAATATATTTACCAAGGTCCATTTATGTGCATAATAAAAAAAGAATACACTAGCCTACAAAATCGCATCAAGGTAAGATATAAATGAACATTTGAATCTTCGGCTAAGCCGAAAGTACATGACCTGAAACATCCTTAATACCATGTCCTCCAGTAAAATATAAAAAATGACAATTCTGGCTCCATAGCTGTTTACTTAATTTTATCAAATGAATTGTCAGGATGGCAGCATAGGCTACTCTCGCACCGTTGCTTGGCGCCTGGAGCGGTAATCGGGAACACCTGGCTGCGCAATTAGGAAATCCTACGAAGGCTGCATGGTGTGTCGTTCGGAGGACGCATAGGCTGCATCGTTTGAAGTCCGCAGCCTTCGAAGGATGCAGTCTTCACATTGGGACACAGCTAATGGGTGCTTCTCAATATCCCTCCTCGTCTCCTCTCTCCTCCGTCCTCCATCCTATGACCCGGAAACCGATCGAGCTCAGCCATCTTGAAGGACATCTCATTTCTCTAATTGCACCGCGAGGAGTCGAGATCGAGGAGTGAGGAGGCTTCCAGAGGAGTCATGAGCGAGGATACACAGGTGCATCCTATGCGGAAGAGTTTTATCGACTAAAACGTGACGCACGTATAAATTCTCCTCCCCCTTCACATCGGCCACAATAATTTTGATTTATACTTTACTTTTGCAGTTTATATAAACCACACACCTCACATATTTCAACAGGCTATCTTTCTTTATTATTATTTATTATGAATTTCTTAAATAAACAAATTTCAACAACATGAGGGCAGATCCTCTGAGCGCTGCTGATGACGCGATGAAGTGACGCTCGAGTCATCAAGGATTCCAATGTATAAAAAAAGCTTTCATTCGATCCCTCCGTCCTCGCGTCTTTTCCTTGCAGCCTTTCCTCGCATCCTACAGGGGGCGGAGCTGAGACGCGAGGAAAGGAAGCGAGGAGAGGAAACGAGGATGCACAAATAAGAATTGAGAAGCACCCAGTGTTATCAGTTTCGAGCTCTCTGCAGTAATGAAAAACCCGCGCAACTCACGCAGCTACAGCAACTCGTCACTCTACACTGCCCCTACTGGCCTGGAGCAAACACTACACAATTCACTTTAAGTCAGGAAAATTCATATTAAAAATAAAACAATTGGGATACTTGTTTAAAAAAAAAAAAAATACAATCACTTGTTTAAAATAAAAGACAATAATTGTGAATATTCTTAAAACACAAATACAACACTTTTGTGGTCGTCACAACAACATACCGGTAAACAAATCAAAAATATATTTTAATTTAAAAAAAATCTCTGAAAAAAAACCATCTCTCCAAAAAATACATTAATGCAAAATTATTACATCTAACAACAAACATAATTTTTAAAAAAACAATTTAAATGTCACAACATACTGGTAAATAAATCAAAAATATATTTTTATATATATTATCCCAGTTCAAACCCATGCTCACTTTGCCCATAAATGTACCATGCAGGACCCATATATGTGTTCCCAGTTCAAACCCATGGCCACTTTGCCCATAAATGTACCATGCAGGACCCATATATGTGTTCCCAGTTCAAACCCATGGCCACTTGGCCCATAAAAATTCTATGCAGGACCCATATATGTGTTCCCAGATCAAACCCATGCCCACTCGGCCCATAAATAAACCATGCAGGACCCATATATGTGTTCCCAGATCAAACCCATGCCCACTTGGCCCATAAATAAACCATGCAGGACCCATATATGTGTTCCCAGTTCAAACCCATGCCCACTTGGCTCATAAAAATTATATGCAGGCCCCATATATGCATTCCCAGTTCAAACCCATGCCCACTCGGCCCATAAATATGCCATTCAAGACCCATATATGTGTTCCCAGTTCAAACCCATGCCCACTTGGACCATAAATATGTCATGCAAGACCCATATATGTGTTCCCAGTTCAAACCCATGCCCACTTGGCCCATAAAAATTCTATGCAGGACCCATATGTGCATTCCCAGTTCAAATCCATGCCCACTTGGCCCATAAATATGCCATTCAAGACCCATATATGTGTTCCCAGATCAAACCCATGCCCACTTGGCCCATAAATATGTCATGCAAGACCCATATATGTGTTCCCAGTTCAAACCCATGCCCACTTGGCCCATACAAATTCTATGCAGGACCCATATGTGCATTCCCAGTTCAAACCCATGCCCACTTGGCCCATAAATATGCCATTCAAGACCCATATATGTGTTCCCAGATCAAAACCATGCCCACTTGGCCCATTAATATGTCATGCAAGACCCATATATGTGTTCCCAGTTCAAACCCATGCCCACTTGGCCCATAAAAATTCTATGCAGGACCCATATGTGCATTCCCAGTTCAAACCCATGCCCACTTGGCCCATAAATATGCCATTCAAGACCCATATATGTGTTCCCAGATCAAACCCATGCCCACTCGGCCCATAAATATGTCATGCAAGACCCATATATGTGTTCCCAGTTCAAACCCATGCCCACTTGGCCCATGCTTGTCCCTTATGGGGCCCATGTAATCAGCTCATATGGGCTTCCTATGTGGGACTCGTACTACAAAACCTACATGGGACCCACTGATTTCACCCAGCCAAAGCCCATGCCCACACAGTACCCATGGAACCCGTAGTTAACCCATCTGGGCCCCACGTGTCATTGCTGGCTGGGATGGTATGGAGGAGTAAATGTCAAATTTTGTGTATGTTCTTTGAATGAACAGATGGGGAAATGTGGTAGAAATTTTACATTTAGATGTGTTCTTTTTTCTTTTAGATGTGTTTTTACTTTTAGAAGTGTACAACTTGTATTAACATCTTTCATTTTATTTGTACTCATAAGCATTTGAAGACAAAATGTTTTGAGTTATAGGAGACTTAGTAGCAAAGAGACTAAGAGTACTCAAGTGACCTATTGTTGGACTTCAAGTGTGAAAATATGTGCGCAGCTCAGATCAAAATAACGATAGACAAAAGGTGTGAATTTTGAGCAGCAGCTAAAAACAGGAACTTGTATCTAGGCATGATATTGTTCTGTTTGGATATAATTTATGCAAGACAAAGATTTTGAACGAGATGCCTCCTTTTAAGGTAAACGAATGGTGAAGCCTAACCAGGATGTGTTTTGTGTATATAAGCTGGGCAAAAAGCAGAAGTCGGGGCCTTCCCATACCAGATGCGTTCTGTATGTGAATGTCAATTTCTTGCAAGAAATAAAGATCTTTATAACTTTTGAAATCTCCAGCTGTCTTCCAATTATTATTTAAAGTTGAGAAAGAATTTCCACGACAAGTGATGTAATCCACTTTATTTGATTTAAAGACACTGTTTATTGCAAATTATCCAGCAATCAGTCAACAAAGTACAACAATTGAATATACAGAACACTTGTCAATGACTACCATTAAATGTCTTGTTACCAACATTCATCAAAATATATTTTTTGTGTGTGTTCAACAGAAGAAAGCCATACAGGTTTGGAACCAAGTGAAAGTGAGTAAATGATTACATGTTTTTTTTTTTTTTTTTTTTAAAGTGAACTACGCCTATAAGTATCTTTTTATGTTTATTAGAGTTATATGAGTAAGTGATAAAGAATGACTTATAGTGATAGTTCACTTTGAAATTAAATTTTGTTATGTTTTAGCTTACCTTATGGGCATCCAAGATGTAGGTGTCTTTGTTTCCGCAGTAGTTTCAATTTTTATATTTTTATAATCGAAACATGGATAAAATCGCCTTTAAAGTTGTCCATTTCTATTGGTGATAGTGCTGCATCCATTCACAAAAATAATGTTTTATATATTTAAGGTGGGAAATTTACAAAATATCTTCATGGAACATGATCTTTACTTAATATCCTAATGATTTTTGGCATAAAAGAAAAATCTATAATTTTGACCCATACAATGTTTTGTTGGCTATTGCCAACCCGTGCAACATAATATACCCGTGCAACATAAGACTGGTTTTGTGATCCAGGGTCACATATATGAAGAGTTCAGATGCAAAAGCCTCTAAGTGCCATCTGAAATTTTCTTCTCGAATGTTAATTTTTATCAAGCTCATATATGTGAGTTCACTAATTTCACTTAAATGACAATTAATAGGTCATTTTCATTGCCATTTAAGTGAAATTACTGAACTTGCATATATGAGCTTGATAAAAATGAACATTCGAGAAGAAAATTTCAGATGTATATATATATGTATATGTATGTATGTGTGTGTATATAGCCTATATATGTATATATATATATATATATATATATATATATATATATATGACTGTAATTAGTTAAATGACTGTCAACAATGCTTTTCTTGAGCAATAATTATTTCCTTTTTCTCATTTGGCAGACGCAGTGATGACCAGCTTTCCATCAGCTACGGAATGTGAAATAAAAAATGCAATTTCTAATCATTTCAAACAAGCACCAGGGAGGGCAGGGGGTGGGGGTTATGGATCAAAAGTAAACAGTTAATTCTTAAAAATTTTAATATCTTAATTTGTTTTACATATTTTTCCAATGTTTTATTTGTTCATTTTTATGTTTGAATGTTGTCTAAGTTGTTGTTGTCTATATAATTGTTAAAAATAAATCCATTTATATTCAATTAGTTTGGATGGATTTTCATTTATGAGAACCTGTTATATTTGAGTGAAAAGAATCCTTATGCCTCATTTTGTTGTCTATTACATGTACATGTAGTGTAATTGATGACTAGTCTATTCTTGGGCTATGGTTAGACGTCTATTAGATTTTCACTGACAGCCCAAAATCAGCCTTGTTTTAGCCTAGACCCATATTGCCTGTCTATTAGACGTATATATGTAGTCGTTTAATAGCGGTCTAATTGATGACTAGTCTATTCTTGGGCTATGGTTAGACGTCTATTGGACGTATAAATATAGTCGGTCAATAGCTGTCTGATTGTCTATTCTTGGGCTATGGTTAGACGTATATATGTAGTCATTCAATAGCTGTCTATTCTTGGGCTATGTTTAGACGTCTATTAGATTTTCACTGACAGCCCAAAATTAGCCTCGATTTAGCCTAGACGTCTGGGCTGTGTTTAGACGGCTATTAGACGTCTATTAGACGCGAAATTGCTTGCTGGGAATAGTCAGAATATAAACACTTATTATAGGCGTACCGTAGTGATTCAGGGTAAGTCAAAAACACGGTTTGGAAAATGGACTCATGATGTAGGCCTACTCGTTCGTTTTGAACATAAGTTACAGACTGCAGCAGCTGCTAATACAACGGCGTTCTGTTGCGCATGCATGAATTGAACTGACCATGCACTCGCACAAATGCGACCACATAAAATTTTAACTCGCACATTCTCAAAAAATGGTCGCATATGCAGTCTGGAACCCTGATATATATAAAATGTATCCATTAGGCTACTTGTCTTTGACCCGTGAACCAAAAAAACAACCAAAAAAAAAAAAACGAAAAATCTAGCCGAAATCTCGTTTATTTTTTTAAACGAATAAAGGTGCGTTTTCTCGTTTTTGCTTATTTAATTTAAAATTGAAAAACAAACTATTAAAAAGTGTTAAAGAGTTAAAAACTTTTTACTGTGTCTGTGTGTGTGTGGATGAAAACCCCTGAAATGGCCTCTTCATTCTAATGAACCAAAATAAATCAACAGATCACCTGAACGCCTGTTTTTCAGGCGGATGAACTCTGCGGTTTCTGTTACAGCCTCAGGGTATCCTTATTCACCAACATGCAACAGTTTCACCCCTAGAAGCGGCTGATAGTCCTGTAGTCTCCCCGGCCCCGTTAGTCTGCAGAGGTGCGGCGCGCTTCTCTCCTCGGTTCCCGTGGGGATATTGAGTGCTGCCTGTTCCAGAGTTTCTCGGTTCTCAGAAATCAGTCTCATCCACGAATGATTAAAAATGAACGTTTGCAGTCAATAACCAGTTAGCCGTCTGGTTTCTCGCTTTCAGTCACAAACCATAACGAAAGAAGCTTTTGCTTCATGCGCTAGAAGCAGGATATGAAGGAGATATATCTTGAATTAAACTCTTAAACAGCGAATGAACATACTCAAACAAAATTAACCAGTCTTCACAAACCTTATTACACCTAACATGTAAGTAGGCTATAGGCTACCACACTTATTTAGCCGTTATACGTAACGGAACACTCGTACGATCACCAATCGTCTCTTCCGTGTAATGGTGTCTTCCACCCTTTGGAAGGAGAGGGGTTCGCAGTTTTGGAAGCAAGTTTATTTAAAGCTGCATCAGAGAACGTCTAATAAGGCAAGAAGTTTCACTCAGTACACTTCCGGCTTCTAAAATAGGGGCAGTTCCACTTTGATTCCATATGAGGGCACTCACAGGACGAGTGCAGAATGAATGGAGGTCTATGGCAGTATACCCATCAAAATCCACTTTTCTCAGGATATAATTTTTTGTCTAGTAATTTGAATATTGTATTCGAAAGGAGATGCAAAGAAATTACACATTGCTGGGTGTTAGATTTTTTAGAGTCACTTATTTGCTTTAAAAAGTATTTTATAGTGTCAATGACGTCATACACATCGTACGACCATTAGATACTGCTTTACGGCAATCCTTCAGTCACTTTGGTGCTTTCGCGCTCTGCACTTTCTTTTCTCTTGAGGCATCGACAACACAGCTGACACCGGTAAATACACGTGCTAGAAGAGTTTTTGTTTTGTTTGTTTCTGGTCCCGCTTCGGATGCCACGATGCCATCAAGCGGTATCTCTGGTCGTAATCAGTCCTTCACTGACCAATCAGCGTTCATTAGCAGAATGCTAGCGTGTTATGGGCAACAACAACTCAACATGTAAGAAATCGAAAGGACATAAGTACTCGTTCATTCAACTTTCGACCTATAACCCATGTTGAACTTGCAAAACCTACTATTGAATCTGAGATTTCTCAACGGCAATCGGGTGAAAGAGACAAATTTAGCCGTCTAGCCCCATAGACTCCTATACATTCTGCACTCATGGGCGATCGCCCCCAGTGGAACTCTGGTGGAACTACAACCAAAATTCGGTACAATAGGACTTAATAGGGAGTGGGCAGGCTCTCCGTAGACAGGCTCTGGCTGCATTATGCAGCTTTGCCGATTTCTTCGCTGTTTTCTCGCTTTTTGCTCGCGGGTTTCTCTATAGAGCGCCCCCTACAGCTTCGGAATAGATATTTGACAACACTGTCGTCAAAACTCGTTGGCTCGTCCCATCTTCTCCCGCTGGTCATGTGCATTTGTTTTCAAAGAACCCGGCGAACGCACAGAGCCATGTCCACTGAGGTATGTATAATACACAGAAGGCTAGCATACACTCAAAAAAATGCTGGGTTGTTTCTGTAAACAAATTGTTGGGTTGATTGTGCTGGGTCAAAAAGTTGGGTTGTTTGGGGTACTGTAAACACATTATTGGGTTGCTGATGCTGGGTCAAATGAGTTGTAAGGGGGTCATTCACAAATAAACCGCTGGTTGGGTTATTTTGACCCAGCAACTGGTTATTTTTTTCATTCTTTGCGGAACTTTCTGGATTCTTCACTTCTGACTCGAGGAGCACGCCACTAGGAGCAGGCAGTGTTTTATGGTAAGTTAATATGAATGTTTACTTATATTTTTAATAAGTTGTGGTGGTAGCAGCAAGCTAATTTCACTGTTCAACATAGTCTTTGATATGGAAGTGTCGGGGGGTAACGTATTTATTCTGTGAAACATTAATTAGCCACAGCTAGCCGGTTAGAATTTATAATAAACCAGCTATATATGCAGCCTTTTTGAAATATGCAGTTTAAATTCAAAATTCATCATGTAATTAGGCCTATTCATTGTGGACGTTGCGTATTTAATAAAAGTGAGAAAAGCGTTTTGTATGAAATCCATAAGCACAGTAACGTTATCCCTCACAGGGCTCGTATGTAAAATCAGCGGGAAATGAGTCTCTAATGTAGGCTGGCTGGTGAGTTGTGAGTGAAAAGTCTGCTGGTGTAGTTTTAGAATACAGTCAGAAGAAGTGACTGAGGTAAGTTCCAGCACACACAGTCTGTGTGTGTTTTCTGTAATGTCTCGAACCATCGTTTCTGCCCAAAAAAAAAAAAAAAAAAGAAAGGCTTTAAAGAGCTTGATATAGCCTAGTTTTTTTTTTTTGTAAATGTATTACTTGCAATCTTTTATAAACATCAACTGAGGAAATGAGAAATAAATGGACAGGCGCCAGTTTTGAGAAGAAAAGTATACCTGTTTAGTTGAACGAATGATCGTCAATATTTAAAACTTAAAAAAATGTACACTTACATGATAGCCTACCCTACCACCATGCATGTCATCTTTCATTTTATTGTGCGTAACATCTAAACGAGGCGATCATCAGCGCTGCCAGTCAGGAGATTAACGAGCATCGTTGTGGGTTTGTGAGTTTTAACGTTAAAGACACTATCAACATTACAGTAATATTTTACTTTTAATAAAGTAATGTTTTATTTTAATGCCTTAATGTTGATAATATTATATTATATTATATTATATTATATTACTCTTTTATTACTATTACTATAATTCAGTTTGCAAATACTGAATACACATTATTGCAATAATTTTGATTGCATATTCAATAATAAATTGATACTTCCACAAAAAAGCTTAACTTGCATGTCAGTTTTATTGCAACACTCTAAGTGATTGTCCGGGAAGCAGACAAACTCTGTCAGTTCAAATCTAGACTAAAACGCATCTATTTTACCTGGCATTCATATAGAACAGTATACATTTCTATTTGTTACGATATTAAAGTGTCTAGGAAATATACATAACATTAAGGATATTAAAATACTACTGGTGTGTGGAATGTGGTGGAAGGAAACATGACAGACAACTTCTGAGAGAGAAATTTGACTGGAGTTTTATTTTACAACAAGCCGTAGCCACTGAATCCAGTCAAAGCAATTATATGTCTGTGGGCTATGTACAATGATAAATAAAAGAAAAAGAAAAATGGGAAAGAACTTAAGTGGCGCCAAAGGAAATAACAAAGCATAACAAAACAATCCTTAACTAGTCCCTAAACCTAACCAAAGAAAAATGCAGAAAACAAACCGAAATCTTCGCGCATCCGGCGCCTAAATAACCTGACTAATAATAAAAAATACAAGGGTTGGCGCTCACCTCTTACCTGGTGTGTATATACACAAAAGCAGCTACGGGCAGAATGTATATCGCGATATACTGACCTGATGTTCCTTCCCAAAATAGCTTTGCAGCTGAAAACTCTTGTTATATTCTCATATAGTGATACACACGTAATACGAATAAGTTACTAAATATAAATATAATCACTAAAGCACATAGCACACTTCTCCGGGTAGATTAGATTAAACAGGCAAAAACTCTCAAGGAGTATACAAAAACTCAGCACGCCGCATAACAGCTTGCTGCCGCAAGAGAGGGATAGAGACAAGTGAATGAACCCGCCATCTCTCTTAAACCAGCTGGACTGCCTCTGATTGGTTCTGGTGCTCCGCCCTAAGGATAACTGACAGATGAGTCAGCCAGTCACAGCGACCTAGAGGCGGGCACAAACAGAAAGAAAACTCAATGAACGCACAACACACGTGTAGTGCATCAGCGAGCGAAAACATCATTCCCACGCCAGCGAAACGCACGTGGAACGTAACACTATTATTCAAATCAGTTAAATGATTATTAGGCTGCATAGGTCAGCCGGAACCGGGGACACTTTCCTATAACACCTGATGTACTCATTATTTAATAAGAAGAATTTGTCTTTCTGTTCATTCTAAAGTTTACTGAAGTCAGCCGGATCCGGGCCGTATCCAGATCAGAAGGTGGACCTGCGCCTGGACCCATCCATGACGCATCCCTGAAGTGCCAGCCTCATCAGCCCTGTGAAGCCCTCATCGACATGACTGATCCTCAACAAACTCGTCTCCATACCGGTGTGATGACTCCGACTTCCAACCAGACGGAACTGGATAAATATTCTGAATGTTCTTATTCAATCTGACCTCTGACCTGTAATGCTGCCTGGATCATAATTATACACTGTTCGCTCGATGGCCAGAGGAGAACTGAACGACTGAGCCTTCTTCCCAAGGTTTTTCTTTCTCCGTTCTGTCACTGATGGAGTTTTGGTTCCATGCCACTGTCGCCTTGGCTTTTGGCTTGCTTAGTTGGGGACATTTAATATTCAACAATATTATTGATTTGCCTTAAGGTGGACGATGGCGCAATTTTCATCTAGAAACAAACTTTGTTGTATTATATTCATGTTACAGTATCACTGTGAAGCTGCTTTGATACAATCTGTATTGTAAAAAGCGCTATATAAATAAAGATGACTTGACTTGTGTAATCAACAGGTGAGGACCAACATGGTTGAATATTTACAAAATGAGATGACTGGTGAATTGCTGCACATTCTGTGCCTCAGGAATGAGACGAGGGGGACATGTCAGACCTTTGACATTGATTAACATTTGTATTCGATAAAGAAAAGTATTAAAGAAATGTATAAAATAAAATAAAAATAAAAATGAGATTGAAATCACATATACAGTGGCCTCTCTGGTTTATTGTATTACAGAGATAATAATTATTTTACATTTGTAATATAACAAATATTTGTTATTAATTTTATTAAGGCAATGAGACAAGAAATAACCCAGCACATGAGTAAGACTTAACCCAGCAAGAGGGTTGATTTCACCCACTGGTTGGGTCAAATGAATGACCCAGAAATATGGGTTAAATGGTAAAACCCAGCACTTGGGTCAAACCAACCCAGCGCGTGTTCTGTCCAATAGTGACCCAACGGTGTGGTTAAGGTTGGGTTATTTTTTAACTCAGCAGTTTTTAGAGTGTATAAATGTTTAGATAGTATATGTGTGCAGTGCCGTAAAGCAGTTTGTTACATCGCGAGACCTGATATCACGCGATACTTCCTGATGCTGCGGCCGGCAGCCCGCCGGCCCAAAGTTGCAAGGGTGGTTTTTCGTCTCACAGGCGCTCGAGGGGTGCGAGAAGACCACCATTCAACCCGAAAACAGTCATATAACCATTCCAATGACTCCGAAGCTGTTCAGTTAAGATAAAAAAGTTACTTAGTTCACCTTTAATACTTTGTGCTCGCAGATCATTGAAGCAGAATCTTTGATTTAATATGGTCACTGAAGCAATGTTTTTATTACTTAAAGGGACTATGTGTAGCTTTTTAGGTATTTTATTATCTAAAATCAATATTTTTATTCATAAATATGCCCTCAATGGTGTACAAATACCTATGCCAATGATCAGACTAATCCTCGTAAACAAAGAATTTATTATCTTTATATACATCCACGGAGGCTTCCATGTAGTTCCGCCATCTTGAAAAACTATAATAGCAGAGAGGGACAAAAAGTACTAGGCCAACGCGTTTCCACAACGCGTTTTCGTTCAGAGCCAGCGTCACGTGACTGAAGCCAGCAGAAGCGGAGGAGCAGAGCAGTGAGAGGCGCTTGTCACTGCCGCGGCAAGTTTAAAAGGCTGCACTGCACGGTTATTTATACACCGTTCATACATATGCTGAGTCACAGGATGAGTCCTCGTCGTCGAAAAAGTCCAAAAAAGACCTTAAAAGGAAACGTGACCGGAGATTACAAAAACAAGGGTTAATGTCGGCATAGCTAATGCAGGAGAAAGCTTTCAAGAAACCCTGAAGTTGCCTGTTTTCTTCTCGACAGGTAAGTCAATGTTACGGTCTTAATTACAAGCTTTTTTTTCATTGCTTGGTTGTGTACTTTATTATATAGACAGATTTATAGTTAAAAGTTAAACAGGCTCTTTGATGAATAGCAGCTATTGAGTAAAGCAACGTTAGAGAAGGCTCTGATGATGATGATATCTAACAACGTACTTCACGTACTTAAAAAAATATAACGAATAAAGAAGGCATTACTACTAATTACCATAGTTAATGTTTTTCACAGTCAGTACATACTGTAACATTCTTTTTTTTCGTTGTTTCAAGTTTCAGTTTGTTTTAAATAACAAACCTGTTCAGCCGAAGAAAAACTCGAAGTGCTATTATAAGCTTTTTGGTACATAACGGCTACCGTAGATGCAACGCGCATTTGAAAAAGTGAGGTGCTGGAGAGCATTATTCGTTTGAATGCAAAATACAATTTCACCGCTAGATGGGAGAAATTCCTACACATAGTCCCTTTAAGCCCTGAGGGCATTTTTAGAGTTTTATTTTAGCATATTTTTCTGAGTGGCACACATAAAACTAAAGACTCATAACTCCAAAACTATACCAAGGAGAGTCAAAAGGTAGGTTTCGTTTGATAGAAAACTTTTAAAATTTGTGGACATTTGGACATTCTCATGCCGAGAAACTGCTGATACATTTTTATTATTATTTTGCATATCTTGTTTGACATGCAATAACTCGGGAAGGATATACGGTAGGGGGGAATTCTTTTTTGGTGAAGTTCCCCTAAAAGTGAGCTACATCTGGATAAAATTGTGGTGATGGCATAAAGTAATCAAAATTTACAGCATTTGGAAGAAAGGTAGCCTTTTTGTTTAGTCCTCACACATTTGGAAGTCATTTATAAAATTGTTCATTTCTGAGTGACATACACAAAACTAAAGACTCCAAAACAATAGCAAGGGGAGTCTTTTCAACACTTTTCAAATTTTTGGAAAATATAGCTTACATTACATTAGGACATTCTCATGCTGAGAAACTACTAATAAAAGACATATCTTTTATTATTTTATCATATCTTTCTTATTTGACATGGAATAACTTAGGAAGGATTTTTTTTTTCCTTCGCGTTCGAACGGATTTCTTTCGGAGAGTAAATGCTCATGTGGTCGAATGTGTTCAAACAGCCACAAAAGACCGTCTACTCTTCGCCTACTGACCTGATGCTTAAACATTATGGGAAGTGCGCTAGCCAGACGGGATTTAAACCTTGGCTGGAGACCCAAGTTTGGTTTGAGGACGAAAAATGTACCAAGCACAATGTTCTCTCTCCATTCCTGATTTCTAACACTCACTCAGTGTTCGGCTGGTCTTGTGTCTGTCAAAGCAGAAACGAAAGCTGACGCTCTCCGTGTGTTTTTCTGTCGTCTCTGGCCGTGTTCATATGTGAATTGCGTGAGCTTATTTCGTCTATTAGATAAAAAAAAAAAAAAAAGCCCATACATTTGCCAACCCATATACCCTTTCCTTGAAGAAATCAGGACAGAAGTGGTTAAAAGTGGACAAAAGAGACGGATTAAAACACCAAGTGTAAAAGGGAATGTGTCTCCCATCTTAATACCAGGTGTAAACAGGGCCTACGTCCTTCATGTCACATCTTTCATGCCATGTCCTAGCATAACCTTAATCGATATAGTTCATTATATATTACATATTCATTACACACAATTTGACAGCCATAGATTTTTTTTCTTCACTTTGGAGAATACCTATAAATGTTTTAATATCTAGAAACTTAAACCTCATTTTGTGAAATGTTTTGAAAAGGGTACGTGAACTATATTTTTTTAAACTGACACTTGTTTTGACATTTTGTTATGTAATGTGTATACATTTTTAACAGAAATTATTCATCCTCTTGTTCAACATCACACAGAGACATTGAATTAGTATAAAGCACAAATCCAGCATAGAGGGGTTCAGTGAATGTAGTGTTGAATGTGTACAGGTGTCTGAGTGTGTGTGTGTCAGTGATGCCGTAGAAGGACAGAATGCCAGCCGGCTCGTCCACATACACTCCTGCTCTGGTATAGGGAGGTGATGGGGCAGGTATCTGTGTTCCCTTACCAACATGCCAGGCGATCAGTGTCTCCCTAAAGAAGCTCAGATTCCAGGATTTTTCATTGAATCCAAACACACAGTCACTTCTTTTTCCTTTCCTTTTGATTCCTTTATATGCCACTGCCATATCACCCAACCCAGTCCATTCAGCCTCCCAGTAACAGCGTCCAGTCAGATGCTCTTTACACAGAACCTGCGGAAGGCCATCAAATCTCTCTGGATGATCAGGATGTGAAATTGGTTCTGGATTACATACCAACTTTTTGTTGCCCTCTACAACAGAGAGACGATTGTGTACCGTGTTTGGATCCAATGTGAGACGACAGAAATCTGGACACAAGAAAACAACATTAATAAGGCCACAAAATATGTTCAAGAATCAGATTGGCCTTGGATCTACTTTTCAGCTCCAGATAAATATTTTGACCGCATATACACAATCAAAACATTTTATATTTCAGACCTTATTCTGGTCTAATGTAAAATGGTGTCCTGTGAAGAAAAGGCACCTACATTTTTGTAGTCCTCCTTTAATCATGTTCTCTCCCCCATGATCCAGACTGTCGAAGAAAAAAAAGCATGTGCCACATTCTATTCATCTGACTCACCAAAAAGAAATAAATAAGTCTTAAAAATACAACACAACAAATTTTCACTCATGTCTATACTAATAACTTTTGAACTAAGGTTTTGAAGAAAAGTATTTTTTCCTCTGATTCTGTGGCTCATGACAAGTAGATTGCACCATATGATGCTAATATCTGTCATGAATTTTTCCACCATTTTGATGTTTTGTCCATTTTTCACCAACATTTCTGAAATCATGTTCAGACTGTGCTAGCAAAAAAATGACAAAAAGAGTCACACAATACCAAATTGTCCCATGTTAGCCATTTTGGGCATTGGCCATTTTGAATTTTGTCATAAAATGCCGTATTTTATGAAAACTTTAGCATATTGTTACGAAAGTTGATTTGTGTCTTCGGCACTATGCCCTGAAACAACCTATGCTCTTTTGGTCCGGATATACTAAAATTGACAAATATGTTTATAGCGTTTGCGAATTTTGTCTAATAGCCTTGAATCTCACCTCGTTCTATTCCTTGGGTCCTACGGAATCCAGTGGTATATTTTTCGTTTGAAAACGCATCTTTTTCTCTCTGTTTTGGCTTTCCGTCCACACTGAGACAGCGTTTTTATTAATGAAAACAAAGCTTTTTGAAAACGCTCTCCAAAGTGGATACATTTTAAAATGCTGTTTTCGCGTTGTAGTGTGGACTGTAAAAGTCAAGTCAAGTCAAGTCATCTTCATTTATATAGCGCTTTTAACAATGTAGATTGTTTCAAAGCAGCTTTACAGAGATAAACGTATAATTTAAGGTAAGATTGGTTTGGCTTTATAGCGGTTCTTTAATAAAGTTATTTTCCAGCTAAAGTTAGTTTTGATTGATTCGCTTCCGTCGCAACGATCATTTGTTATTAAATTAGGGGCCCCTAATTTAATTTAAAAGGTATTCAAAACGAAGACCTATGTTTGGTCACGTGACTCATATATTTTACCAAGAGATATTCATGTTTATACCAGTATTATGCCTGTTATGTGCTATTCACTTCCACACAGTTACTAAAATGTTACTTTGCACACTCTTCGTATCACAGTCCTGCAAAGATGACCGAATTTACTCACATTTGCGGTCCTGTGGCAAACCAAATGTGCCCGGATTAACGTAGCCTGGATTGAGTTGTTTAAACCTTTGATAATCTGATTAAAGATTAGGTAGGCAATTTTTTTTACAATGATTTTTTATTTATTTTATACTGACGGGGGATGGTTGTTTTTGTACAACAGCTACTTAATTTATTATTCCAATATCCAAATATGATACTAAATCCCACAGGGAAAAGGGGATTTTCTATTTGTGACGTGCTGTCTTTGCATTTGAACATTGCACATTTTAAACAGACACACATTAGCTGAATAAACGTTAGCCAATACAAACGTATTCATAGAAAACAGTTGACAATGAATAGACAGGAGTCCTGTCACATGACCAATAATAGCAAAACAAATCACTTATTCTAAAAAGAATATCAAGCGTAGTGTTAGTTCTGGCAGGTCACGTTAGTCAAGCTTGCATCAGCTGATCCACATCTACCTATAGGAATACGACGCCTATCACCGTATACATACTGTATATAAGCTCCTTCAGTGTTATCAGCAGCTATCGCGTTTCTCAGGAGCTAATTACCCTCCTCCATCCCCAGCTCCTCCTCTCGCCCAGTCAGGATTTGACATTCTGATTCCCCCTGAATCAGAATAATTATTGAATATGTTGTACTTTTAAAATCTTGAATTAAATATATTTGCAAATTTTCATGTTGGTTCTGTTCTGTTTACCCCAAGGGGGATTATTGCTGCTCTCCCTGCTCTTATCCATGCTAGGCTGCATGGATGCGCAGGGAGTTCTCGCCCAGAACGGAACCATACCGCCAATCCAAACTGTATGCTAATTGTCAATCATATTTGACGGTAGTGGTCCTGACAGAAATCAAGTATAAGTTCGAAAAAGACGAATATGACATATAATGAGTGCTGTGTTAACAGTAAAGCGTCCGTCATTTAACAAATTTTAAAAACACGAATGGATAATACAAAATGCTTTCTGACATTTTGACAGAAAAAACACAAGCAAGAACAAAATTTAAACTTTCATTTAAAAATTCAAACTAAATTTTCATTTTACAATTATCTTCTCTCTCTGTGTGCGCACGTCTGTGTTTGTGAGAGAGAGCTCGTGCAGCACTGATACAACAGTACTTTTTAATCCATAAGTAGCTAATGTGCTAGTTTTCATACAAAATAAATATGTAACATAATTAGGTAGGCTACTTTAGTTATTATTAACACAATAACGTAACACATGCAGATTACCCCAGTCCGTTTACCTTCAGGAGTTAGAAGTACCGTGACTACTGTAATGGAAAATTTAGATTTTCATTGATCTTCAGTAGTCACGTTTATATTGTTTGTAGTGTGGTATGTGAACGGGAAATGTATATATGTTTGTACACCTGTATCCGTGCAGAGTGAGACAGGATGGGGATAGCTGAAGAGGGACCTTCTGACCTCAGAGGTCAGGATGCATCTAAATTTGTTGGTCCAAGTGTTAGCAAAAGTGTGCCCAAGTTAGTTGAAAACTACTAGGAAAAACAATAATTCGCTGAGGGAGACCTTGGTAAAGAATTTAAAAGGTGTCGCACAGCTCCTCCTCTTTGTCTTACACTCTGCAGGCAGGCAGGCTTTGAATTCAGGCTCAGGCTCTGAATGTCTGTATGACTGTCTGACCTTCTCTTGCAAGAGAATAAATACTTTTTAAAAGACAATTTGAATCAGAGTTTCTCTTACGCGGTGATGAGGGTTTAATATACATTTTTGCCACAACACTACTGTACTGTCCTCGCTTAAATCAGTCAGACGGCGGGCCGCGGGAGTTGAAGGGGGATTGAGCGGGATTCTTTATTGCTCTCGATTTTCAGTCTCTTTTTAATGATAGGCCTTACGCATTTGTCAATCATCCCCGCTTGTTATTTGGGGAATGAACCCAGCGCTATGATTGGTCGAATTACGCTTCTTTTGTTGTTGCTTGATTTGAGGACTGCGCGTCCACAGAGGCGTCACCAGGTTTTTAGAGTGACAAATCGTACCAGTGTACTTTGAGGTCAAAATGCGTACCCGATACGCATAATGCGTACAGGTTGGCAGGTCTGGAATAGCTTAATCAAAGCTAGCCATTCTCGTCAGAGTATATTTTGTAGATCAAAATTATCATCCAATCACAATTCATTATCGATTAACTTGCCGTTAGTGAAGGTGGGGTATTAGAGAGTGCGGAGCAGACCACGTCAGACACGAAGATGTCAAGCAGCATGTGTGTACATTTAACAGGGATCTTCAAAAAGAGTTTATCAAGTTATTTTGCACAGTAAGTTGTGAAAAAGAACGCAATGTAGTATTGCGCTGAATGAGATACACCAGAAGCACTCTCTCAGACAGCGCCCGATCCCGAATTCAGTTCTCTTTGTGCCTGAATGTTCAAATACAGAGAAAGTTGTAAATGAAATCTTGCTTAAAAACAGTTGGTTATGCCTGTCCATCCCGTCCCGTAAACCACCATGAGAAATCTGCTCACCCTACATCTATATCAACTCAGTCCCTTAATTTAGAGTTCATGTAAGGAGTGTTTTGTGAATTATCAATAAGAATGAAATCATATAAGAATAGGCTACATTTAAATAAATTTAAAAAGTGTTAATGTAAACATTGCTAGTGTCCATCATACCAGAGTTTTTCCAGTTTGCAGTTTGGATCCTCCTTCAGTGCAGTGAGCTCTGAATCTCCAGGGTGATTGTAGCTCAGATCCAGCTCTCTCAAACGTGAGAAGTCTAAACTCAAAGCTGAAGCCAGATAAGAGCATCCTTCTTTTGTCACCATACAGCCAGATAATCTACAATGACAGACATCAAAGGCTTAAATATATATAAATATATATCCCCTCATTTTTATGACTATTTTAAAATTACCTCAGCTTCTCCAGTTTACAGTTTGGACTCTTCAGTGCATCAGACAGCAGCTTCACTCCTGAAGCTTTCAAGTTATTGTTACTCAGGTCCAGCTCCTTTAGGCAGGACTTTAATGACTGTAGAGCTGAAGCCACACTTTCACAACACTGATCAGTGAAATTACAGATGGACAATCTAAACAGAAGATTAAATGATTACATCACTGACCCTTATGTAAGAACTGTATTTGCAGTGTATTTAATGCTTTACAAAACCCAGTAAACACAGAACACTCCCAAATAAGAACATTACAGGAAGATCCTCTATGTTTTTCTTTCTCAACCCAGAAGGTTGCAGATAGGGTTTTTTGTAACAACCTAAAGAGAACTCATACAGAACGTTCCCTGCAGGTTATTTTTAGGTTTGTCTAAAGTGAACCTTCCCAGAACATTATCCTAGTTAAAGTTAATAAGTTAAAAAAATTAAATAAAATTAATGTCTGTGACTAAATTTCATATTTTAAAACCCCTAGATTGTACTGAAGTCATTGTTATTTGGTGCTGAAATAACATAAAATCTGTGTTATTGTAGTACAGTGAAACAAGCCCATACGAAATCTTACGTTAATTGAAAAATGGTATCTTATTTAATGCTCCATATGTGACCTGATCCAGCAAAATGAGTCACAGTGACCCAAATTTCAAAACTGATATTTTGGTATTAATGGAAAGAGGAGACCATAAGCTTTCAAATGATATCCTAGTCAAAGTCATACCTTGAATGGTTGTAAATATATACACATTTGAATTATGGTCGTCTGCCCTCTTTTTTCCAATTGAAAACCTGAGAAAATCGCTTTTAAAGTTTTTTGCCCGTTTTTTGTTGATATCTTTCAAAATCCATTGCATTTAAAGGGATGAACTATTTATTGTACAGCTTAATTTGACCAAAGACATTAATATATGCTATTATGCCAGGCTGAAGCTCAAATTATTTTAAAGTTTTTATTTGAATAAATAATTTAAAAGGCACTTTTACAAACATTTACTAAAATCAGAAAGATTGAACAGAGGTGCTACAGTTTTGCTTGAGAGAGGGTGTGTGTGTGTGTGTGTGTGTGTGTGTGTGTGTGTGTGTGTGTGTGTGTGTGTGTGTGTGTGTGTGTGTGTGTCTGTCTGTCTGTCTGTCTGTCTGTCTGTGTGTGTGTCTGTGTGTGTGAGAGAGAGAGAGAGAGTAAGAGAGAGAGAGAGAGTGAGAGAGGCAGAGAGACAAGGAAACAGAGAACAAATAATGCAATCATATCTTTGTGTAGGCTAGTTGACAATAACAGTGTAACATATTCATAACGGATATACCAACAGTTAAATATTGGGTTAAAATAAATCAAACACATTGTAATGGATTCTCCTTGCAGATAAATACACTCACAGAATAATTGCACTCACTCACATCTATACACGATAAATACCACAGGGCTGTCGCTGTCATCAGAGGATGACACGTCTCCAGATTCAAAACAATCACTGACTAACGTTAGCCTTAGCCACTCTTGATGACCAGCAGCAGAGCTTAGGTTAGAAGCCTCCAGTGAGATCAACGCTTTTGGCG
Source organism: Rutilus rutilus (assembly GCF_951802725.1). Lineage (NCBI taxonomy): Eukaryota > Metazoa > Chordata > Actinopteri > Cypriniformes > Leuciscidae > Rutilus > Rutilus rutilus. Next base: position 35,986,798 of record NC_140222.1, on the reverse strand, counting down.
ACTTTTTGGCGACTTTGCTCTCTTTTGACAGCGACATTTCTCAAATTAATAATATTTAATCTTTCTGAGGAGATCTGCTAGCTTGTTTACACAGAGCGCCGCGAATCTGACAGGAGGATGGCTGGACCAATCGCGTGCCGGTCAGTCGAAATGGGGCTTCCCATTGACAAATGATCAGCGTTTGTGCACATTTCTAAGCTTTTTGATTGGTTCTATACAACGTGTAACACCATATTTGGAGAGCAGAGACGTTTCAGGGGATACCCGGGAAATGCTCAGAGGTGAGGAGAGGAGTTGAGAAAAGCAATATTCATTTCCAGCGAATTTAGTAAAACTTTGTAAACTTTAATAGTCATTTAAATACCTTTACTCAATTATCTGGACTACGAAACTTTAGGAGATTATTTTTGAATGTCTGTTCTTTGAAATTTAGCACAAAAAAATAAATAAAATAAAAAATATTATTTCATTGTTTTTCCACATTAACGGCCCATATCTTAAAATGGAACGTTGCGACTTCCGACTCATTTCGCCAGATCGGGTCACATATAATGATTTATGTGCTTGGATTATTTCTATTGATTAAACTACAGATCAAAAGACATGGTTTGTAGTATTGATGCAGCAGTGCTGGATGATTACTGATGTATAGCAGGGTAAATGATATCAGAGTAAAGAAGTTAGGGACCAAACCAACAGGGAACGTTCTTTTTACGTAAAGAAAACTTTCCAGGAAAACCAACAGAGAACGTTAGGATATCTGTTCTGGGGATGTTCTGGGAACCAGAAACTACTTTATTGTTAGCTGGGGCAAAAGATTCAAGAAGAGCTTTCAGTGAGCAGTGTAACTTTCAGTAAAATGTGTTCATAATGTGGTACAAATTTATCTGATATTATCCTTTGGGCTAAAATGAATTGTGACATTCCAAAGATTTGTATCAGTTGTTTCTTCTTTATATGTATAGGCAGTATATATAAACTTAAATCATGCTGTAACATTATTTGAAACTGGCAAATAACAGTATATTGATCCTTTCCACTTTCATCCAACAAATCCACTCTCTGTATACTGTTGGTAAAATGTAATAAAATATATATATATATATATATATATATATATATATATATATATATATATATATATATATATACAGTATATATATATACAAAGGAATCTGACAAACAAACCTCAGTTTTTCTAGTTTACAGTTTGGACTCTTCAGTGCATCAAACAGCAGCTTCCCTCCGGAATCTTTCAAGTTATTGATACTCAGGTCGAGCTCTCTCAATGAAGAATTTAATTGTAGAGCTGTAGCCACACTTTCACAGCACTGATCAGTGAGATTACAACCTGAGAATCTAAAATAACAGTAAATGGTTAATTGACACTGCAGAATTCTCATTTAAATAGGACAGTCGCAAAACTGTTTGATCTTAAAGTTAACAACTGTTATTTTGCCCTACACATTTCAAAGCACCATTCATCACCATCATAGTTCATCTTTCTAGAAAGGATAGGCCCTGATAGGCCTTACCATAATCGTGATATCAGAGTAAAGAAGTTAGAGGAATGTTCGCCAAACCAACAGGAAACGTTCTTTTTACGCAAAGAAAACTTTCCAAGATAACCAACAGAGAATGTTAAGATATCTGTCCTGGCGATGTTCTGGGAACCAGAAAACATCTGAGAACATTCTGGGAACCAAAAATTGTTAGCTGGTGCAAAAGATTCAAGAAGAGCTTTCAGTGAGCAACTTTCAGTAAAATGTGTTCATAATGTGGTACAAATTTATCTGATATTCTGAATTGTGACATTCCAAAGAGTTCTATCAGTTGTTTCTTCTTTATATATATATATATATATATATATATATATATATATATATATATATATACAGTGAGGAAAATAAGTATTTGAACACCCTGCTATTTTGCAAGTTCTCCCACTTGGAAATCATGGAGGGGTCTGAAATTGTCATCGTAGGTGCATGTCCACTGTGAGAGACATAATCTAAAAAAAAAAATCCAGAAATCACAATATATGATTTTTTAACTATTTATTTGTATGATACAGCTGCAAATAAGTATTTGAACACCTGTCTATCAGCTAGAATTCTGACCCTCAAAGACCTGTTAGTCTGCCTTTAAAATGTCCACCTCCACTCCATTTATCCTAAATTAGATGCACCTGTTTGAGGTCGTTAGCTGCATAAAGACACCTGTCCACCCCATACAATCAGTAAGAATCCAACTACTAACATGGCCAAGACCAAAGAGCTGTCCAAAGACACTAGAGACAAAATTGTACACCTCCACAAGGCTGGAAAGGGCTACGGGGAAATTGCCAAGCAGCTTGGTGAAAAAAGGTCCACTGTTGGAGCAATCATTAGAAAATGGAAGAAGCTAAACATGACTGTCAATCTCCCTCGGACTGGGGCTCCATGCAAGATCTCACCTCGTGGGGTCTCAATGATCCTAAGAAAGGTGAGAAATCAGCCCAGAACTACACGGGAGGAGCTGGTCAATGACCTGAAAAGAGCTGGGACCACCGTTTCCAAGGTTACTGTTGGTAATGAACTAAGACGTCATGGTTTGAAATCATGCATGGCACGGAAGGTTCCCCTGCTTAAACCAGCACATGTCAAGGCCCGTCTTAAGTTTGCCAATGACCATTTGGATGATCCAGAGGAGTCATGGGAGAAAGTCATGTGGTCAGATGAGACCAAAATAGAACTTTTTGGTCATCATTCCACTAATCGTGTTTGGAGGAAGAAGAATGATGAGTACCATCCCAAGAACACCATCCCTACTGTGAAGCATGGGGGTGGTAGCATCATGCTTTGGGGGTGTTTTTCTGCACATGGGACAGGGCGACTGCTCTGTATTAAGGAGAGGATGACCGCTGCCATGTATTGCAAGATTTTGGGGAACAACCTCCTTCCCTCAGTTAGAGCATTGAAGATGGGTCGAGGCTGGGTCTTCCAACATGACAATGACCCGAAGCACACAGCCAGGATAACCAAGGAGTGGCTCTGTAAGAAGCATATCAAGGTTCTGGCGTGGCCTAGCCAGTCTCCAGACCTAAACCCAATAGAGAATCTTTGGAGGGAGCTCAAACTCTGTGTTTCTCAGCGACAGCCCCGAAACCTGTCTGATCTAGAGAAGATCTGTGTGGAGGAGTGGGCCAAAATCCCTCCTGCAGTGTGTGCAAATATGGTGAAAAACTACAGGAAACGTTTGACCTCTGTAATTGCAAACAAAGGCTACTGTACCAAATATTAACATTGATTTTCTCAGGTGTTCAAATACTTATTTGCAGCTGTATCATACAAATAAATAGTTTAAAAATCATACATTGTGATTTCTGGATTTTTTTTTATTTTTATTATGTCTCTCACAGTGGACATGCACCTACGATGACAATTTCAGACCCCTCCATGATTTCCAAGTGGGAGAACTTGCAAAATAGCAGGGTGTTCAAATACTTATTTTCCTCATTGTATATATATATATATATATATATATATATATATATATATATACCTGAGAATCTAAAATAACAGTAAATGGTTAAGTAGGTCCCATTTAAATAGGAAGGTTGCAAAACTGTTTTATCTTAATGTTTACAACTGTTTTTTTGCCCTACACATTTCAAAGCACCATTCATCACCATCATAGTAGATCTCTATAGAAAGAATAAAAAAAAACACAGAATCGCTTAAAACGATCCTAAATACAAAACAATGATAATAAATACAAAACAACAGCATAAATAAAAGCAGAGAAAATTAGAAACATACACAGAAGCACTACACACTAATTTGCATAGTACCGACTGCGATATATAAGAAGAACTGGAGTACTGTAACTATCACAGTATTCATATACACAGATTCCACCACACTTCTCCCCAAAATGCTCACATTTAATAGAAACTTGAAAAATTACATATTTTAGTGGCGCGCTTACTCTTTATTAATACATTTTGCATGTTGCATTTTGCATTTTGCATGCATCTAAAGTTCCCAATTATTCTAATCTCTATATTAATATAGTGGTGCAGGAATGATGTCACTTTGTAGGCCAACCAGCAGTTCACATCACCCTGGTTCCCTCGACAAAAACCCTCTCTGTGGGTTCAACAGAAGTTTATGATACTTACACGTTTTGTCCATCAAGATCATTTTCACAGATGAAAAAAACTTATGAATTTTTTAAGCCTAAATGCAGTCACCAGAAGTAAAAAGCTAAAGGCAGGCTATAAACGAACTACACCACGGTCCCACGACTTCAACATCACCATCACTAAGGCTCCGACAACTCTAAGTTTTTATCTAAAAACATTTTCCCAGAACGTTTGAGTTAGACTGTAAAAGTGGACTGAGTGATGTTCGGTGTGATGATGTTTAATCTCGTCGACAGCCTCTGTTGTCCCATTTAGCCACTTGTTAGCAACCGCCTTTTTCAAGGCACATAACATCTTTAAAAAAAAAAAAAATCACGAGTGGGGAAATACCATAGACTGTAAAAAAAAATGGACGTAGTGTCCGTGACGTCACCCGTAGGTTTCTGAAGAGCATTTTTGAAGCCTAAAGTGGGCCGCCTCTCAAACGGGTTAAACCATAGATATATTACCTATGAAGTTCAAGTAAATGCGCTAGAAATCCGCGCTCATTCAATGATGTGCATTTATTGCATGGACGGAGAAAGAGCCGACACCTGCAGGATTTCATCTGATGGTACATAAGCATATTATAATCTATCTTCAAGAGCAAGATGGCGCCTGTGTTTGGCTTGGCCGCTGCTGCATCGCATTTGTGTAAACTCTTTATGTTTGTACTCACCCTATATGTTGCCATATCAGCCCTATCGTCTGACTATTGTGTCTCTGCTGCTCGGACTTATGATCGACGTTCGTTGTTGGACATCAGAGTGTCTATGGAAAGACTCTTTGAAAGCTGGGAAAGTTTCAGACAAACCTTTCCGCCCCCGTTCGTGCGTCCTCCCTCATCACCTGAGTACCGGCTCCTGTTTACAACCAGGGGACCTGGGAATCCTAAGAAGAGACCGAAGAGAAGGGGCTGCAGAGCTGGCGTTCAAGTCAAGAGAAGACGCCAATCCTGGACGGGGGTGCTCTGGCCATATCGCGGTGAACGATTCCGGTGGCTGCGACCAGTTTTCCCCCTAAATACGGGTGAAAATGCTCCTCAGCACCAACACCCCGCGATGCCTCTACCGGTTGGATGTGAACTTCGCGTGTACCAGCAATTTGTTGATGGGATCGTGGTGGACTTGCCGTTACCGATGTTTACTGTGCTGTCTGACCTGCGACTGACAATTCGCCGCAACTGGAGATCTCGTGACTGTGTCAGCTGTTTACGGTCAGTTCCGTCACAATCAGCTGTTTTTGATGCCGGTCTGCCGAACGTTACATTACTCCACTTTGCCTTGCTTAATGCCCGTTCCATCTCTAATAAAACGTTTATTCTAAACGAGCTTTTTATGAGCAAGAATATTGATTTTATGTTTCTTACGGAAACGTGGCAAAGGGAAAATGAGTTTATTCACCTAAACGAGCTCTGTCCTGCTGGCTGTTCTGTTACTGGGATCCCCCGATTGGCACGTGGTGGTGGTGGGCTTGCTGTTGTGCAGCGAGACAGTTTCATATGTAGAGTGATTAACTCAGAAAATTTTTCCTCTTTTGAATCTCAAATGCTTAAAGTAGGCTCTTCCAATACTTTTTATAGTGTGTTAATTTACCGCCCTCCTGGCCCGGCAGGTGTCTTTCTTACTGACTTTACTGACTTTTTATCATCTATCATCAAACTTGAGAAGGTTTTAATTATTGGGGACTTTAACTTGCATATTGATGATTTTACATGCAACACAGCTGCTAATCTCCTTTCTATTACAGACTCTTTTAATTTCATTCAGCACGTTACTGGACCCACGCACATTAAGGGTCACACCCTGGACCTTGTTTTTTCTCTCGGTCTAGACATAGTAAATACACATGTGGAAGATGTACATGTGAGTGACCATAGCTGTGTGATTTTTAATATTAACTTTCCTCAAGATCCTCCGCCCCAGAGAATTATGACACAAAGGCGGATTATTAATCAAGACACTGCAGAGAGGTTCTCTGCCTTGTTTGACCCATGTTCTCTGATGGGATGCACTGATGTTGATGAATTTATCCGATCTTTTAATGGTCAGTGCTTATTGATTTTAGATAAAGTAGCACCAATTAAATTGAGCACAGTCTCCCACAAAAAAGCCTATCCATGGATTAATGAAGCTATCTTAAGTATTCGGAGAAATTGTAGAAAAGTGGAGCGTCTTTGGAAATCTTCTAAACTTGAGGTTCACAGGCTCCACCTTAAAGATCTAATGGTCACCTTGAATGAGATGTTGAAAAAGGCGAGAATGTGCTTTTTTTCTCAACGTATTTCCTCGAGCACAATATATACCTATAAGCACAATCCCAAAATCTTATTTGACACCATTAATACAATAGTTTCTCCAACTAGCTCTCAAACAACTGTGTTATCTAGATCTGACTGTAATGAATTCCTCTACTTTTTTGTTAATAAGATCAGAGATGTTAGGGCTAACATTGCTCCATCATTGGCTCAGAACTTTGCTTGTGACTTGTCTCCTGCCCATTGTTGGTCCACCTTTACACCTGTGACGTTACATGACATCACCTCTCTGTTACATTCTATGAAATCATCATTTTGTCCTATGGATGTTGTCCCTACTGTGCTATTTTTACAAGTTTTTGACTCCATCGGCCCCTGTATTGTTGAGATGCTTAATTCTTCACTCTTAAATGGTGTCGTTCCTGTATTTTTTAAACATGCTGTTGTTAAGCCTGTACTTAAAAAAACTAATTTGGATCCGCTACAACCGAAAAACTATAGACCAATTTCAAGCTTCCTTTCATGTCAAAAATTCTAGAAAAAGTTGTAGCAGAAAAACTCACCCTTATTCTAGAGAAACATGAGTTATTTGACAAATTCCAGTCTGGGTTTCGCAAAAAACACTCCACAGAAACGGCGTTACTTAAAGTTTCAAACGATATTATGATGTCAGCTGACTCTAAAAAATATACAGTGCTGGTCTTATTGGACCTCTCATCAGCTTTTGACACAATTGATCATAATATTATGATTAATAGACTTCGTGATTTGGTTGGTATGTCGGGATCAGTTTTAAAATGGTTTTCATCCTACCTGTCTGGTAGAAGCTTTAGTGTTAATGTGAATCAGATCATGTCTGAAACTACAGAGTTGTCGTGTGGGGTACCTCAGGGTTCTGTCTTGGGTCCTATCTTGTTCCTCTTGTATATATTTCCTCTCGGTCAGGTTATTAGTCAGTTTAGCGACATATCTTACCACCTGTATGCGGATGATATCCAACTGTTTTGCTCCTTTAAGGAAACTGAGTTGTTTAAATTGTCTTCTCTAATTAACTGTCTGACTAGTATTAAACAGTGGTTATGTGACAACTTTTTGCTTCTGAATTCTGATAAAACAGAAACACTAATCATCGCCCCTGAAATTAAAATCCCAAAGATAATACAATATATTGGTGACTTAGGCTCGTCTGTTCAACCGAGCCTCAGGAGCTTAGGTGTTGTCTTCGAGTCAGCTATGTCCTTGGAGCTTCATTCTAAACAATTAGTTAGAAACTGCTTCTTTCAATTGAGGAACATTTCCAAATTAAGATCATTTGTGACTAAAGGTGAGTTAGAGATGATTATTCATGCGTTCATCTCCTCCCGTTTAGACTACTGTAACAGTCTTTTTACGTGTTTGAGTAAGAAGGAGCTTCATCGTCTCCAGGCTGTTCAGAACTCTGCTGCAAGGCTTTTAACCCACGTTAAGAAAAGAGAACACATCACACCTGTTTTAGCATCACTCCACTGGTTACCAGTCCAGTATAGAATTCATTTTAAAATCCTGGTTCTTACCTTTAGAGCCTTGCATGGCCAAGTCCCTACCTACATCACTGACCTGATACAGCTTCACACTCCTACGTCTCAGGTCTTTAGATCAGATGCTATTAGTTGTTCCCCGCACTCATTTTAAAACTAGAGGGGACCAGTCATTCCAGGCAGTCGCTCCCAGGCTGTGGAATGCTTTGCCTCTTGTTCTACGTTGCGTGAACTCAGTTGATTCTTTTAAAAAACAACTGAAGACTTTGCTCTTCAAGCAGGCTTTTGGTTAGTCGAGGGGTTTTTATGGTTGTTTGTTGTGTTTGCTGTTTGTATTTTGTGGAATGTATTTAAATTGTTCTTGTATTACATTTTACTGTGAAGCACTTTGTGATGTCTATCTGTGAAAAAGTGTTATATAAATAAATTTTACTTACTTACTTACTTACTTACTACTATCTGTTCCGTGACAGCAGAACGAACAAGCCTTTATATCTATAGACGTTTTTAAAAACTCCAAAAACCAACGAAATTGTCAGACATCCATTAGTGCATGTTCACAGAGGAAACCAACTGAAATACAGCACTGGTTGTTCTCTCGAACGATACTCGACGACAACGACGGAATCCTAAGCCGTGGGCGAAGTAATGGGTGTATTAAATTGTATGAAATAATCCCGAAAAAAGCACAAACACTGCAGAGATGGCAAGTTCAGCAGCTAAAATCTGCTGAGGTGAAGTGACGCGGCTAACAGCAGACAAACGGCTAGCATTGACATCAGCGGGAATCTACCTGTCACTCAAAAGTGGACACACCCTTAATTATGCAGAACTTTAAATATTAATCAACTAAACGGATGAGTTATAAAAAAATTCACCCCCCTCACAGTTGTTATGAAGGGCAAAATTAGCTGTATAGACCAAAGCCACATAGAGATCCAGGCTGTAAACATGCTTTTTTCTGCTGTAAAGTTGGTAATTTTAACATGGGGGAGATACAGATTTGACTCACTTCTGCAGCCAGCCTCAAGTGGCCAGTCAATGAATTGCAGTTTAACTCACTTACGTGTTGGTTTCAAGAGAGAGACGGGGAGGTTGCCGCTTGGGAAATACTGATGTATTTTATGTTGTAGAATTGAGCTAGAATTCACCACAGACCTTATTTCAGAGTCGACGAAGAAAACGCGGTCGGAAGAGTCAAGGAAAAGAAAACGAGAAAGTGAGACACAAGAGTCCCGCTCAGTCAGGTTTTCACTCATTGGCGAGAGCTAAAAAGCAGCAAAGGATACAACAGCGATGCTGACCTGGTGTTCTTTTTGATGGACTAGTAAGTAAATCTCTTATTTGTAAACTTGCTTGCGTTCTATGTTGTATGTTGTTGCACTTGCTTGCATGTAATTTTTTACAAAGTTGTTCATTCTTCCATTGTTGATAATAAGACCAGTCCACTAATTTCCACATATGTTCTGGTAACCACTGATTTCTTATTGCGTCCACTTTCTGAAGGCCAAATAAAAGTGCTGCTTTTGCTTTCGCATAAAAATACACACCGTCTCAGTCTCACGACTTGGCGGCCACAACACTACTACGATAACGGAAGCTACGCCTTCTTTCTTTGCGTATGCATTTGGGGCGGCATTATGCACATATTTCCACCTAGTGGGTATGTGAGGGAGAATTTGATTGAGGCGTTTTAGGTAGGTCTGGATCTGCCTTCTCTTCTAGATAGAATAAATCTTTTTGTGGGAGACTGAAAAATCATCATATGACTCCTTTAAATCAAAAACAACTGCTCATACTGCATGTGTGTAGCATCTTTGTTTGGATCGTGATTAAAATGCAGTGGTTGCCTCTAATTTCAAATGGCTATGGATATATTTTGTTTAAGGTCAGTTTGGCCTCTTATAGAGCAAATAAATAACAAATAAAAAAATCAGCAACCAGTATCGAAATCTGCCAATTTTTCTGGTAAAAAACACAAAAAACTCATAATTTGCTCTAGCACAGTGATTACGAAATATGCCACTTTATGACAAAATATGCCACTTTATGACAAAATGCTTACAGGGCTTTTCTGCAGTTCCTCACAGCTGGTATCAGTCTTCTTTTGCCTTCTTCTGATGTGTTTAATTTCTTGGAGTCCAGTTCATCCAGCGGCTCATCTGACATTTGAATGATGTTGGCTATTGCTGAGCAGCGAGCAGGAGAGAGTTGCTCTGAGTCCATGCCTGATTTCACAAACTCCTGAATCTCTCTGAAGAAAGTCTGATCATTCACTTCCAGCAGACAGAGGAACAGATTGATGGATTTATCAGCTGGGAGTTGTTCATCACCATTAATTTGATCTTTAATATACTTTGTGACACTCTTGTTGGTATCTGAGTTATTCTCTGTGTGTGTCAGTAGATCCTGTAAGAGTCTCTGATTGGACTCCAGTGAGATGCCCAGCAAGAACCGCAGGAAAAGATCCAAGGCTCCATCCTGCAATGATACATCAATTACTTCTTTGAGCCGCATGTCCAAAGACTTTTGCTGGGAGTGAAACTCAAAGAAAGCTGCCAGAAACTCCTGAAAGCTCAGATGTATGAAGCAGTAGACTTTCTTCTGATGAATCACAGATTCCTCCTTAAAGATCTCAGTGCAAATCCCAGAATACACTGAGGCATCAGTGACGTCTAAGCCGCTCTCAATCAGGTCCTCCTCATAGAACATCACATTGCCCTTCATCAGCTGTTTGTGAGCCAGTTCAGCGAGTTTCAAAATCATGTCTCTGTTGGACTGCAGGAGTTTCTCTGGATCTCTCTCTTCATACTTCTGGTTCCTCGTGTTGATCTGAATCAGCAGGAAGTGGATGTACATTTCGGTCAGAGTTTGAGGGATTTCTGCACTGGCATCTTGTTTCAGGATGTTTTGAAGCACAGTGGATGTAATCCAGCAGAAGACGGGTATGTGGCACATGATGTGAAGGCTTCTTGATTTTTTAATGTGTGAGATGATAATGCTGGCTTGATGCTTGTCAATGATTCTCTTCCTGAAATATTCCTCCTTCTGAGGTTCACTGAATCCCTGAATTTCTGTCAGACGGCTGATGTATTTGGAGGGGATCTGATTGGCTGCTGCTGGTCTGGAGGTGATCCAGATGTGAGCAGAGGGAAGCAGATCTCCTTTTATGAGGTTTGAAATCAACACACCCACTGATGAAGTCTCATCGACATCAGAAACTTTCTCATCATCAGAAAACATCAGTGTAATTCTGCATTCATCCAGACCATCAAAGATGAACACAACTTTACAATCGTCATAAATCTTTGAGTCCAGTTCTTTAAGTTCAGGATGAAAGTCCAGCAGAAGACTGTGAAGACTGTACTGATGATCTTTAATCAAGTTCAGCTCTCGAAATGGAAGCACAAACATGAAATCTACATCCTGATTGGCTTTTCCCTCGGCCCAGTCCAGAATGAACTTCTGCACTGAGACGGTTTTTCCAATTCCAGCGATGCCTTTAGTAAGAACAGTCTTGATGTGGTCTTTCTCCTCACATCCTGGTTTAGGTGAGGCTTTAAAGATGTCATTGCAGTATATTGGAGTATCTTGTGAAAGTTGTGTTCTGGGTGTTTTCTCCATCTTTAAAATCTCATGTTCTTCATTCACCCCTTTAGCATCTCCCTCTATAATGTAGAGCTCTGTGTAGATCCTGTTCAGGAGGGTTTGATTCTCTTGTAGATTGATTCCCTCAAATAAGCGCTCATACTTGTTCTTCATTCTGGTTTTGTGAGCGGTTTTGACTGTCTTCATGGGATCACTCACTGCTTGGTAAGAATTCTGCAGGTCTTCAGTAACATAATTTTCCTCACTGCAAAAACATCAAAAAGGAAATAAATTAGTGTATTTAGTCTACACTTCTCTGCACAAGTGTTACACAGTGTAGCTCTTTCAGGTATATGCTGACATGCCACACGAAAATATATTGTAAATGTATCTACATCTATGCATGTATCGTTTGTATAGGCAAAAATCTGACTTGGCTCCAGGGGTCACTGCTCTATTATGAATATAACAAGAACTCATTCAGGGGCATTTCATATCTTCATTTTTGGGGGCATTTTTACTCATTTTGTTGGAATTTCCGACCTTGCATGATGCCATTTTACACATCAGACTAGTTTACTTGTTAAGCTTAATGGAGGTATTTATCCTAAACTAGGTTGGCTCTATTGAAATGTTTTAATAGTGATATAATTTCACAGCAGTGGCAAACAATGTTGAAACTTAGGGCAAACATGATTGTTACCTGGCTGTCACTAATGAAGGCAGGTCAAGAACACATGGATGCTGCTCGATTTGCGTGTGTTAACTGTGTTGCTGTCACTGTGTCTCATTGTGAAGGCTGTGCCCTCAGGAGGACACATTTGCAAAAAGGCCTAAAAAGCAGAAGCTTGTGCACCAATTGAGGTCTATCTGTGCATGTACCTATCATTAGCCAAAGCTGTGATTTAATGATTATTATATAAAAATGTATACCTAGTGTTGCATGTTTATAATAGACAACACATCCACTCAATTGAATGTATAATCCCCAAATTGTCATTAAAGTAATATTATGAGTTCAGCTCAATCAGTTAAGAGGTAATCAGTTGTGGCATAATGTTGATAACCTCAAAAATAAATTTCAACTGGTCCCTCCTTTTCTTTACAAAAGCCATTAAAAAAAAAAAACTTTTCTTATATACAGTAAAATTTTACAGCTTCGTTGCCAACACAATACAACGCCTAAAACCCAAATATGAGTGTAAAATGATGATTTAGACAGCTAAGGTTTAACAGAAGAATTAACGTGTGTGTGTGTGTGTGTGTGTTTAAATAAGCTACCAGGAGTAACATTTGTAATAAAAACACAAAATTGGGCCTCCTCTCTTTCTCCTAGAGATACAGAGAGAATACAAAACAATCTGATGTTTCAGGTTTGTGTCTCAAATACTGGAAAAATAATCTCACATGTGTTCAGAGGTCACAGCTCCACCTCCGAAACTTATGGGTTGAATCATTGAATGTGTAGACTTTATAGACGCGCTGCTGGGACATGGTGCAGCACCCTCTTCTCTCCTCTCTTTAGCAGGAGAGTTCTCCTCTGTATCCATTATTACAGATGCTTTTCTGAAAACATTAAACACAGTACAAGGGAAATTATATTTATGAGATTATGCATAAACATTGTGCAAATAAAGTCACCTTTACTGAGGCAGAATCAAAAGCATAGTTTTTAGTGACACTGGGCCTAATCTATGAAACGAACGTACGACAGAAAACTGAACGTAAGGCCGTTTCTACACAAACCTTGGCATTTATCAATATGGACGTGGGCGATCCTCCACCTTTTTACATTTCTGGTGTTCCTGGTTAAAAATGACCAGCTATTCTACCAAATATTTAATGGATCAGTTAAAGGATTTGTTCACTCCAGAATAAAAATTTCCTGATAATTTACTCACCTACACGTCATCTTTGACCGATTGTTACGCTAGATAAGACCCTTATTCCTCGGCAGCTCGGCTGGGATCGTGTAGAGCCTTTGAAGCTGCACTGAAACTGTAATTTGAACCTTCAACCCGTTGAGAAAAATCCTGGAATATTTCCCTCAAAAACCTTAATTCCTTTTCGACTGAAGAAAGAAAGACATGAACATCTTGGATGACACGGAGGCGAGTAAATTGTCAGGAAATTTTAATTCTGGAGTGAACTAATCTTTTAATAGAATTAACTTGATGTAGCTGAATTAATATTACAATCAATTAATCTGTTCGTCCAGCGAACACTTAGTATTGATCATCTATCAGCTCTCAGAAAGGAAAAAAACCCTCTTTCTTAGCATGTAGCTGTGATCACATTGTTAAAGGGACGTTGATTTACAAGCAGGGGCCAGAATCAGAATCACAAGAATGGGCACCAAAGTTTTCATAACTAATCTAAACAAACACATACACACGATCATTACGCATACATGGGTAAAATGGAAAGTGAAGGGGAATGAATGAACACATAGTTTGTTGGGAGAGAGGGTTTGCTGGATTATTCATTAAATTGAATGAATAATCTAGACGCTACACTAGTGTGCTTTAATGTTTAACCTGCAAGTTTGTTTTGAACTGCTTTCATCCAGGTGGTGCTGCACATTGGAGGTGATTGAGGAGATTTCCCCCTTCTATGTAAAGCGCTTTGAGTACCCAGAAAAACGCTATATAAATGTAATAAATTATTATTATTATTATTTATCTTTTTCAAAATGGCACAAAGTCACACTTGTGATGTGTTTCTGGTCAAAAATGACATCTTACAAAAATATAGCTTATACATCTCTGTTATGCTATATTATCACCAAATATTGGATTCCATCTTTTTGTCAACTTGTTAATAATGCAATGTAAGTCACTTTGGATAAAAGCGTCTGCAAAATGCATAAATGTAAATACATGGTACAGAAAACATGTCCTCCATTTGAAACATGGGACTACAGTTATAGAAGTTGTATAAAAACGACATCTAAAATTAGTCTAAATTTGATGTTGAAAAGACGTCCGCGTGCGGCTCCGCATGCATGACTTCGAGACGAATCTGTCACGGTTTATGAATTCACTGTCTCTCTTTCGTCTAACGTGCTGTTGTGTGTGTGTCTGTGGGCGTGGTCACTGATCATCAGTGATCAGTAGCGCCAGCTGGTTTCAATTGTATGTCTCTTTATAAGCTCAGTAACTGGTGTCTCATGTCGTCAGATTGTTGTGGTTTCCCGGTGTGTTTCCCGTACCTGTTCCTGTATTCCCTGTGCCGTTTGGATTCTCTTGCCCTCGTCGTGTCTATCTGGATTACCTGCACTCTTCACGGATTCATCGAGCACTTTTCACGAGGGATCATCATGGGATTACAGCACCAGCACCAGTTGCCCACCGAGGTCCCTGCGTCACCATACCATCAGCGTTTGTGTCCGCCTACCTGTCCCTCTGTGTTGACGACCATCTGTGTTCTGGACTCTGACCATTTGTGTGTTTTCAATAAAGAGCGTTGTTGCATATACATCCTGTCTGTCATCCGTTACAGAATCTGGCCGAGCATGTACGTCTCACTGCACCGGCACCCAGTTTGTACGTCTTAAATTAGTTGCTTACATTTACAAAATGAGCCTATAGCAGACATAAGCCATTTTAATAAAAACAGGTCCATGTTTTATAAAATGTCCACGAAACTTAATGAAATGTTTAGTGAAATTAGAAAATAT
Source organism: Rutilus rutilus (assembly GCF_951802725.1). NCBI lineage: Eukaryota > Metazoa > Chordata > Actinopteri > Cypriniformes > Leuciscidae > Rutilus > Rutilus rutilus. Next base: position 35,971,592 of record NC_140222.1, on the reverse strand, counting down.
TTAAGAGATCGTTAATCCTAGCTCATGGACAGCTCCTACTCACGCTCTCCGTCTCTGCAAGATTCGGAAGGGAATGATTCAGATTTCTCTTGGCACAGCTACTAGAAGACTTACAACTGTCAGACAGGTTGCTCACGTCACATCTACGTCGTCAAGCTCAGTTTGAGTCTGCGCAGTACTCTCAGCCATCAGGAAGAGAGTGCTTCTAATTTGCTTCACTTTTCTCCGTTTAAGTCTATGGGGTCGCTGTGTCCATTTCTTTTACTGTCTATGGTATAGAGAGCCTAAGTCCCTCCCCTTCCGGTTGACCACCATGGGACCTTATTTCGGAAAAATATTGTATGGTAGTCAATGGCGAGAGACAACAAATATTTTGATCTCGTTTGAATTGTGCCCTGAATTACACATATGATTTCTTGAAGTCAAGAAAGTCGCAGTTTGATGTAAAACTGTTGAGGTATAAGACTGTGAAAATACATAATTACAAAGACTACAAACCCAAAAGGCGCACATGTGACGTCATACCTTTTCTCTCAATGAATGAAGCTAACTTTACTGAAGCTAACGTCTGTCATTTTTTCTATAGTCTTACGTTATAATCGTATAATTGAGTGTTTTGTACCAGACTGCACACATACGAGCAATGGTAACATGCATAGTGCGCTACGAGAGATGTAGTTCATTGAGCGATTTTCACATAAAACTAAATGTTACTCTTCTGTTTTATGACATACTGCGACTTTCTTGACTTTCATAATTATCTTTTAAATTGACAAACATCATATGTGTAATTCAGGGCACAGACGGAATAAAAAGATAAGTTGTCACTCGCCATTGACTACCATACATATTTTTTCCGAAATAAGGTCCCATGAGCCGGAAGCAGAGGGGAGGGACTTAGGCTCTCTATAAACGCCTCGTCCGTTTGGGGAGGTGCACGCGCAGTCTGCGGAGACTCAAGCCTGTTTTATACTTCAGCGTCGGACCTACGCCGAAGCCTCTACTTCTGCGTCGTTGTCCGCGGTGACGCACAATTACACTTGCAGAGGGAGCATGTGAAACCCGAGGGAGGGGTTCTAGCAGACCAATCAAAGCGCTTGTGTCCGCGTAGAGTTGACGCGTTGTTACATTTTTGGAGAGGTGCACGTCAGGGTACGCCGAAGGGTACGCGCGCTACACACAGCCTACGACGTAGCTACAGCGTGAGTTCGACGCGGAAGTATAAAACAGGCTTCAGGCTTAACCGGTAAATGATGGATGCATGTTTGGGTTTGCATAGCATGAATCGTGATATTGCCTGATGGCTCTCATTGCCACGAGGATGACTTTTTTAATACTTTGGATGATTTTAAAGCAATTACTTGTGGCGTCTGCCAAATGGGCAAAGTCTTTAATCATGTTGAACATAGCCCAATTGCTGTTGGGCAAACATTTATTTGTGAGAACTGCAAGCGCATCATTGAACTACAAGAATTGGTAATCGGGCAACAGGAAAAGATACAAGAAAGAGACATTATAATTTCAAAACTTCGAGGACATCAGAAACAACTGCTTACTATTAATTCTACGCTGGTTGAAGATGATGATTTACCTCCGGAGAAAATTGTCTCTTCCACTCCATTGGTCAACAGCTGGACGAACGTTACGAGGAGAAAACGTAAAGCTGGTAATTCTCTTTTAATACACCCTGGAAAGTCCCTGTTTCATCCATCTCCAATATCGGAGGTTGATCCTGTCCCAGTTCATAACCGCTTTGCTTCGCTCTGCGATACTCAGGAAGTGAACACGGGTGCATTGGATCCTACCTCGGCCATATCCAGGGAAAATACATTGTGCAGTGGAGAGCGAGATGACCCAGGTTTGTTTTCGCCTTGTGTTTCTTCTGGGCTTCGTGAAGTTGATTGCTCAGTTCGGCCCAAAGAAAATATCAACACGTTAATTGCAGCAGCTGGTGTGCCTCGTCGCACTCAACTTACACCAAGCACAGTTGTTGCTGGAAGTTCAATGGTTCGCAAAGTTAAAGTCCCCAATGCCAGAATTCTCTGTTATCCTGGAGCAAGGGTAAAGGATTTAATTGCAGCATTTCCTACAATAAACAAGCAACTCCCTAACATAGAACGATTTGTTATTCATATTGGCTCTAATGACGTCATGGACAGAAACTCACAGAGTCTAAAGAAAGATTTTATAAATCTACTTGGCCTTATCCAAGAAGTAGGGATGCTACCTGTTGTTTCCGGTCCTATTCCTTCTCTTCGTACAGAAGGTGAGAAATTCAGCCGTTTGTGGTCTCTCCATGTATGGTTACAAAATTATTGTCAAGATAATGGATTTCCCTTTGTTGATAATTTCTATTCTTTTTGGGGAAAATATGAACTTTTTAGTCGTGATAGGTGTCATCCAAATGAAAAAGGGGCTCACCTACTGTCTTCTCATATTGACTTCCTTCTGAACACTATCAGTTGAAGGGACATTGTTAGGACGTCTAAATCAAAGGTGGATATTGACAATATTAGCTGCTCATTAATTAATACACAAATGGTTAGATGTGGTACTACAATGGCTAACACCTCAAATCCTGGGCAAGTAATCCCTACCATAATTTCAAAGCGCTTTTCTCATAGACCTACAGATACATCTGGGTTTTCTAGTTATGCTAGGCATAATAATCTCATACTTATTAATTTATTTAGCAATGTAAGCACTTGTAATCTGCCTATATTGGCTCCTTTACAAACATCATATTGCCCCTCTGATTTTAATACAAGACAAGGTCTAATGCACATTAATGTCCAAAGTATCATCCCTAAACTTGACATGCTAGACTTGTGGGTAAATGATTCTAAACCTGACATTTTAGTGTGCTCTGAAACCTGGCTTAAATCCTCTGATGGTGATGATGTTATTGCAATTAATGATTATAATGTCTTTAGATGTGATAGAGCAAAAAAGGGTGGAGGTGTCTGTATGTATCTACATAAGGATTTTAAGGCCACAAAATCTTTTAGTATGTCTGTTCCTAAACAATTTGAGCTTCTTGTTATTAATGTTGAAATCTTTTGTAATGTGTTTGTCTCTGTTGTTGGAGTTTATCGCCCTCCATCTGCTACACAGGAAGCAGTCACTTCTATTTTTGAATTACTTACCCCCTTTTTAGAAAATGAGATTGTGATACTTGGTGATTTTAATTTAAATTGGTTATCCCCTTCTTTTGCTTATTTTAGAACAGCTTGTGTTGATATGAACTTGTCACAATTGATCATGGAACCTACTCGAGTTAATTTAAAAGACCCTTCAAGATCAACTCTGATAGATTTAATTCTTACGAATAAGCCTCATAAATACGCTCATAGTGGTGTCTTTGCTATGGACCTTAGTGATCACTCTCCTATAGTCTGTGTTAGAAATACTAAATTAATTCAAACCAAACCCCGACTCGTTACAAAAAGGAGTTTAAAAAATCTAGATAATGAAGGGTTTCTCCGTGATCTTTATTATTCTGATTTATCAAGTGTTTTTAATATTTCAGATGTGGAATTGGCTTTTTGAAACATTTAAAAGTATTTTTAATTCAGTGGCAGACAAATATGCTCCTATGAAGACATATAGAACTAAAGACAGGATAAACCCATGGTTCACTACAGAACTTTCAGAATTATTGCAGTTAAGAAATAAAGCTTGGTCTAAAGCCAGGCAAACTGGACTATGTAGTGACTGGCTTACATTTAAACAACTCAGAAACAAGTGTACCATCTCTGTGAAAAAGGCAAAATCAAGTTACTATTTAAATACAATTTCTAGTAGTCAAGGTGATCCGACTAAATTTTGGAAAGCCGTAAAATACCTAAAACGAAGTTGCCACTCCTCTCTGCCTAATACGATTACATTTCATTCTAAAACTGTAAATGACAAAATTGAAATATATGATGCGTTTAACCAACATTTTGTTACAGCTGGTAATTTGTTTGAGGGTGGAACTTGTAATGATGTGGTGCTCCCAGAAAGGTCTGATTGTGTAGCTAGAACCAAGTTAGGTTCTAGCTACCTAGGTTCTAGCTCTCTCTTCCAATATTTTGTCAGATGAAGTTGTGAACCCATCTTTTTCATTTCAATGGGTTAGCTCCGAGGAAGTTTTCAAAGCTCTTTTAACTATTGATATAAAAACTGCTACTGGAGCAGATGATCTTAATCCCTGTCTTTTGCAGCTTGCTGCAACTATTATTGCTGAGCCACTTGCCCACATTTTTAAATGTGGTGATCCCAGAGATTTAAACAATTATAGACCCATTTCAAGGCTTTCATGTCTTGTGAAAATATTTGAGAAAATAGTAAATCTGCAGTTGCGCTCCTTTTTAGACGAACATTGCATTTTGAAAATATATCAGTCAGGTTTCAGACCTGGTCATAGCACCACTTCTGCTGTTACTCGGGTACTAGATGACATCATAAGTGGTATGGATAAAAAGAAGCATTGTGCAGCCCTGTTTATAGATCTATCTAAGGCCTTTGACACTGTGGATCATTCTTTACTTCTAAATAGACTGTCATCAATTGGACTAGACTTGGCGGCCTGCAGATGGTTTGAAAATTATCTGACAAATACAACACAGTGTGTTTCCACTGATGGTGTCAAATCAGGTTTTCTTGAGCTTTTGAAGGGTGTTCCACAGGGATCAATTTTAGGTCCAGTTCTTTTTTCTATTTATATCAACAATATTGGTTCAGCTATAAAAAAGTCGTCAACTCCACCTCTATGCTGATGATACAGTTATTTATGCTATTGCCCCTACAGCTGACCAGACCCATTTTGAGCTACAATCTGCCTTTACAGCTATACAGAAGGTCTTTGTTGAATTGAATCTGGTAGTTAACGTAGGCAAAACCAAGTATATGCTTTTTTCAAATAAACAACAGAAAATAGGTGATGATTTATGTTTTTCCACATTGGATGGTGCCTCTATTGACCGTGTTTATGTTTATAAATATTTGGGGATTTGGATTGATGACAGGCTCTCCTTTAAAACGCATGTTGATGAGTTGGTAAAGAAACTAAGAGTTAGAGTGGGTTTCTTTTATAGAAATAAATCTTGTTTGACTCTAAATAATAGAAAACAAATAGTTGAATCCACTTTTTTACCTATCATTGATTATGGAGACACAGTCTATATGCATGCCTCTGCTTCTGTTCTAAAACCTCTCGATGCTGTATATCATAGTGCCATTCGTTTTATTACAGGGGACAGGTTTAGTACCCATCATTGCACACTTTATCAGAAAGTAAATTGGCTGCCCTTAAAATCTCGTAGAGAAATGCATTTTGCACTTTTTGTGTACAAAGCTCTTTTGCACAAACTACCATTTTATATTAATTCACTTTTAGCTGTTAGAAGGTCTGGTTATCAGACCAGAGCTCATGGATGGCTATTACTACAGATCCCAAAGATCTCCTCTGAATTGGGTACACTGTAAAAAATTCCTGTAAATTTACATGAAAATTTAACAGCAAAATGCTGTTTTCATGTAATAACTGCAAGTTACTGTTTTTTGCAGTGCATTATGGGAAAACTTGGTCGCTTCAAATTGCGTGTTGACCAGCAACATTATGACACTGTTATTTAACAGTATAATACCATATTTTTCCATGCACATGAGTTTAGGAAGACATTTTAGTTTATCTGCATGAGGTCATTTTGCAGCTCTGCCTAGTATTATTTTATACGTAAACTACCTATTACTTATAAATATTAAACATCCAGTGATGTTTTTGTGATTTAAGTCTGATGAAGCGACTTTGTTTTAATCCGGAAGATACCACAGGAAAGTTAGCCCATTGTACAGACTGTCATCACATCACATTCAAACGGGTAAGCAACTTTTATTCAACTTGCACATTTTCCTTAACTTATCCGAGTAAAAATCCGAGTGAAATTGTGTTATTTTTTTCTTATGTGGTTACATTTTTTTACGTGAGATTCAAACCGTCAATTATCTGCTGCTGTTATTTGCAACTACCAGTACTCTTTGATTTGATATGTAAGTTACCAAGTAGGCCTACATCTAAATATTAACATACAGTATAAATATCCAGTGAAGTGTAATTAGATGACAGGATAGCGTGTTTTAATCATGGAAAAGTAACCGAGTAAAACGATAGCATATGCCTGTGAGCTCGTTAGCATGTACTCAGACTGCATTTGGTTTGTATTTGCTACCGTCATGCACAGTTTATGCAACGGACACATGTCCCAATCTATATTGAAGCAAAAGATAGGTGAGGTATGATCAAAATTCATAAATCTTGCGTGATTACTGTGAACGTGCATGTTCAAACCGCTGCAGAAATAGCAGCATAACAGATCGATGGATGGAATGTCGATAATTTTCAGATTTTTCTTTTTAATTTTTCTTTTTTTTTAGGTATCTCTTCTTTACATTATGTTCACCTTGTCATTATAGATAAACTCCTGAAGGCTAACTTTGTAGAGAAGCAAGGACTCATTCTTTAAAGAACTGTGAGTTTGCCTGTTGCTTGTTCTATTAACACCTGTATAGTTGTTCACCTAAAAATTGTAGTTCTCTCATCATTTACTTGTTACTTATGTTGTCTCTTTCTCTTGGAGGAAAAATTAAGATATTGTTATGGAGAAATGATGTCTGTTTGCCCAAACAATGGAAGACGAATGGGGACCAAACCTTCAAGCTCAAAAAGGAACGTAAAGGTACAGTACCATTAAAATAATAGTTCACCCAAAAATGAAAATTAGCCCATGATTTACTCACCCTGAAGCCATCCTAGGTGTATATGACATTATTCTTTCAGACAAATACAATCAAGAGTTATATAAAAAAATGTCCTGGCTCTTCCAAGTTTTATAATGGGAGTGAATGGGCACCATTTTTTTTAAGTCCATCGAAGTCCATCTATCCATCATAAAAGTGTCCCAAATGGCTCCGGGGGGGTTAATAAATGCCTTTTGAAGCAAAGTGTTGCATTATTGTAAGAAAAATGTTCATATTTAAAACTTTATCGACTTAAATAACTAGCTTCCGGCAGATGTCTATACGCAAGTCGACTTATGCCAGTTCAAACAAACAGGGCTGAACAAACAAACAACTTTCGCCGTAAATCGATGCGTATGGCCGCATGGCGGAAACTAGTTATTTTAGTCTAGAAATTTATAAATATGGATATTTTTCTTACACCAATGCATCACTTCGCTTCAGAAGGCCTCTATTAACCCCTCAAAGCAGTTTGGGACACTTTTATGATGGATAGATGCACTTGTATGGACTTGCCATTCACTCCCATTATAAAGCTTGGAAGAGCCAGGACATTTTTTTTTTATATAACTATAATTGTAATCGTCTAAAAGAAAAATGTCATATACTCCTAGGATGACTGCAGGGTGAGTAAATCATGGGCTAATTAAAATTTTTGGGTGAACTATCCCTTTAATCTAAGTCACCAGTTGTTTCATGTAATATCAAAGATATGAGACCAAAGCATCAAAAACTGGACTCCAATCGCTAGATGTATGGTGAAACAAATTGAAACAAGTGACCCGTATAAATTAGGCTAGTTTTATCTTTCATTTACTATGACTAATGGTGTTCCCCATTATTGATCCCGATTCTCTTCTTTTCCATTGTAGGGACAAACAGACATTGCTTTTCCATTAAAATATCATCTTTTTCATCATTAGAGTTTAAATCTGCATAAGGGTAAGTAAATGAGAAAATTATAATTTTTACATAAACCATTCATATTCTGAATATGTTAGGCCTATTGCCTCTGTAGAATATAAGCAACAAGTAGCACATTAAGTTTTTAATTTTTAATTTGCAGATACAAATACTGTCAGTCATCTTAAATTGTTTTCTTTACCAATAGATGTCTGCCAAACCTGCTGACCTTGAGAAAATGTTTGCCTGTGTCTCCTTGTTTGATCCTTCTTGGTAAGTATGTCATATTAGACATGTCTGCATTTTGTTTCTCTAAAACAAAGCTAACACTCCAGACTGACACATAACTTTCGTTTATCAGGATAAGATTCATATTTATGTGCATCATGCTAGAATCTACTGACTATAAATGTACTCTGTATGATCTCCGCAGTTAATTCCAAGTCTTCAGTGAATTATCCAGTAGTTTTTGGTTAGAAATTTTTAGATAATCAAAATTATACACTGCAAATCATTTTAATTGAAAAATTTCTCCTCTTATTTTTCAGATACTTTATTCGAATAAATCCGGAAAAGAGAACCAAAGCTGCACAGAGAAAAGAGGTGTGTAAAATAACTGGGAAAACTGTGCAGAAAAAGACTTTAACCATCAGTCCAAAAGTATAAAATGCTGATATATATTTTATAAACTATTTGTTTTGATATAAAATAATTGGCTAGTGTTCACTGAAGCCTGACTTAAGAGTATTTAAGAGTACTTAAGAGTATTTTATGAATAGGTAATGTATTTATGTATGTATATGTAATTATGTATGCCTGTTTTAAGGCATATGGTAAAAGTCTATCTAATGTTTTATGAGAATAAATCTAAAAGTTTATCTAGTGTTGTGTTGTTCTTAAAGGTATTAGCTTTAATAAAAGCATGTTTTAAGGTAATCTTTTGTTTGAGTCATTTGTTTGCAAGCAATTTTCAGTGTTTTTTATTTTAGAATGCAAATTTTAAATTGTCAGATTCTAGTAGTGTTACAATGTAAAGATCACATTTTAGAGTACTTTAATACACTTTATAGTAATGCACAGTTTGTGTATATGCAGCCGAACACCTGACAGTATTATACTGTGCAGCCTATATTTTCTACAGCACAGTACTGTAATATTTTTTACAGTAATAAACTGTAACTTCAGATTACAGCATTCTACAGGTAAATCTAGCTGCCTGTAGTTTACTGTAAATTAACGGGAAAATTTTTACAGTAATAAACTGTTGTTTCAGATTACAGCAGGTCCACTGTAAAATTACAGCATTCTACAGGTAAATCTAGCTGCCTGTAGTTTACTGTAAATTAACGGGGAATTTTTTTACAGTGTAGATCTGCTTTCAGTTTTTCTGCCCCTCACACTTGGAATGAATTACAATGTACTTTTAAACTGGATGATCTGATGCCTTTACGCCATTTTAGACGTCTGCTTAAGGATCATTTTATTACTGATTGTGTTTGTTTCCTGTGATTGTTTTTGCTCTCTTTTTAATTGCTTTTAATTTATTTAGCTTGTTTTACTGTATATTGCACTTCTGGCTGTATTTCTCTTTTTTTTTTTTGTGACTCCCACACAGGTCGTTGCTGTAAATGAGAACTCGTTCTCAGTCAACTTACCTGTATAAATAAATAAATAAATAAATAAATAAACGGGGCGTGTCCACTCCGCTCATTGCCGCTGGCAACGCAATAACCCCTCCGCTTTGGGGTGTGTTGTCACAGTGTCTGGTTTGTGTTCCCTGGGTGTCCACTAGAGGTCCTCTTCCCGCACGGTGTCCTACACTCTGTTACTACATTTCCCATGATCCTGTCTGTCACTGAGTGTTCATTGTGTTCAGCTGTTTCTCGTCACCTCGTTTAGCACTTGTGTATATATACCCTGTCAGTTTCAGTGTTTGTCACGGAGTCCTTGTTTAATGTCCTCACACTTCTGTTCCTGTTTGCTGCCTGTTCTTGTTTTATGTTCTTGGATTGACTTATTGGATTTTGACCATTTGCCTGAACTGATTGTGAGTACGGATTACCCCAATAAATTAACTGCACTTGGATCTCTCTCTTTTGTGTGTGATTCGTGACAGAAGGACTCCATCACCTAAGAGATCCAGCATGATGGGGTTCCGTATCCTCCCTCCTACCACTGAGAAAGAGAGGATGGGGCGTGTCCAAAATTTGATGAGCTTTCGTCAGCAGGGCCTGCCGGTGGGTTGCATAGCTCAGTCATTTTGGACGCTCTCGAGAGGAATGGGATACAATGAGGCAGCATTCAAAGAAATTTTTAATACCTGTCTTGATGACCCATTGCCGGGGTGGGAAATGAAGGGTCTGGAAGTCTTGGACTTTTGGGGTTTTACCAGATACCTTGAGCATCGGAGTCAGTGGGATACTCCAGTCCCGCCTCCAGTGGTCCCAGTTCCGGTGGTCCCGAAACGGAGGAGGAGAAGGAAGACTCCCTCCGTGACTGTCCCGGTGGTCCCAGTTCCGGTGGTCCCAGTTCCGGTGGTCCCAGTGCCGGTGGTCCCGAGTCCGGTGGTCCCAGTTCCGGTGGTCCCGGGTTCGGTGGTCCCGGGTTTGGTGGTCTCGATTCCGGTGGTCCGGAGGCGGAGGAGGAGGAGGAAGACTTCCTGCCTCCCCAATGGCCCGGAGGCCGTCCCCTCCGAGCAGCCCACTGTCATCCCTGAGATCGTCTCGGAGCCGCCCACCATCAGTCCTTCCACGGCCAAGAGAGTGGTCTTCCTTTTTTATGCAGTGGCGGTACTGCAGGCGTGGAGGAAGCACAGGACGTCTGCCGATCCAGACACTGTTCATGAGCCTATGTCTTCGGACAAGATGGCCGCCGCCGCCGAGCCTGTTCACGTCACGCCTACCGAGCCTGTGTCTTCGGACAAGATGGCCGCCGCCGAGCCTGTTCACGTCACGCCTGCCGAGCTTGTGTCTTCGGACAAGATGGCCGCTGCCGAGCCTGTTCACGTCACGCCTGCCGAGCCTGTGTCTTCGGACAAGATGGCCGCCGCCGAGCCTGTTCACGTCACGCCTGCCGAGCCTTTGTCTTCGGACAAGATGGCCGCCGCCGAGCCTTTTCACGTCACGCCTGCCGAGCAGGTGTCCCCTGACAAGATGGCCGCCGTCGAGCCTGTGTCTGTTCCTGAGCCTGAGCCGGTGGTGTCTGTTCCTGAGCCTGAGCCGGTGGTGTCTGTTCCTGAGCCTGAGCCGGTGGTGTCTGTTTCTGAGCCGGTGGTGTCTGTTCCTGAGCCGGTGGTGTCTGTTCCTGAGCCTGAGCCTGAGATGTCTGTTCCTGAGCCGGTGGTGTCTGTTCCTGAGCCTGAGCCGGTGGTGTCTGTTTCTGAGCCTGAGCCGGTGGTGTCTGTTCCTGAGCCGGTGGTGTCTGTTCCTGAGCCGGTGGTGCCAGTTCCAGTGCCCGAGCCGGTGGTGCCAGTTCCAGTGCCCGAGCCGGTGGTGCCAGTTCCAGTGCCCGAGCCGGTGGTGCCAGTTCCAGTGCCCGAGCCGCACGGTGGTGCCAGTTCCAGTGCCCGAGTCGGTGGTGCCAGTTCCAGTGCCCGAGTCGGTGGTGCCAGTTCCAGTGCCCGAGTCGGTGGTGCCAGTTCCAGTGCCAGTTCCGGTGGTGCCAGTTCCAGTGCCAGTTCCGGTGGTACCAGTTCCAGTGCCTGAGCCGTTGGTGCCAGTTCCAGTTCCTGAGCCGTTGGTGTCTGTTCCAGTTCCTGCGCCGTGGCCGCCCGAGGGGTCTTCACCGCCGTGGCCGCCCGAGGGGTCTTCACCGCCGTGGCCGCCCGAGGGAGAGTCTCCGCCCTGGCCGCCCGAGGGAGAGTCTCCGCCCTGGCCGCCCGAGGGAGAGTCTCCGCCCTGGCCGCCCGAGGGAGAGTCTCCGCCCTGGCCGCCCGAGGGAGAGTCTCCGCCCTGGCCGCCCGAGGGAGAGTCTCCGCCCTGGCCGCCCGAGGGAGAGTCTCCGCCCTGGCCGCCCGAGGGAGAGTCTCCGCCCTGGCCGCCCGAGGGAGAGTCTCCGCCCTGGCCGCCCGAGGGAGAGTCTCCGCCCTGGCCGCCCGAGGGAGAGTCTCCGCCCTGGCCGCCCGAGGGAAAGTCTCCGCCCTGGCCGCCCGAGGGAAAGTCTCCGCCCAGGCCGCCCGAGGAGACCGAGGGAAAGTCTCCGCCCTGGCCGCCCGAGGAGACCGAGGGAAAGTCTCCGCCCTGGCCGCCCGAGGGGACCGAGGGAAAGTCTCCGCCCTGGCCGCCCGAGGGAAAGTCTCCACCCTGGCCGCCAGATGAACTGTCGTCTCCGCCCTGGCTGCCAGATGGACTGTCTGCTTCACCCTGGCTGCTGGCTAAGCTGTTCCCCCCTATTCCTGTTCCCCTCCATGGACCTGGCCCCCCATCCCGCCCCCTGATCCTCCACCATTTCACCTCCCGCCTGGACTCTTGTTTTGTTTGTCTTGGAGCGTCTGGTAGCCGCTCCGTAGCGGGGGGGTTATGTCACAGTGTCTGGTTTGTGTTCCCTGGGTGTCCACTAGAGGTCCTCTTCCCGCACGGTGTCCTACACTCTGTTACTACATTTCCCATGATCCTGTCTGTCACTGAGTGTTCATTGTGTTCAGCTGTTTCTCGTCACCTCGTTTAGCACTTGTGTATATATACCCTGTCAGTTTCAGTGTTTGTCACGGAGTCCTTGTTTAATGTCCTCACACTTCTGTTCCTGTTTGCTGCCTGTTCTTGTTTTATGTTCTTGGATTGACTTATTGGATTTTGACCATTTGCCTGAACTGATTGTGAGTATGGATTACCCCAATAAATTAACTGCACTTGGATCTCTCTCTTTTGTGTGTGATTCGTGACATGTGTCTGTTACGAGTGTGTTTAATCTGATAGTTTTTTTGTTTTGTTTTTTTCAACACAGTATCATCATTAGAGATGCACGCGATTACATTTAGAAATAGACAAGCTTTGTTTCCAAATGCACCAAGAAAAGATATCCTTTCATTGTATAAACTTTTATAAAACCAGCCAATATAATCACAATGAACACATCCAAAATGAAATATTTAACATATATATATATATATAACTGCAAGCGTCTAATTTGTAAACAAAATGATTTACGCACTAAATCCAGCATAAACTCCGGCGCATTTTGCATATTTTTAAACTCTCAAGACAGACGTCACATCCCTAACCTCACAGCAAACGGCTGCCGACCGCGTTTTTCCCTTGATATTTGCATAAAGTGGAGAACTGGCCAACCTTTTGACGCTCTCAACGCTTTCTCCGGTCCGCTGTCAATCCCACAATGCACTGCGCATTCGACTTCCATAGGAATTAATTAAACGCTCCGCTTCCCTCGCTCCGTTCCAGTGGACACGCCCCGTTAAGGCCATTGCACACTGAGTCCGAAATTTTCGTATGCGTTTTTTCGTGTTCGTCAGCCTTAAAATACGTCACGCACAGAAACCTTGCACACTGAGTCCGATGCGTATTTATTAAACCTTTGCGGAAAAAAACGCAACAAATACAAAATGAATTCGTCAAGCAGTGAGGATGATTTTGTTGCCCTTCTTTTTCTTCTTAAAAAGAGAAAAAGAAAGAGGAAATATTGGGTCCATCCAATCCTGAGATTGCGCCGAGAGGAGGGAGAGTTTCACCTCCTTATCAAGGAGTTGCGAAATTATCCCGAGCGATTCAAAATTTACCTCAGAATGTCAGTGGAACAGTTTGATGCTTTGCTAGCGATACTTGAGCCACATATTAAAAAGAAGACCACCAATTTCCGTGAACCAGTCGATCCTGAACAGAGACTGGCATGTCTATGGACGGACACACACACACACACGCGCGCGGCCGGCAGAAGCGCTGGGCAGACAGAACAGCTGTATACAGGTTATATTTTATTCAGTGTCTTTGTAATCCGCATTTTGTTTTTCATACAGTAACGTTACTTGTGCTGCGAGACGAAAATGCAGAAAATCGAACCCGATCCGATTTTTTTTATTACGGACGAAAGTTTCGTAGACAGTGTGCAAGCGTGATTGACATAACATGAGGTCGATTTTTTTTTTTTAACGTGCGAGAATTTTACTGCTGACGAACACGAAAAAACGCATACGAAAATTTCGGACTCAGTGTGCAATGGCCTTTAAGGCCATTGCACACTGAAGGCCATTGCACACTGAGTCCGAAATTTTCGTATGCGTTTTTTCGTGTTCGTCAGCAGTAAAATTCGTCACGCACAGAAACCTTGCACACTGAGTCCGATGCGTATTTATTAAACCTTTGCGGAAAAAAAACGCAAAAAATACTAAATGGATTCGTCAAGCAGTGAGGATGAATTTGTTGCCCTCTTTCTTCTTAAAAAGAGAAAAAGAAAGAGGAAATATTGGGTCCATCCAATCCTGAGATTGCGCCGAGAGGAAGGAGAGTTTCACCTCCTTATCAAGGAGTTTGCGAAATTATCCCAAACGATTCAAAATTTACCTCAGAATGTCAGTGGAACAGTTTGATGCTTTGATAGCGATAGCCTACTGGAGCCACATATTAAAAAGAAGACCACCAATATCCGTGAACCAGTCGATCCTGAACAGAAACTGGCAGTATGTCTATGGACGGACACACACACGCGGCCGGCAGAAGCGCTGGGCAGACACTCAGAACAGCTGAATACAGGTTATATTTTATTCAGTGTCTTTGTAATCCGCATTTTGTTTTTCATACAGTACTTGTGCTGCGAGACGAAGTGTAACGTCATTGTTCAACTTGTCAGACGTCATTCTGGATTTTGTCGTTCGCTTGTACGGTGGCTCTGAATTTTCAAAAACCTCACAAAACACTGGCTGTGGATGCGAAAAACGCAGAAAATCGAACCCAATCCGATTTTTTTTTTTACGGACGAAAGTTTCGTAGACAGTGTGCAAGCATGATTGACATAACGTGAGGTCGAATTTTTTTTTTAACGTGCGAAAATTTCGGATGCGAATTTCGGACTCAGTGTGCAATGGCCTTGAGTCCGAAATTCGCATCCGAAATTTTCGCACGTTAAAAAAAAAATTTGACCTCACGTTATGAAAAGTCAGAGCCACTGTACAAGCGAACGACAAAATCCAGAATGACGTCTGACAAGTTGATACACTTCGTCTCGCAGCACAAGTACCGTATGAAAAACAAAATGCGGATTACAAAGACACTGAATAAAATATAACCTGTATACAGCTGTTCTGTCTGCCCAGCGCTTCTGCCGGCCGCGTGTGTGTGTGTCCGTCCATAGACATACTGCCAGTTTCTGTTCAGGTGGTCTTCTTTTTAATATGTAGCTCCAGTATCGCTATCAAAGCATCAAACTGTTCCACTGACATTCTGAGGTAAATTTTGAATCGTTTGGGATAATTTCGCAACTCGCAAATAATGGACCCAATATTTCCTCTTTCTTTTTCTCTTTTTAAGAAGAAAGAGGGCAACAAATTCATCCTCACTGCTTGACGAATCCATTTAGTATTTTTTGCGTTTTTTTCCGCAAAGGTTTAATAAATACGCATCGGACTCAGTGTGCAAGGTTTCTGTGCGTGACGAATTTTACTGCTGACGAACACGAAAAAACGCATACGAAAATTTCGGACTCAGTGTGCAATGGCCTTTAGTCTGCAGAGGGGCTGCGCGCTTCTCTCCTCGGTGACTGCGGGGTGCGATATTGAGTGCGGCCTGGTCCAGACTCCAGAGTTTCTCGGTCTCATCCACGAATAAACTAAACTAAAGTTAATGTTTGCAGTCAATAACCAGTTAGCCGTCTGGTTTCTCGCTTTCAGTCACAAACAATAACGAAAGAAGCTTTATGCTGCGATTAGAAGCAGGATCTGAAGGATATATATATCTTGAATTAAACTCTTAAACAGCGAATAAACATACTCAAACAAAATTAACCAGTCTTCACAACACTTATTACACCTAACTTGTAAGTATACCACACTTATTCAGTGGTTATGCTATTATAGGCTTAAACTCCCCATACAGAACTCTCGTATGATCAGCAATCATCCGTCTCTCTCCCCGTCTCTTCCACCCTTTTATTTTTATTTTTATTTTTTTAGGGGGCGGTTCGCAGTTCTTCTTCTCCTTCTTCTGTCAGTTTTTATGGCAGTTTACAGTTAAAGTGTATTAACGCCATCTGGATATCAAATGGATATAATAAATAAATTAATAATAATAATAATAATAATAATAAATAATAATAATAATAATTAAATCCTATTTGCTAATTTTGTTTATTTGATAAATGTTATCATAGCATTAGTGATGTTTTCTGATCTAGTCTCACATAATAATGTTTCTAAAGAAAAGGCTTTTTTGACTGCATTCACTTCCCGCTTCATTTTTTATCTTTGTCTGGAGAATCTTATGCACCTTAAAAGAACATGATCTACATCCTCTCTCACTCCACAAATCTCACATTTTCCAGATGGATGTTTGTGTACAACGTGTAAGCTGTTATTTAAACCAGTATGGCCAATTCTCAGTATTGTAAACCAAACCTCTTCTTGTCTGTTTAGAAAACTATGTTTGCTACTTGAGATATATTTGTATATATTGTATAAGTGTCTACATTTCTTCTCCTTATCCCATTCAGCTTGCTAAAAGTTAATTATGTTAACTTTGTGTTTAATGTCTGAGGACTGCTAATGTGAAGCCTAATACAGTTGTGTGTGTGCACTGTAATTTGACATTATTAAAAAACAACTTAAGAAAGCACATCCAAAGACGACACACTGAATGCAGGGAGACTGTATCATCCAAAAGGTATTTAAGATGCCAGTGTGTTGATGGCAAAAATTGAATTTTTGCTGTTGAAAAGTCTTTCCATGGTGCATCCACTCCAATCCATGTCCTGAAAAATACCTGGGGAGAGTCACAAAGGTCTGAGTGTGAATTGGATGAGTGCTGTGTTACCAGAGACTTTGCCCATAGAAGTGGTATTCTGCCATTTGAGTGTGACCACTTGCAGTCTTTATCCTATTGTCCACGTGTTGGTCAAATACAGACTGATCTTGCAGAAGAAACATTGTGTATGATGGTTGACCAGAAGTGGTTTGGAGATGCAAGGAAACACCAGTTAATTGATCTGAAGAAGGAAACTCTGGCCGAAGGAGTTCCATTGTCAGTGTCTGTACAAATTGGAGACCAACTCAACAAATTGCATGTGTCTGTGTTTGAAAAAAAAACGCTCATATTACAGCAGACTTGGCAGAGTAATGGTCTCGAATGATGTTAAAAAAAACTCTTGGTACTGCCCTTGCTCAATGCCAAGGAAATCTTGTATTCACAAGGCTGTTTCAAAGTGGCATCTCTTTCACCATCAGAAAGAGTTGTTCAAGAAGGTGAAAAGTGTGGAGGAAGTTCCTCCTGAATCACCTGAAGGAAAAAAAGATGCCAACAGCAGCTATCCACCATCTGACTCAAACATCAAAGAAATGATGTACTACATGATGGCACACAAAAAACTTCCCAGTGAGCTTCCCAAGACATTACTAGATCATTCCAGAGATATAAAGTCCAACCAGTGCCTTCCAAGGCATCTGGTGCCCACAGAATTAAAATGTACCAAGTGCACAGCTGAAAGCTTAAGTGATCCAAGACTCATTACAAAAGATGCCAAGATAGTGACATTTTCTGGTGTAATCCAAGGTATGATTGATTATTGTAATATTACATTAAGATGTGCTTTCAGATATTTTTATGAATATTTGAGATTCATGCATTTATTTACTTCTTTAGGCATATCTACTTACTACAGACAGTGCCCACGCTGTGAAATGGTATATAGGTACCAAGAGTGGTCAGATGGAATACATAATTTCAATGACCACATTCTTTTGTCATTGCATTTGTGCATGTTCCTAAGAAACTCAGTACAGGTATGTCATAATCCCAATGCGTTGTTTTCCTATGAACTTTTAAAGTCGCTGTTTTTTTTCATTCAACATTTCATTAATTCAATGTATTTTTTAACTTGTTTAATTCCAGAATAGTACGGCAGTAAGTAGGGTAATGGAAACATTACATTCAATTGAAGGTGGGCCTTTTGCTAAAAATGAACTTGTTTTACAAGCCTATTTGCACTTTGAGGCTATGACAGAACTGGATTATCATTACAATTGTGTCACTTGTGGGCACTACCCAAGTGTAGTCGTCATGGATCTCCACAAAAAGGGAGCCTTTGGCATGCCTGGTATGTTTAAACATTATAGTTTGAATATATTTAAATGTTTATTTATAACTATAGTTTCTTAATTTATTCACAAAATATATTTATCCAATCACATCCACATTGTAAAGTTTTTTTTATTTTTTACATTCTCATAATCCTATCATTTCATGGGCATAAATTGCATTCATGCATAAATTGAAATGTAAATTAATGTAATCTAAATATATCCTACTTTGAAATACTATAGTCTTTGTTTCATTTTATTAATTGATTGTAGTGAGTGAAATTGACCCCCCTCCACCAAATTATGATGGCTACGTGGATAGTGAGAAGTTTTGGGAGGCAGTAACAGTAGAGATGATAAGCCGAGGTTTTTATACAAGTATGTCTCGCATCACTTTTCAGATATACAGCCTTTTACCTAAGTTTCTTTCTTTAACCGCAGTTTAACTTCTTTCTCTTTAATTATTAGGTGGGATGAGGAACCCCTTCGTTGTGCCCCCAAGCTACAGCTTTTGGGCGCCATGGATTGGTATTCATACCAGATCATGCAACATCGTTCTCAACACAGAGTACGCTAAGCTTCATGTGTCACAAGACTCATCTGAGGATGATGTTCCACTTACAGAAGAAAGGCTTGCAGATGAGCTGCTTAATCTCCGGGTATGGTTTGTTTCATCACAACAATATTTTAATTGAGATGTTTTATTCTGTCATGATGTGTAATAATTTTGTTATCATTTTTCTATTTGGCTAGGTTGAGGAAATAAGGGCCCTTTGTATGGGATGTGGAATAGATCACAAAGGTTCTAAAATGGATTTAATTATCCGACTAAAAGAGAGGATGTCAAATACAACAAGGTTTTTGAAAAAGTGTGGGGTGCATCTGGTAAGTCAGACTGTACAGTTATGTATTAGGGTGGCATAAAAGTATTGATATAACAGTTCTTGTTTACATAATCATTTTGCTGTTCAAATTGAGGCGATGTGATTTTTGTCAATCTTAAGATCTCTAATTATAAAAATGTATAAAGATTGACATATTGAGTATTCATGGATTATGAATTGACATGTCTTTCACTTAGGTGGCTGGGCTGTTATAACCTGCACTTGTGGGGTTGTGTACTCTGTGAAATTTAACATCAGAGCAGAGAGCCCTCGTGATTATGCTGATCTCCTGCTTTCATGGAAACATGTTCCCAATTTTACTGTGTCACTGTAAAACCCAAAAGTTAACTCAACTCAAACCGATTGAGGAAACGGATTGCCGCAAACCGTTTAAGTTAAAAAATTTATACTAGTAGGCTATTGTAAGTAGCCTACTGTGAACTTATATATATATATATATATATTGAGTCAAACTCACTCATAATTTCAAAATTCATAATTTAGTATTGGTTTATTCAATCATTTTTGAGTAGCCTACATGTAACTTGAACATTTTATATTCAACTTAAAAAAAAAAAAAAAGTTAAATGAACTCATTTCGTTTAGTGACTTTCAATGTTAGGTTTTACAGTGACGACTACCCAAGGGGACTAGCCTCATATGCAAACCATCGTTCAAAGAAATTATTTAATCCTTTTGAGGGTCGATTACTGCAACCATCTGAAGAAAATATCAAGAAGGCATCAGAAAATGACTTGAAAGTCAGTTTGCCATGGCTTAACCACAGGAAAGAACCAGCTGATCAAGATGGTCATCCTGTTACTGGTTCATGTGACCATTATGTCTTGTCTGATGTGTTCCATCAGAACAACAGTAAGGATCTTAGGGATTCCTTGAGAAAGACTGGCCTTGTCCCGGAGCTTGCAGGAAAAATAAACAGTCAGACAGCTGAGCAACTCTTTTCAGATATGAAGAAAAAGAACTACTTCCTCAACATCATGAAACCATCATCCCACATATTCCTTGCAAGAAATATTTTGCACCATAAAAATGTTGCACGGAACAATACGGTTGTGAAGCAGTTAAGAAAATTTACAGATGAATTTACACTGAATTACAGTTTGATTGCAATGGAAAGATAATTTTGGGTAATGTATTATCGCTGTGTGTATGCTTGTTTATATATATGTGTGTGTGTGTGTGTGTGTGTGTGTGTGTGTGTGTGTGTGTGTATATGTGTGTATATGTAAATAAATGTGTATGTATATGCTTGTGTGTTTTAGGTGCAGCCGTGAATCCTCAATCCTCCAACACTGTTGATCCTGCAGCATGCAGTCAAATATCAGGTATGAAGGTGCAGTTTTGGTAAAAAGTTAAGACATCTTTGATTGAGATGAAGTGATAATTCATGTTGTTTTCCTTTTTTTAAGGCACCATTTGAAGAGCACACATCACAGTGTGACAAGCCACAAGCCCTTCTGGGCAGTGGAGGACATGCTTCCGGATAAAGCAGTTTGGGGCCAACCATTACCGGAACATCTTCAGAAAATGGTAGTCATTAGTTTGCAGTGGCCATGCTAAAATTCTTAAAACATGATCTTAGTTCATGCTTTTTCATTTTATTTTTCAGGTTGTAAGTGTATTGGAGCCTAACAGTGACCCAAAGGAACGTACTGTTTCTGTGGGGTCCACTGTGCTGCTGCGTTCCGATTTTTTGTCCTTAGGATTGTCAGAAGGAGTTGAAGCAACGGTTAAATATTTTTTTATTTGTAAAATGAGATTGATGAGAACTGATTTTATTTGTTTTTATAAAAAAAAAATTTGATTTTGAACTGTTGCCTACGAATCATCGAGCACATCGCTTTCCGCAGGGTAAGGTAGCAATCTCGAAGATTTTATTGAAAACCGGATACATTTGTATGCATCTGATAATTGTTTCTTCATTACAGGATATCAGTGTGTATGTTGCTAATTCCTACGTCGTAGCAACCTGGCTTCCACCACTCTCTTGTTTCCCAGAGTTGTCCCTTCCGGTGAGTTCGGTGAAAGATTTTACTATAGCTGAATATAAAGAACATTATAGTTCCTAGGCTCTGATATGTTTCTACATAAATTTTAGGCTAATGTCAGCCAGACAGACCTTGTGGCTCTGCCAGCTTGGGTACCTGGCCACTGGCTGCTGTGTGTAAGTATTAGAATTTATATGAGAACTAAGTTAACAGTAAGTTGTAATTTAAGCAATATCCAATAATCTAAAGGATAATCTGATGTGTACTAAACAATGTGCTGTTGAATTTACTTGAATTACCATTCATTACATAAAAAACATTACAGAGATGTTTGTGTACAGCATTGCTTGTGCATTTTACAGATTATGAAACCAAAGACAAGAGATATGTATTTTCTCGATTCTATTCAACAAGCAGCATTTGGACCATACATTGAGACTTTCAGGTTTTAGAAATGTTCAGCATGTGTTCAGAGATTACAGTGGTTCTGTTTTAAACTGTAATCTTTTTTTATTTCCACCATTTTGTTCATTACCTTATATTTTGTGTTCACTGGAATTTTTAGTGCATAAACAGTTATGCATCAACAAACCACAGATATTAAGGACTTCATCTCTAAACATATATATATATATATATATTTTTTTTTTTTACAGGAGCATTGCAAAACTCATTGACACCCGAGAGTGGACAGAGAAAACTGCGATTACATTTGAAGTAAAACATTTCATTTAAATGCAAACAAAAGTCTATTTCATTACACAAAGTATAATGTGTGCTGATGTGATGGAAATCTGTGAAGGTAAATGTATGTACTTGTTTTAATCCAAACCACAGGGAATACCGAAGCAGGCAGGTGGGAACAACTGTGGGATCTACATACTGATGGTAGGTTCAATTTTAATTGTTATTGTAGTTAATTATTGTAAGTTATACCCTGCTCATTTTCTTGCACTTTGTGAATTGTAACAGTACACTCTATACATGGCTTTGGGGCTCCGATTTGATTTCACAGAGGTATGTCATTACCTCATTACATCCTTCAAGTTAAATAAACAGACATCCATAATTATTGTGTATATTATTATTATTATTATTATTTAAAAAATCTGGATGACATGCCCCTGATCAGGAGGTGGTGGTGTGCTCTTGTACTGGATAACTTCACTCTGCAAATGTATGTAGCTGTTTGCATGTTTCCTACATTAAACATTACTATATATGTACTAGATCTACCAATGTACCTACCTACCTCTTGTCATTTGTTCTTTTAGCGCTCAACCATACAAAAGGCAATGTCTTCGGGGAGATTCAGACAAAGCAGGTAATTTATTGTGCACATACATTCATTAAGAACTAATAATTTTATAATTGTTACAGCTACAAAGTTGTTCAGATATGAAATTTGATAGATTATGTACTATATTGGTCGCCCAATAGCCATGTTTCCACTGCCACTTCTGGGGCTTGATCGTGCCTCATTGGGGCTTCCTCGGGGCCGACAGCCAAGGGTTTCTGGTCCACTGAATACCTTGGTACAAAACGGGGCCAACTAGGGCTTGAGTGGTCAAATGCAAAGATGGGGTTTATCTGAGCCTGGACAGAGAGTCAGCACCATGAATTATTTTATATATATCTATCAGTTAACATCAGCATTAAAGACATTTAAAAACATTTTAGCTCAACTCACTTTCAGACAGCAGTGTGCCCTTGATGCACACTTTTGCTGAGCCCACACTGATGCGAGCTCCGCAGCAGACTTTTCCCGACAGTCAAAGCAGCATTGCATTGCGAAAGTGCGGAGGAAGGAAGACATAGGAAGACCACTACTGCTAAGGGTACCATTTGGGACAGGGCCATTATCAGCGCAGACATTTACATTCGTTGACTAAAAATATACAGATGTTACTGAATGTCACTAATGCAATCCTGACACAGAATAATTAGGATCAATGTATCACTTATTGTAAAACATCAGTGCTTGGTTTAAAAAAAAAAAATGTTGTGTGTTGGAGCTTTAAATGGATATTTATTTTAATATTATCGTTATAAGAGAATATTAATCTATTTATTTCTTATTTTATTCAGAGCATGCAGTTATGACCACAATTTATCAGGTTTGTCTGAACCAGGGTTTATATTTTTGTCAACAACATTTATATCCAAAGAACAAAATAAAAATGTTTTTTTGTTTCAACAGCTTCCCCATGAAATAATTTCCGAGATCCTCAAGGAAGTTGTTTTAGCAACTGGGGATTCTGCATATTTGACCCTTTCACTGGTGTGCAGATGGTTTAGGGATGTGGTCACAAATGAAAGTTTTCGTCTAGCTTTGCCTGGCTAGACAGTAAGATGTTTTTTTCCTGTTCAATGCACATTTCTTGGATTGAAATTTGTGGTATGTGACATTTAAACTCCACACTTATATCTTTTCTGTATTTTGTCTTTACATTTTAAGGTGTGGTCAACTGTAAGATTTTCTCTCAGGACTACTGTGAAGAATTCAGACAGATCTACAGCATCAGGGAATACTCGGAATGCTTGGAGCTTTTCAAGTCCTATCCACCAGGGTATAGGGGAAGAGGAAGACGAGGGGAACTGCTGGGCTTTTACTCCGAAGATCATTGTACAGGATTTTGCTCGCAGGACTGTTTTTTTGCTGCAGGAAATGAATTTCTGTTAAACTCATAAAACTTGTACAGAATGGGAATTGAGAGATGACCTGGTTTTGATGTAGTAATTGATGCAACTTCAAGTTAAACTTTAAAATGTATAGTGTTCTAATGAAAAGCTGTGGCAAATGTGTATGACAAAAACATAGGTTTCACTCATTGTGCATATGGTAAGGTACCTTGGTTCTTTAAGGTTTGCATAAATTACATTCTGCTCTTACATTTGATGTAATGTCATTTGCTATAACAGGCATGAAGTTAAACTAATAAGCAGTTTGGAGTCTATATAATAAAGAAAAAGTGACTGTCTTTGTTTTGTTCTTAAGAGCATGTAGATGCTCCCTTATAAGTTTATTATAGTAAATTCCCAGCCTGCCCAAATGTAATGTCACATTTTCCTTAAGGGGGGTGTTTTCCCCCACTCTACCCTATATATATATAGGCTATATATAAACGAAAATCTCGTTTTTTTGTTGTTGGTTTTTTAAACAAATAAAGGCGCGTTTTCTCGTTTTTGCTTATTTCATTTCAAATTGAAAAACAATGAACTATCAAAAAGTAGGCTACACGGACTACCAGCGTACTTTTTTACTTGTGTGTGTGTGTGTGTGTGTGTGTGTGTGTGTGTGTGTGTGTGTGTGTGTGTGAAAACCCCTGAAATGGCCTCTTCATTCTAATGAACCAAAATAAATCAACAGATCACCTGAACGCCTGTTTTTCAGGCGGATGAACTCCGCGGTTTCTGTTACAGGGTATCCTTATTCACCAACATGCAACAGTTTCCCCACTAGAAGCGGCTGATAGTCCTGTAGTCTCCCCGGCCCCGTTATGGTGCGTTCACACCGCACGCGAATAGCGCGTCAGGCGCGAGTGATTTCAATGTTAAGTCAATCTGCGGCGCGAATGAGGCGTAGAGCGCGGCGCGGTAGACGCAAATACGCCTCATTCGCGCGTCAAGTTCGCGCGAATGGCGCGAATTGAGCGTCTGGCGCGTTAAGCGCGTTACGCGCGAATGATTTTATTAGTGCTTTTTGTGCATTCACGCGTTTGACGCGAATTCGCGTCTGCCGCCCGAGTTGAAAAATCTGAACTTCTGCGTCAATTCGCGCCGCGTTAACCAATCAGGAGCCTGCTTGCTGCTGCTGTCACGTGGTGAAGTGACAGTTTATAATGTTATTTTATGTTTGGCCTCAATAAATTATTTTGTAATATGACTAAAATGCACAACAAAGCAAATCTTTCACATAAAAACTCGATTTCAATATGAGAGATAGCCTACTCATTTTTTATTGAATACTATTTATTCCATATCTATTCTAGATTATATGAAACTTTATTAATCTAATGTAAAGACAACAAACACAATTTAGTGTATAAAAACTTTTAAAAAAAAATCACAGGACAGGTTTCACTTTTGGAGGCTGGCTCCATTATCAAAACAAAAATAAATGACAGATTAGGTGCGGGCGAAGGTGAACCTCGCGCCGGGCTGTACAGCGCGGGCTCGTCATGCAGCGACCACTCGAGGCCGAGGCTTATACGGCCTACGCTGTCCTCGTCAGCATCCTCACCGTTAGGTCCACCAAACCTACCTCCTGGAGCAAATTGTGAAACTCCTGAAACCCTCCGGAGGGTCTGGTGCAGAGGTGGGAGTAAGTCACACATGTGCAAGTCACAAGCAAGTCTCAAGTCTTTAACCTTCAAGTCTCAAGCAAGTCCAAGTCAATTTTGAGAAAAGCAAGTCAAGTCAAGTCAAGTCACTGCTTTATGTCAAGCAAGTCAAGTCAAGTCGTAGCTTGGGTCACAAGTCACTGGCAAGTCATACAAACGTTTGATGATTTCACTGAATTTATATATTAAAATAAGTTAAAACTACAGAGGTTGTGGACGATGGTTTTATTTGCAACATTTTTTTTTAAATATGCATTTCCACAGAGGCCTACAGCTGAGTGGTTACTACAATAAAAATCTAAAAAATAAAAAATATTTCAAACTACATAGCCTAAAATGTAAATGTAACTGAAATTAGGCCAACATTAAAGCATGAAAAAATAAATATGCCTCAAACATTGCAGAAGACCATTAAAAGGTAAAAAGTATAATGGTTCCTATGCCACCAAATGGTATTCTTCAAACTGGCATCCCCTTTATATAAGTTATATATTTTTAAATATGAAGTTAAATCCACCTAGGCTAATTATAAAAATAACTCATACTAGGGCAATTTTTCCACCACATTTTGAATTTTGGGTGCATATTAATTCTGCTGGCATTTTGCCCCCGACCCCCTGATAACATCTAACCCTGCTTTAAGAGAAACATAAAACATGACAAAACATTAAAAAATTTTATGTTGTTTTTTGTCATTGGAAAGAACGACATATTTGGCTTTAAAGCATGATTGGAAAGAAATGTGGCAAATGTTATACAAAACATATGCCATCATTAATTATCATTTGAATATTGACAACATTAAGCTACATTTGAAAACATAATTGTGTATAAAGAGGCATGCTGTTTTGACCAATATTCTCTCTAGATTTAAAGATTTAGTTTTAAAGAAAGTCAAATTAACAAACAGGTTAAACAAGCCATAGCTTACTTTTAGACGTGGTGAATGAAGTTTGACTGTTCGAGGTTGTGATGGTCGTCCGATATCCCTTGCCAGTTATTATGCGTACAGCAAATCTTCTTGTATGAATATGGTCAATTTTAGTCTTTATATCCAAAAAGAAACGATGCTGGGAGATGTTTTTGTATTTAGCGCGCTGCCGCGCTCACCGCGATGTGTGTTTTATCAGGGCTTGTGCAGCGTCACGCAATCGCGCAGAATCTGATGACTGGCGTCAATGGTTCCGTTGCTTTAATTTTGTTCATCAATTGATGTTGCGATGATTTATATAAAAATGTATATCAAGTCATTCTCGAGTCATTGGATCTCAAGTCAAAGTCAAGTCGAGTCATTTTCTTAATTTAGTCAAGCAAGTCTCAAGTCCTTAAATTTGCGACTTCCCCCATCTCTGGTCTGGTGGACCCGAGTACAGCGACGATGTCCCCTACGCAGCTGTTTCTGCTCTCCAGAGCATATACGAGCGGTGACTCTCTCGATTAATGCTACTGCTAATGCTCGATAAACATCTAAAAAAGATGGCCGCCAACAGGTTTCGAAACTTTCGCCTCCGGATTTCGCCTCTGACGCGCGTGACGCGCGTAACCCCTCATTTACACTGCACACGCCTGCGGCGCATTATGGCTGCGACAAGGTTTTATTCCGTCCTCCACGCGGTGCCAACTCACACCAGGAACATTTCAGAAGCGCAGCAACTGGATGCGCGAGACCACGTGATTTGCCTGTCCGACGTGGTTTTTCTTGATTTTTGGGTTTCTACCATACAGTCTATGGTTTCTACCAAGGATATTGCTGTGTAATACGTTTGGGAGTTTGCACAGGGTGTTTATTTTGAATTTGACAATGTTTTTTTAACTTTTATTTTGTATTTCTGGTGCGACTTGGACGCGCGTCCGTCAAAAATAGACTAGGCGCCTATATTTAGCGAAGCGGCGCGGAGAGCCGCTTCTGGGAAGCTTCTGAAACGCGCCGCGTCGCGGCCGGTGTAAACACAAGCATTGACTAGAATGGGCGCGATCAGCTCCGGTAGCCGTGTCGCAGCCGTAATGCGCCGCAGACGTGTGCGGTGTAAATGAGGGGTAAATTTCATTTCAAACTTTTGATTTTACGCGCGTCAATTTCGCTCTTGACGCGCGAATTAACACAAAGTGGTCAAGCGTATAACTAGACGCGGCAGGCGCGAATTTGACGCGCTATTCGCGTTTGGTGTGAACGCAGCATTACCCCTCATTTACACTGCACACGTGTGCGGTGCATTACGTCTGCAACAAGGTTTTATTCCGTCCTCCACGCGGTGCCAACTCACACCAGGAGCATTTCAGAAGCGGAGCGACTGGATGCGCGAGACCACGTGATTTGCCTGTCCGACGTGTTTTTTCTTGATTTTTGGGTTTCTACCATACAGTCTATGTTTCAACCAAGGATATTGGTGTGTAATACGTTTGGGAGTTTGCACAGGGTGTTTATTTTGAATTCGACAATGTTTTTTTTACTTTTATTTTGTATTTCTGGTGCGACTTGGACGCGCGTCCGTCAAAAATAGACTAGGCGCCTATATTTAGCGAAGCGGCGCGGAGAGCCGCTTCTGGGAAGCTTCTGAAACGTGCCGCGTCGCGGCCGGTGTAAACACAAGCATTGACTAGAATGGGCGCGATCAGCTCCGGTAGCCATGTCGCAGACGTAATGCGCCGCAGACGTGTGCGGTGTAAATGAGGGGTTAGTCTGCTGAGGTGCGGCGCGCTTCTCTCCTCGGTGACCGCGGGGATATTGAGTGCTGCCTGGTCCAGAGTTTCTCGGTTCTCAGAAATCAGTCTCATCCACGAATAACTAAAAATGAATGTTTGCAGTCAATAACCAGTTAGCCGTCTGGTTTCTCGCTTTCAGTCACAAAGCCTAACGAAAGAAGCTTTATGCTGCGCTTAGAAGCAGGATCTGAAGGAGATCTTGAATTAAACTCTTAAACAGCGAATGAACATACTCAAACAAAATTAATCAGTCTTCACAAACCTTATTACACCTATTATACCACACTTATTTAGCCGTTACACTCTCGTACGATCACCAATCGTCTCTTCCGTGTATGGTGTCTTCCACCTTTTTTTCTTTTCTTTTTTTCTTCTTTTTTGGGGCGGTTCGCAGTTTTGGAAGCAAGTTTATTTAATACTTTATTAAATCTTTGATTTAATATGGTCACTGAAGCAACGTTTTTATTACTTAATGCTCACTGCTTAGTAAACGCAGTTTTTTTTTTTTTTTTTTACAAGAACAATGCAAATGGGTAGGCTAAATAAGAAGTAAATGCGGGATGCATGTCTATATCTATTTGATCATATGCATCAGTCGGAGTGTCTGGTAGTAGCTGTAAGGCAGGAGAAAAGCGTTTAGTTAATGGTGAATATATTCACATATTGTGCATACTGTTCTTACCCGCTAGCTACAGGGTATCGCGCTGTATTTTGTTTAAAAAATACTTATATATTGTGTAAGGTCCCGAGGCAGGTGCATTTAACGGTGATGGGTCGAGTGGCAGCTCCCCCTAGCGGTGACGAGTTGAGTGACAGGTCGAGTGGAAGCTCCCCCCGCCACGCAGAGATTTTACCCCAGCCTCCTACAGTACTATGGAGGGATTATTGGGTCAGATTTAAAACTAAAAGTCTAAAACTAAAAGTCTTAAACGAAAACTAAAAGTCTAAATTTGAAACTAAAAGTCTAAGTCGAAAACTAAAAGTCTAAGTCGAAAATGAATTTGGTATTTAGGATTGGGCATTTGGTCATTTAGCCATTTAGGATTTAGGATTGGGCATTTAGGGATTTAGGATTGGGCATTTAGGGATTTAGGATTGGGAATTTGGTATTTAGGATTGGGCATTTAATCATTTAGCCATTTAGGATTTAGGATTGGGGATTTGGGGATTTAGGATTGGGAACTTGGGGATTTAGGATTGGGCATTTGAGGATTGAGGATTGAGGAGTGTATGCAAATAAGGAGGCGGGGCCCAAATACTGGAGGTTGGGTTTGAAATGGCTGGTGCGCAGAGGCACCTTATGGACAGCAGAGGGAGCTCCCAGTGCTAAGGAGCACACTGTAATGAAACCAAACAGAGCGAGTGAGCAGGGCTGGAGCGAGTACTGTACTTTATGTAAGGGATCATGTATAGCGAGGCGGTTGTTATAGCGAATAACAACCCCGACAGGCTGAACGGGACCCTGACGCGAAGCATATAACATAGTATTTATATATACTATATATAAATATATAGTATATATTTACTACCTACAAAATAAATAAATAATTTGACACAAAATATTGATTTTAAAAAGGAGTTTATTGATTTAAAAACGATTGTATTGCTTCCGCTAAAGAAAATAGTCCATTCCGCGTCCATAGCAACGCTCTGTTTTTCATGGCAACGGTGTGTTATACTTCGCAGCGGTCTGTTATCAAGAAATAACAGACCGCATTCTGCATTGGAATTCAACCAAGCCAAGTAAAATATATATATATATTTATATATATATATTTTAACGCAACGCATCAGCAAAAACAAGGTTAGGAAACAGTAACTGTACGTTCACAACACCGCCGACTTGAGCTGCAAAGAAGCTCTGGCCGCCCTGTCAAGGACGCTTGTCAAAAAGTACGGGGAAGCTTGTTGACGCTTGTTGATAATGACAACGGTTGTTGATAGTGAGTGCGCGCGCGCGCAGATCTATTGTAACAGTAGACAGTACACAGTAGCTGTGTCTGAAATCGCTCCCTATCCACTATACAGTGCACTATTTAGGGTGTCGGCCATTTTGTAGTGGTGTCCGAATTCTGAGTGAACGACATCATTCCCTACATTCGTTCACTACTTTTACCCACAATCCTCCCTGAATTCGAGTGTACATCCGATGTACACTTGCTGAGACACTATTTCCCACAATCCAACACGATAAGGCGATAGAGCGCGAATGAAAAATAAACAAATATGTCACCATGGCAACGGCGCACGCGAGATAGAAAACAATCATTTATAAGACCAGACGCCTGGTTATTTATTTATATATATACCGTTATATCTATATTTGAATGAACGAATGTGTTGTGTAGTGTTTTGTTCTCTTTTTTTATTTTCACATATAAAAAGTAAATAAATATGATAAGCAAGTGTTTTTATTATCTTTTTTTTTTATCAAATAACGCAATAAACGTGAAAAATACATACATACAATTGTTACATACAATTCATACAGCCAAAAAAGGAAATATTAAAGATGGGTAGGTAATGTTTATGACGAAATTGTCCGAGCTCTCTGGCGCGTGATAATTATGTCAGCGTCCGAATTCGCGCACTCATTTTCGTTCACTCTTCGCTGATGTAGTGCACTCAACTGCCATTCACTATGTAGGGGTTAGTGAATGAGTGAACGAGTGAGCGGTTTCAGACACAGCCAGTGATATTGTGAAAGCCGTGGCAAGAGACAAGCAGCTTGTTTATTAGCTCGATGGTGCAAACATCTGTTTTTTTGTTTCAACAGCTTCCCCATGAAATAATTTCCGAGATCCTCAAGGAAGTTGTTTTAGCAACTGGGGATTCTGCATATTTGACCCTTTCACTGGTGTGCAGATGGTTTAGGGATGTGGTCACAAATGAAAGTTTTCGTCTAGCTTTGCCTGGCTAGACAGTAAGATGTTTTTTCCTGTTCAATGCACATTTCTTGGATTGAAATTTGTGGTATGTGACATTTAAACTCCACACTTATATCTTTTCTGTATTTTGTCTTTACATTTTAAGGTGTGGTCAACTGGAAGATTTTCTCTCAGGACTACTGTGAAGAATTCAGACAGATCTACAGCATCAGGGAATACTCGGAATGCTTGGAGCTTTTCAAGTCCTATCCACCAGGGTATAGGGGAAGAGGAAGACGAGGGGAACTGCTGGGCTTTTACTCCGAAGATCATTGTACAGGATTTTGCTCGCAGGACTGTTTTTTTGCTGCAGGAAATGAATTTCCGTTAAACTCATAAAACTTGTACAGAATGGGAATTGAGAGATGACCTGGTTTTGATGTAGTAATTGATGCAACTTCAAGTTAAACTTTAAAATGTATAGTGTTCTAATGAAAAGCTGTGGCAAATGTGTATGACAAAAACATAGGTTTCACTCATTGTGCATATGGTAAGGTACCTTGGTTCTTTAAGGTTTGCATAAATTACATTCTGCTGTTCTTACATTTGATGTAATGTCATTTGCTATAACAGGCATGAAGTTTAACTAATAAGCAGTTTGGAGTCTATATAATAAAGAAAAAGTGACAGTCTTTGTTTTGTTCTTAAGAGCATGTAGATGCTCCCTTATAAGTTTATTATAGTAAATTCCCAGCCTGCCCAAAGCGTCACACTTCTCTGCACCAATCATCTGTAATAGCGTCACACTTCTATGCACCAATAAGATCATCTTTATTATAAACCAATAAACGTTAAGGTGGGCGGCGCGACACGTGTCGCTCCGCCCAAAAGTGTCGCCCCGCCCCATCGTCCAGACTGCACTCTGGGGTACTACCATTTAACGGTGACGGGTCGAGTCGCAGCTGCCCCTAGCGGTGACGGGTTGAGTGACAGGTTGAGTGGCAGCTCCCCCTGCCACTCCTACAGTTCTGCAGCAGGCTCAAGACGCAGTAGTCCAGCGCGGCGGCTACACATTTCCATGTTGTAAAATTACAACATCTCTTTTGCAAATGCAAACCCCTCCATCAACGCAACATCATTGCCATAGAAACAGATATTCCGGAAAAAGAAAGAGCTGCATGGACACACAAATCGTATCTGAACAGTTGCGACACACACACTGTGTAAAATGACATCATTTTAGATCAGATTCCAATCGGATATAAAAATAATCGGATTGTGACTGACAGTGTGAACGTAGCCATAGTGAACTACTTTACGTCAACATTTTAGCCATAGTCAATGTGAATTGTGTTTTGCATTTGTGAAATGTATTTTATGAATATATAATTTTATTTCACGCACGTTGATAACGGGGATATACAAATCTCTATGGAGAAGCTGACACCAGCAACATATTTGAAGAGAAGAGGATTACATGGTAAATGCTATAATTTTCAAATATTAGTAAACAAGTGTTTAAGAGAATATTGTTCTGCAGGATATCACAGTGATTTATGATGAATAGTGAAGTCTTTAGTTTGAGATCATATGTTATTTATAAGGAATATAATTATATTTTAAAAATTAAACATTTTTTTAAAAAGTCATAGCTTGTGGGGTAATCATAATTACTATAATAAAATATTTCTGTCTATCAAATCCTTTGTTTTACACTTAATGCAGTATAACTAGGTGGTAAAATCAAAATATTTGAACAAAACATGAAAAAATTACCTCAAGTGAGCATTAACTAGCTAGCTTGCTAGCAAAGTTAGCTCACTGATGGAAGGTAGTTAAATTTGGCTATTTTGGACATTGCTGAAATAAATTTTAATATATATACATGTTGATACATTACTTGCCTTTTACTTTTAGAGATTAAAAACTATTGTCTGTTAATTTTGCTGTTGATCTATGAAGCAAACTGGTTGGTAAGAAAGGGGGCATTTTAAAATTGCTCAGCCTTCATAATTAATTTGTATTTTGACTGAAAATATTTTTGTACAAAGGGGGCGTTTTTCAGTCAAAATACAAATTAATTATGAAGGCTGAGCAATTTTAATATTTGGTGAATAACTCCTGCCATAGTCACTCAAAACTGGGATGGCAATTCTAGTCACATTTATGTTTTGTTTCACTGTAATGTCACATTTTCCTTAAGGGGGGCGTTTTCCCCCACTCTACCCATATATAGACTATATAAACGAAAAATCAAGCCGAAATCTCGTTTTTTTGTTGTTGGTTTTTTAAACGAATAAATCTCGTCTTTGCTTATTTCATTTCAAATTGAAAAACAATAAACTATCAAAAAGTAGGCTACACGGACTACCAGCGTACTTTTTTACTTTGTGTGTGTGTGTGTGTGTGTGTGTGTATGAAAACCCCTGAAATGGCCTCTTCATTCTAATGAACCAAAATAAATCAACAGATCACCTGAACGCCTGTTTTTCAGGCGGATGAACTCCGCGGTTTCTGTTACAGGGTATCCTTATTCACCAACATGCAACAGTTTCCCCCCTAGAAGCGGCTGATAGTCCTGTAGTCTCCCCAGCCCCGTTAGTCTGCTGAGGTGCGGCGCGCTTCTCTCCTCGGTTCCCGCGGCGATATTGAGTGCTGCCTGGTCCAGAGTTTCTCGGTTCTCCAGAGAAATCAGTCTCATCCACGAATAACTAAAAATGAATGTTTGCAGTCAATAACCAGTTAGCCGTCTGGTGTCTCGCTTTCAGTCACAAAGCCTAACGAAAGAAGCTTTATGCTGCGCTTAGAAGCAGGATCTGAAGGAGATCTTGAATTAAACTCTTAAACAGCGAATGAACATACTCAAACAAAATTAACCAGTCTTCACAAACCTTACACCTAGTATACCACACTTATTTAGCCGTTACACTCTCGTACGATCACCAATCGTTTCTTCCGTGTATGGTGTCTTCCACCCTTTTTTTCTTTTCTTTTTTTTCTTCTTTTTTGGGGCGGTTCGCAGTTTTGGAAGCAAGTTTATTTAATACTTTATTAAATCTTTGATTTAATATGGTCACTGAAGCAACGTTTTTATTACTTAATGCTCACTGCTTAGTAAACGCAGTTTGTTTTGTTTTTTTGTTTTTTTTTACAAGAACAATGCAAATGGGTAGGCCAAATAAGAAGTAAACGCGGGATGCATGTCTATATCAATTTGAACATATGCATCAGTCGGAGTGTCTGGTAGTAGCTGTAAGGCAGGTGAAAAGCGTTTAGTTAATCGTGAATATTGACATATTGTGCATACTGTTCTTACCCGCTAGCTACAGGGGATACGCGCTGTATTTTGTTTAAAAAATACTTATATATTGTGTAAGGTCCCGAGGCAGGTGCATTTAACGGTGATGGGTCGAGTGGCAGCTCCCCCTAGCGGTGACGAGTTGAGTGACAGGTCGAGTGGAAGCTCCCCCCGCCACGCAGAGATTTTACCCCAGCCTCCTACAGTACTATGGAGGGATTATTGGGTCAGATTTAAAACTAAAAGTCTAAAACTAAAAGTCTTAAACGAAAACTAAAAGTCTAAATTTGAAACTAAAAGTCTAAGTCGAAAACTAAAAGTCTAAGTCGAAAATGAATTTGGTATTTAGGATTGGGCATTTGGTATTTAGGATTGGGCATTTGGTATTTAGGATTGGGCATTTGGTCATTTAGCCATTTAGGATTTAAGCCATTTAGGATTTAGGATTGGGGATTTGGGGATTTAGGATTGGGAACTTGGGGATTTAGGATTGGGCATTTGAGGATTGAGGATTGAGGAGTGTATGCAAATAAGGAGGTGGGGCCCAAATACTGGAGGTTGGGTTTGAAATGGCTGGTGCGCAGAGGCACCTTATGGACAGCAGAGGGAGCTCCCAGTGCTAAGGAGCACACTGTAATGAAACCAAACAGAGTGAGTGAGCAGGGCTGGAGCGAGTACTGTACTTTATGTAAGGGATCATGTATAGCGAGGCGGTTGTTATAGCGAATAACAACCCCGACAGGCTGAATGGGACCCTGACGCGAAGCATATAATATAGTATTTATATATACTATATATAAATATATAGTATATATTTACTACCTACAAAATAAATAAATAATTTGACACAAAATATTGATTTTAAAAAGGAGTTTATTGATTTAAAAACGATTGTATTTCTTCCGCTAAAGAAAATAGTCCATTATAGTCCACTAAGTCCGCGTCCATAGCAACGCTCTGTTTTTCATGGCAACGGTGTGTTATACTTCGCAGCGGTCTGTTATCAAGAAATAACAGACCGCATTCTGCATTGGAATTCAACCAAGCCAAGTAAAATATATATATATATTTATATATATATATTTTAACGCAACGCATCAGCAAAAACAAGGCTAGGAAACAGTAACTGTACGTTCACAACACCGCCGACTTGAGCTGCAAAGAAGCTCTGGCCGCCCTGTCAAGGACGCTTGTCAAAAAGTACGGGGAAGCTTGTTGATGCTTGTTGACAATGACAACGGTTGTTGATAGTGAGTGCGCGCGCGCAGATCTATTGTAACAGTACACAGTACACAGTGATATTGTGAAAGCCGTGGCAAGAGACAAGCAGCTTGTTTATTAGCTCGATGGTGTTTTAAGCCCCCAATGGCTCCTTAGAGGCAGCTAACCCTACCCTCAACCTTAAAGGAGAACTTGGTAACTTTTTTAACGTAATAAAACTGTCTAGAAATGTAGTAGTAGCTTTATTGGTCACTTAGTCACAGGTACCAGTGAAATTCCGCCATCAACCTGTCAATACAAACATACATACAATATGACAAGGGGGTAGACAGGACAGGAAGACAGAGCATTGAGGAAAGAATACAGCATAACATGAGGAGAGGTGAGGAGAAAAAAAGGCAACCCCCAGACTATGCTCCTGTAAGGAGTACAGTTTGGGAACAGTAAAAAACACCTCAGCAACATTAGCACATAATCAGTACACAACATGAACACACAAGACTTGCAACAGGGGAGTGGAGTGGGGGATGGAGGTAACCCAGCACAGGCAAGCAGCCATCCGGTCCTGCAGCCATTTTCGGCGCTGGTCACAGACCCGCCTGTAGACTGGTGGTACAAAGCGTCGAAGGCGAGGGATTGGGGTTTGGGGTGGTGATTGCATATCTGTATATATGTAAGAGTTCGTGTATGTATGTGTAGGCCTGGAGAGTCGCTACGCCTGACATCCTAATCTAGGTGCCTCAGTCCGCAGGATGTCATAGCGATACACAGCAGTTGCCATGGAGTCAACCTTGATCAGGTCCCAGACAGAGTCAACAATCAGCAGGTGTCAGTGGGGAGTGGGGGAAGGAACGCAAGAGCGTCTCGCTGCAGTGCTCTCTCCAGAGGGAGTTGTTGTTGCAGCTGCAGCCTCGGCCAAGGCCAGTGCTGGTAGAGAGGGGCCGAAAGCAGATAAGATTGGGGTTGTTTGGTATTGGGACGAGTAGCCGCATTCCAATTTACACAGCTCCTGGTCCATTTGGGTCTCCGAAACGATCCATTTGCCTTTGCAAAGCTGTAAGCTTCTCCAAGATGTTATCAATATTTTGGTTCATAGTCACCAAAGTCACAGAAATCATAGAAATCATTTGGATGGTTAAACAACCTGTTCTGGTGATACTGGTGACTTCCCCCGCTCCCCCCAGCGTTCCCAGGCGGAAAACCAACCTTGCAACTTGGGGACTACCGTCCCGGCAAGATAGAAATTGGAAGTCTCGTGAGAAGCGAGAACGAGAATGAGAACGAGGGCGAAACACAAATTGCTTTACGGCAATTCGACATAAACACACACGCATGTATGATGTATTACCAGATTACCCACCTCGGTAGACATAGCTCCACACGATACAGTTGGCTTGCTCCGATCAAAACAAACGCACATGAGCAGCGGTAGAGAGGGGAAGGAGGCCGCCGCAAGTGAGTTTTTTACGACCGTGTTGTGAAATATACGCCCCCCCCACAGCTGTAGGGGGAGCTCGTGGGGAAAACATGCGACAACAAAAGGGAAAATCAGCGAAGAAGTGAGTAGAGTTCGCTAGAGTTACCGACATAGATATCATATATAAACGCTAGATGTCTTATGGCGCAGTCACTTCCGGCATCATCGTTCGGCCATCTTGTGACAGTGCTCTGTGCATTAAGGTGAATGATCAGCACGCACACAAATCCTCTTATCTCGCTGAAATCTTGACGGATTTACAAACGGTTTGGTTTCTTACAAACGTTATTAACGTGGCTATAATTCCGAATGCTTGAAAATGTATGTTATAATTTTTCGTATGTATGCAGTGTCATAACTACATCTCTGACGTTTATAACAAACCAAACCGTTTGAAAATCGGTAGAAAAATGAGCAAGTTATGGTTATTTAAAAGTACATGCACCATTGAAGTAGTGAGCGAGTACACTGTCGCAAGATGGCCGCCACGTGCGGACGTCGACCTCCATTGGCCAGCAGTGCGCACGAGACATCTAGCCTTTATATATGATATCTATGGTTACCGAGTTCTCCTTTAAACCTACCCATCCCCTCGCTGCCTGGAAGGCGCCGTTGGGGGCTTAAAACACCAAACACCTGTTTATTACTATACCTGTGTGCTGTCTATTACAACTTCTGCTTAAACAGGTGGTTCCTATCATTATCGGATTAATTGCACAGTTTTACCATCATAGAGTGAAAGTTTATCATTTGCATGTCAGTTTAACAAGGGCGCGCTTGACAGGGCATATATAAGAACGAGCAGAGAGAGAGAGAGCCCCGGCCGCGCGCGCACTCACTATTAATAATAATAATAATAATAGTTATTCTCGTCGTCAGACCGATAGCACTCCTTTCACTAGTGACTTTGTGTGTGAGGCCACATAAATGTTACAACGCTGTCATTAAGTTGAAGTTATCACATTATAAAGTACAGTACTCGCTCCAGCCCTGCTCACTCGCTCTGTTTGGTTTCATTACAGTGTGCTCCTTAGAACTGGGAGCTCCCTCTGCTGTCCATAAGGTGCCTCTGCGCACCAGCCATTTCAAACCCAACCTCCAGTATTTGGGCCCCGCCTCCTTATTTGCATACACTCCTCAATCCTCAAATGCCCAATCCTAAATCCCCAATCCTAAATCCTAAATGGCTAAATGATTAAATGCCCAATCCTAAATACCAAATTCCCAATCCTAAATCCCTAAATGCCCAATCCTAAATACAAAATGCACAATCCTAAATACCAAATGCCCAATCCTAAATCCCCAATCCTAAATCCTAAATGGCTAAATGATTAAATGCCCAATCCTAAATACCAAATTCCCAATCCTAAATCCCTAAATGCCCAATCCTAATTCCTAAATGGCTAAATTACCAAATGCCCAATCCTAAATACCAAATGCCCAATCCTAAATCCCCAATCCTAAATCCTAAATGGCTAAATGATTAAATGCCCAATCCTAAATACCAAATTCCCAATCCTAAATCCCTAAATGCCCAATCCTAAATACCAAATGCCCAATCCTAAATCCCCAATCCTAAATCCTACATGGCTAAATGATTAAATGCCCAATCCTAAATACCAAATTCCCAGTCCTAAATCCCTAAATGCCCAATCCTAAATCCTAAATGGCTAAATTACCAAATGCCCAATCCTAAATACCAAATGCCCAATCCTAAATACCAAATTCATTTTCGACTTAGACTTTTAGTTTTCGACTTAGACTTTTAGTTTTCGACTTAGACTTTTAGTTTCAAATTTAGACTTTTAGTTTTTGTTTAAGACTTTTAGTTTTAGACTTTTAGTTTTAAATCTGACCCAATAATCCCTCCATACAGTTCTGCAGCAGGCTCAAGACGCAGTAGTCCAGCGCGGCGGCTACACATTTCCATGTTGTAAAATTTAAACAAGACAACATCTCTATTGATTGATCTCTATTGGCCAACCAATCCACATGTGCTTTGTGGATTTGGAGAAGGCATTCGACTGTGTCCCTCGCGGCGGCCTGTGGAGGGTGCTCCGGGAGTATGGGGTCCGGGGCCCTTTGCTAAGGGCTATCCGGTCCCTGTACGACCGGAGCAGGAGCTTGGTTCGTATTGCCAGCAGTAAGTCAGACTTGTTCCCCGTGCGTGTTGGACTCCGGCAGGGCTGCCCTTTGTCACCGGTTCTGTTCATAATTTTTATGGACAGAATTTCTAGGCGCAGCCAGGGGCCGGAGGGGGTCAGGTTTGGGGACCACACGATTTCATCTCTGCTCTTTGCGGATGATGTTGTCGTGTTGGCCTCATCAAGCCAGGACCTCCAGCATGCACTGGGACGGTTTGCAGCCGAGTGTGAAGCGGCTGGGATGAAGATCAGCACCTCCAAATCCGAGGCCATGGTTCTCAGTCGGAAAAGGGTGGTTTGCCCGCTTCAGGTTGGTGGAGAGCTCCTGCCTCAAGTGGAGGAGTTTAAGTATCTTGGGGTCTTGTTCACGAGTGAGGGAAGGATGGAACGGGAGATTGACAGGCGGATCGGTGCAGCTTCTGCAGTAATGCGGTCCCTGTACCGGTCTGTCGTGGTGAAGAAGGTTTACCAGTCAGTCTACGTTCCTACTCTCACCTATGGTCATGAGCTGTGGGTCATGACCGAAAGGACAAGATCCCGGATACAAGTGGCCGAAATGAGCTTTCTCCGCAGGGTGGCTGGGCGATCCCTTAGAGATAGGGTGAGAAGCTCGGTCACTCGGGAGGAGCTCAGAGTAGAGCCGCTGCTCCTCCACATCGAGAGGGGTCAGTTGAGGTGGCTCGGGCATCTTTTCCGGATGCCTCCTGGACGCCTTCCCGGGAAGGTGTTCCGGGCATGTCCCACCGGGAGGAGACCCCGGGGAAGACCTAGGACACGCTGGAGAGACTATGTCTCCCGGCTGGCCTGGGAACGCCTCGGTGTCCCCCCGGAAGAGCTAGAGGAAGTGTCTAGGGAGAGGGAAGTCTGGGCATCCCTGCTTAGACTGCTGCCCCCGCGACCCGGCCCCGGATAAGCGGTAGAAGATGGATGGATGGATGGAACATCTCTATTGCAAATGCAGACCCCTCCATCA
The DNA here is from genome assembly GCF_951802725.1 of Rutilus rutilus. Classification (NCBI taxonomy): domain Eukaryota; kingdom Metazoa; phylum Chordata; class Actinopteri; order Cypriniformes; family Leuciscidae; genus Rutilus; species Rutilus rutilus. The sequence continues at coordinate 35,931,756 of NC_140222.1, read as the reverse complement.
ACGCAACGTCACTGACATAGAAACCAATGCAGATATTCAGACGCAGTAGTCCAGCGCGGCGGCTACATATTTCCATGTTGTAAAATTTAAACAAGACAACATCTCTATTGCAAATGCAGACCCCTCCATCAACGCAACGTCACTGACATAGAAACCAATGCAGATATTCCGGAAAACGAAAGAGCTGCATGGACACACAAATCGTATCTGAACAGTTGCGATACAGAGTGTGGACATCATTTTAGATCAGATTCCAATCGGATAAAAAAATTATCGGATTGTGACTGACAGTGCGAACGTAGCCATAACTACGTCAACATTTTAGCCATAGTCAACGCTTCATTTACACATAAATGTTACAACATAACATGTGGTTGAGCTGATGTGCCTCTCAACCACAAACACCTTCTTTCATCAGTCATCAGTTTTTTGCACTCCCCTCTTTAACTTTTGGCAGTCTATAGAACATAGTCAAATGTTTTTTTTCCCGGTGCGACCAATTAGTAGGCCTACAGACCAAAACACAGCAATTTTTCAGCAGCAATAATCAGACAAATTTGCGAGTCCATTCCGTTCAGTGGCATTAATGACGAGTTGTGAAAACTCTCTATTGGTAACAGGAGTGAGCAAGTTTTTGATGTGTACAAACTCCATATGGATCCAGATCAGTATCAATAATAATTTACGGAAATTCACACATGCGTAGACAATTTCAAATGCATGAAACAAAATCCACGTGCACAAAAAAACAATTCACGTGTGTGAAAAAATATATATATATTCACAAAATTTCCTCAAAATGATGGTATCTATCTACAATGAGAGAAAGGGACACAGGAATATTTCCTGATCAAAAATGTAAGGGTGTGGTTAAAATTGTAAACATTCAAAGGTTTTTGTGCACAGTTGTATATCTACGAATTGTGTTTTGCATTTGTGAAATGTATTTTATGAATATATCATTTTATTTCACGCACGTGAATAGTTTTTTTTTTTTTTTTTGTGAATTTTTTTTCATGCATGAGAAATTGTCTGCGCATGTGTGAATCATCTTTTTTGCAATTATTATTGATACTGATCTGGCTCCATACCCCACTACCAATACACACCTGTTGTCTCATTACCCGGGTGTCCTTAACATACCATGTCAGAGCGCCACCCAATGGACAAATATATAATTGCATGAAAATGGCTCATACAGGTCTAGTACCCAAAACTGTATTAAAAGTATTTTATCAGATGGAGGAAGCAGGGAAGAGCAGAAAGCAGGAGACAAAGTGATGGTAAAATGAGCAGAGTTTATTGAATAATCTTAGTTGTGTGTTTCAATGCTAAGACTTCGTCTGACCAGCACAAATACAACAAGTGTTATTAATACACAAGCACTAGTGGTGTAAATTACTCCTTCACAACATCATCCTGTGACGTTAAACCCTTGAAATGGAGACATTCTCTTATCTCTCACTCATGAAGACAAATAACCACTTGAAACTAAAAAAATGTACAACTAAACAATGGAAAAATAATAAAATAACTGATCAATGAATGATTTGATAAAATAAGTATATAAATGGTTTAAATTATTATTATTATAAATAAATTTCGATTAAATTGTATAATAAAATGATTAGATAAATGAATTAATGAACATAAAAAAGAAAGAAAATAAAACAACACAAATGTATGGTTGTGAAGAACCCCCTTGGATCCTTCACCTTTAAGAGTAAAAAGTGGGAAATAGGAAGAATTAGATGCGCTTTGGTTAATTGGATCACAAGTGACCAACGCTAAATACAGGTGTAAACAGGGTCTAAAATGTTTTGAGCTTGTCCACTTTCGACCACTTCCAGAGGAAAACGCATTCGACCGGATTGCTTTCATAGTGTAAACGCTCATGTGGTCGAATGCGTTCGAACAGCCACAAAAGACTGTCTATTCTCCGCCTACTAAGCTGATAAACATTATCAGAAGCGCACTAGTCAGACGGGATTTAAACTGGCGGCTGAAGACACAAGTTTGGTTTTTAAGATGAAAAACGTACCAAGCACAATGTTCACTCACCATTCCTGATTTCTAACACACACGTTCGGCGTGATCTTGCGGCTGTCAGAGCAGAAACGAAAGCTGCTGCTCTCTGTATGTTTTCTGTAGTTTTCGGTTGCATTTATATGTAAATTTGCATGACTTTATTCTGTCCATCAGATCAAAAGATCTGAAAAAGACCATCCATTTACCTGCCCATAGACCCTCCCCTCGATGAAATCAGGAGAAGTGGTTGAAAGTGGATTGAAGAGACGGATTAAAACACCAGATGTAAACGGCTATGTGTCTCCTTCGTCTACTTGTGATCTGACTGACCAACCATCTTAATACCAGGTGTAAACAGGGCCTACGTCCTTTTTCATGCTGCGTCCTAGCAGAACCTCAATATTTTTTTTAATATCTGAAACTTAAACCACAAGTGTACGTGAGCTATATTTCTTTAAAATAAAAGACACTTGTTGTAACATTTTGCTATATAGCATGTATACATTTTTAATTGTGTCTAAAAAGAGTCCACATACTTTTGGGGCCACTGGATATTAGAGGCCAACCGATAAAACCGATCAATCGGCACCGATAACCGATTGCTGGAACAATTGGTTATTGACAAAAAGCCATAACGATAGTTTTTCAAGGTTGGGTCCGTTGCTGGAGCACCTGGGAAGGGTGAGCTGTCATTATACAGTATGAGAGCGGCCTCTAGAGTAAGTGAGGATAGGAGCAGGCTTCACTCAATGCATATATTATTAAACTTTAGGAGTGCTGGCCTGGATAATTATAATGCATAAAGTAGGAGAGAGGCCGCACTATGCATAAATATACTTTTATTTGCAAAATGGCTCTAGAGGCCAAATAAAAATCATCACTGACGCCTTGTGGTGTTTGTTTTGACACTTACTGCTTCAGATTTAAAATGTCTCATTTCAATGCTATGGCCTTTGTATAGACATGAGATGATGGCCATCTTTAAGCTTGACTGTTTGGATTTATATGAAACGGTAACACTTTACAATAAGAGTCTATTTATAACATTAACAAAGGTTAATAAATGTATTTTTCATTTGTTGATTTCAACATTTACTAACAAATTTTTACATTTTAAAGTTGTTTCTCTTAACATTAGTTAACGCACTATGAACTAACATGAATGATCAAGGTATAATTAATATATTAATATTTTTATATTCAAAAAGTACAGCACAGCTTCATTGTTCAGTACTGTTTTTCAATTTTTGTAATAAAGGTCAGCACAATTTTATGTCTTGTTTTTTTTTATTCAGAATCCATTTTGAAAACTATTGGTAAATGAATCCCTTATAGGCCAGTGAGGTCCAACCTAGTTATCGGTAAAATCCACTATCGGTCGACCTCTGGTTCAACATCACACAGAGACACTGAATTAGTATAAAGCACAAATCCAGCATAGAGGGGTTCAGTGAATGTGGTGTTGAATGTGTGTAAGTGTCTGAGTGTGTGTGTGTCAGAGATGCTGTAGAAGGACAGAATGCCGGCCGGCTCATCCACATACACTCCTACTCTGTTTAAGGGAGGTGATGGGGGAGGTATGTGTGTTCCCATATTATCATGCCAGGCAATCAGTTTCTCCCCAAAGCAGCTCAGAATCCAGGATTTTTCATTGGCTCCGAACCTACAGTCAGTACTTTCTCCTTTCCTGTTGATTCCTTTATATGACACTACCATATCACCCAACCCAGTCCATTCAGCCTCCCAGTAACAGCGTCCAGTCAGACGCTCTTTACACAGAACCTGCGGAAGGCCGTCAAATCTCTCTGGATGTTCAGGATGTGACATCGGTTCTGGATTACATACCAACTTTTTGTTGCCCTCTACAACGGAGAGACGATTGTGTACCGTGTTTGGATCCAATGTGAGTTCAAAGAAATCTGCACACAAGAAAACAACATTAATAAGACCCCAAAATATGTTCAAGAATCAGATTGGCAGATAGATCTACTTTTCGGTTCCACATAAATATTTTGACCGCATGTACACAGTCAAAACATTTTATATTCGAGACCTTATTCTGTAAATAAGGACCTTATTAGACCTTGGTCTAATGTAAAATGGTGTACTGTAAAGAAAACGTATGTGTGTGTTGACCTACATTTTTGCAGTTCTGCTTTACTCATGGTCTCTCCGATATAATCCATAATCAAAGACATGATCCAGACTGTCAAAGAAAAAAAAAAAAAGTATATGTGCCATGTTCTATTCATCTGACTCACCAAAAATGTTGAAGAAATGGAAATAAAAGTCTTAAAAACACAACACAACAAACAAAATACAGTAAATAATCCTTTACTAAACTATATTTTTTGTAGTTTATTAAGGGCCAAACACCAAAGGTACGAAGGCACCTATTGTATCCGTGAGATTTCTACTTCTGCTGCTGCTGATGTTGCTCTTTAGCAGCCTATAAAGTTACTGTGGGAAATGTATTAAATTTGGCAAACAGATAGAGGACAGTCTGAACATTAACCACAGCAAATTTGGAGTCTTTCAATCAAAACTAAAAGCGCCACCAACTGTCCAAATTTGCACTTATGCTTGTGCCACAATAACTTTTGAACTGCAAGGTTTTGAAGAAAAATTGCACCATATGGCATAATTTTCCGTAAAATTAAAAAAAAAACTTTTATTGACCTCATCCTAGATGGTTGGTCCATTTTTCACCAACATTGCCTCATATCATAATCAGACCGTGCTGGCAAAAACTTTCGAAATCAAAGACCAAACCGTTCTTATATAGCGCATCAACAAATTAGACGAAGAGCACACCAGAATGGATGTAAAGCTACAGTATATCTCTGCAATGCTTCAGCATATTCAGACCAAACTTGGTGTGTGTTATGACAACCATGGCCTGAGGGTACTTGCACAGTTTATGCACAGCACCACTTACTGGCCAGGAGATATGACATTTTTAAAAACAAACAAAAAAATGATATTGAGGCAAAGAATAGTATTTTATGCAATCTCTTGGCAAAGCTACTGCCTATTGCATTAAAACTTAATTTGTCAAATCATTACTATGTTCTGATGCTCCCTGCCATGCTTGCTTAGCTCATCACTTTGCTTCTGATGCGCTTGGCCCCCTAATTGCCGCTTACAGCTATATTTTATATGGATCATAATAACCCTATATTAAACGAGTAATCCACAACTTTCAACACTTGTAGCCACGTAAATCTGAATAAACGTGCACATTAAAATTTGATTCAGATGTAAATCAGTTGTTTAAACCTTTGATAATCTGTTAGGAAAAATTGACAAAAACATTGTCAGCGATGGGTAAACCCCAGAAACCATGTAGCTCCATATTTCGATTAGTTTTTCATAAATCAATGCTATTGGTCACTTTATGTCTGTCTGTTGATTTTACAACTATTTAACCACTGAAAAGTCTTAAAAGAGCTTGTGACTGAAACTCGTAACTCCATTAGATCTTCAAACTGTCAGTCCTTCTTAAATGAAGTACCGCACACAGTTTGGTGACGTTTGTGATGCAATAGTAAATAAAGAACTGGTTGAATGAGTAGCCTACAGCGTTTTCCTTACTCCAGAAACACTATGTCTATAAAGGCTAATGTTTTATGTACTTGAGGAGTGGAGGAGAGTCTTTAGTCTACCATTTGCCATCTAGTCATAGCCAGTACAATCTTAATTAGCATTTCGGCCAAATGTATTCAACTACAGAAAAAAACTGAGCCCCCACATAGCTACAATAAACATTGTTAATCTGTATGTTGATGAAAACTAGGGCTGGACGATATGGCCAAAATATATATTACGATATATTTCTTAATTTCGGTCGATGCAATATAATATATAATAATAAATAATATAATATATTCCGATATCGATATGAACAATATAAAAGCCTCAGGAAAAACTGCCAAGAACGCCCACAATGAATGTCCTGTACCATACAAACTTCTGAAAATTTTTAAACCTCCTCCTATAAAACTATATAATATTTTAGAAATAAAAATGGAACAAATTAATTATTGTTAATATTTTATTTGTATTTAGCCTTCATACAAACAAGAAATGTGAAATCACCATCAAATAATAATAATAAGAGTCAACTTATTAATATTAATATCTTTAACTTTAAACTATAATCTAACATAGGTTGATTATATTATTCTTATAGATTGAAAAAAGTGCTTCAGCCAGGATAAAGAATATGAAAAGTGCTCAGAGTTGCTACAGAAAAAAAAAAGAAAAGAAAAAAAAGTGAGCAACAACAAAAACACATGTTGCTGAGGGACATTTTGAGTGTTGATGACAACCTGAATTAATTCTGATGGATGAATCTGAATAGCAGCGTTTCCACTGTCGGGCCAGTGCGAGCCAGGGCTTTAAACAGAAAACTAATCAGAAAGAAATCACTGGAAACAGCGTGATCGCAAAACAAAAATGATAAAAGCGACCGTTTGCAGGCATTTTTGTTGTTTACTTGAATATTTAAAACCCAAATTATATTTGTTTTACCAATATATGATGTTTTACCACAGGTTTACAATAACAAGTGATACATTGATCATAATGAATTAAATTATGTCAAAATTGCACATTAGTCACACAGAAATAAATTAGGCTACCGTTAGGTCTATTTCACAAAAGAAAGAGGACAAACTTACTTATTCAGTCGAGGCTGTTTCTGTTTATTTGGAAGTTAGGCTACAGGACATATTTAGGCTACATCACATTTAGAAAGAATGATAATTTCTATAAATATGCCACCAAAAATATGACCTGGGGAGCTTTAGCACTCTCTCGACTCCCAGGAGGCTACAGATATTTTCAGTCAGAGAAACAGAGGAAGCTCCCGAAAAAAAGTTGCTTTATTTTATGATAGTCCGGTATAAAGAGACGAGACATAGGCTACTGACAGATACAATAAAAACATGATTGTGATAGCCATTATGATTTGTCTGATTTCTTCAAGCGTTCATATTTACCATGCTTACTATGGTAATGGTTAGCGTGCATATAGTCTTTTGCATCGGGTATAAATATTTCTACCTTGTACAGTGATCAGAATCCACATCGGATCACAAACAGAAGACAACCCAGCTAGCAAAAAGTCGTATATTAGACGTTGAATAGACGTAAATCTTCAACGTCTAATTACGACTTTTCAATGTTGAAAACCGGTCGATCTTCAACGTCTTGATGGAATATGTAAAACTCTTAAAATTTATTTGAGATAATAATGAACATGGTTTGGTTGTTTGTTTTTCTCCGTTATTTTAGCATGTATAACAGATTTATCCTGTCTTAGATTATTAGTTGAAAACATGTGGTATCTTAGATGATCCGTTGAAAACACGTAGTCAAACAGTCCGGCCGAAACTACTTAGTTGAAATCACGTCGTAAATCAGTCCAAGGTGGACCAACTTATTTTCAACCATATTTCAACGTTGAAAGACGGTAATTGTTTACTGGGAATCAAACATGAAAGTGAGTTTTGAGGTAAATTATTTTAAAAGTCTTTAATGCTGATGCTAGCTGACAGAATCATCCAGCACTGCAGTGCCGGCTCCCGGCTCCTCTGTTCGAATCGTAACCACTCCTCTAGCCCGGGCTGGCCCACTTTGGACCAAGGTATTCGACGGGCCAGAAAATCCTGGCCGTTGTGTGCGTGCTGCTTATATTTATCATGCAGTAAAAATTAAAACGTAAATGTAGCCCATGCCTGTAATGTATTGAAATATCGGAAATGTGTTTAAAAATCATATCACCTTTATTGAAAAAAATTATATCGCGTTATTGATATTTAATTATTGTCCAGTCCTAATGAAAACTAATGCAATGTACTTACTGCCTCAGATGTGGCTGGTCTAACGATAGACACAATGCTTAACTTCTACATTAGCTGGCCAAAAACCTTGTAACCTTGATTTTGGTAGAATGTTAATAATATAATGGCACATGTCTGACCATATGTAAAGCCACAATTCCAACTAGCCTAATTATTTAAAAACTACAGGGTTTTTAACAGGGTTATTTTTTTCTGAAAAGTATAGGATTTGGACATACAAGATTTCCATCTGGCAGTGACGATAAATAGTTTTAAAATTGTTCTATTTTAAAATTACCTCAGCTTCTCCAGTTGGCACTTTGCACTTCAGTGGATCAGCTTCACTCCTGAATCTTTCAAGTTATTGATATTCGGGTCCAGTTCCTTAAGACAGGAGTTTGATGACTGTAGAGCTGAAGCCACACTTTCACAACACTGATCAGTGAACTTACAGATGGACAATCTGAAATAGGACAGTATATTATTACGTAATTGAGCTTTATATTGATTTGCACCACACCCTTTGTTACTAATGCTTGACAAAACATTGCTTAATAATTAAGCAAAGCTTTCAGTAAGCAGTGTGACTTTCAGTAAAATGTGTTCATAGTAGTATAGTTCTATGAACTATAGCATAGTATAGCATAGTAGTGTTCAAAGTAGTAAAAATGTATTGGATATTATTCTAAATTGGGCTAAAATAAATTTCAAAGAATTTTATCTGTTGATTCTTCTTTTAGAAAAAAGGAAAAAAGTCGTCACACCAACGGCTCTAAAAATGTGAGCCGTGGTGTGCCGACTTTTTTCCTTTTTTATTAATTTCCTTGTTGAGCACCCAATTTGAGCAACATATTGCTTTGCAGTGGATGTGCGTGCTTTGGATCTGATTTTACTGATTCTTCTTTTATTATGCTCTATAACATGATTAAAAACTATGGAGACTTAAAAAACTGGACTCTAAAGTCCAAATATCAGAGTTTGATTATACATAATTGACCCTTATCTAAGCACCCTTTGGTTATTGATGCTTTACAAAACATTACATATGAATCAAGCAGAGCTTTTTGTGAGCAGTGTGACTTTCAGTAAAAACGAGTTTATTATTGAATCTGAATTTGCAAATCGTCATCCGTGTGTGCATCGGCTTGGATTTGTGTGTATTTTGAGACTTTCCTGGCAGCTCTCAATTCTCATGTGGGTACATCATACTCTTCAGCCAATCAGATGTCGGCTTATCATTAAACCAATCATAACCCGCCGAGAGTGCAGGGGCTCGTTCTTCGTACGTCGCTAACTCAGTTAGCTGGATTTGATTGTTGACGATTTGGCATGATCTTGGATTGTTTGGTTCTTCGACGCTCATCCTGGACTTGCTGTCATAGCAACAGGTGCGCAATCTTAAACCTGCTCGGGAGCAGGCTTATTTCATGTAAACAGGATTAGACTGCGGCTCATAAACGGAGATGATACGGGAAGTCCAGCGCAGCGCGATAGTGCACTTTCTGATATTTTTTTTCCTCGTGACTCGTGAGATTGTCGTTTACATTATTAATTTGTTGGAAACGCACATTTATTTTCGACTTGTCGGAGTCACTACAGCACAAACTGTACCCTAAGATTAATTGCGAGTGGCTCTTTCCTTTACACTATTGGAGATGCGGAGAACTTGATGGAAAGTGCTGTTTGTCGTGTCATTCGGAGTTTACCTGCCGCTTTTAGGTTTAAAAAACAGTTTTAGTTTTTTTTTTGTTTTTTTTTGCATTTCCAAGCCACTGAAGACCCAATGTAAATCAGTTTTTTTAAGCAGCTTTTTATTTTTTTTATTTATTAGACTATAGCCTACTATTTATTAGACTATTTAAATATTTTTTTTATGAAGATCATGCGATCATGACCATGCTGATTACAGTATGTCACTCAGGCTTATAGGCTAGACTGCCATCAAGGCCTCAATGAAGGGGATTATGTGAACAGAAAGGGGGTTCACAATGTAAATGTGCAGCCCAGTTACTATTGTGATTCTTAATATTCCAGATATTATTCCTAATAATATTATATCAAATAAAAAAAAGGCAGTTGACTAAAATCTTCCATATCACAAATGTGAAAGCAAAATGGTCAGGATCTGTGTATGACTTAAGAATTTGCAGAGATTCACATTTATGCACATTATTTGAAAGTGGTAAGGAAAGTTCCACAATTAAATATCAAGCTCACTGTATTACATACACTTATGCTGATCCTAACAGAACTGCATTTCTTCATAGGTGATTATGACATGTTCCTGCCTGCAGACAGGTGTTTTAAGACCCCATTCCCTGACCCAAACCAGTTACAATGCAGCTCTGGCCAGGACAAGGGCACACAATGAAATGAACTTTGGCTAACTAAAGGGAAGATGTCAGTGTCTGAAAAGTCTGAGGGTTGCACACCTGACAGGGCCTGTGACATTGTTGCATTTGCATGTGCCATATTACACAACACTGCCAAAAAAAAAAAAAAATACACTTTTCATTAAATGTTTAATAAAAGACAAATATGCTTAGTTCCTTGAGTTTTATTTCAATTGTTCTTTGTAAAGAAAAGCCAGTGGTCAAGTGCCTGCAACAAGAGATATTAGACACATGCCTCATGCAACAAATAAAAAGGAAAAGTTGGCTATCCACTGGCCACCTGTAGGCCTATGTCTCCTCTGTCTGTGCAGACTCTTCTGTAGGCCTTTCTGTAGATGTGGAATCTTGCAACTTATATTGCAGCCATAAAGCATACAAGTATAAATGAAGTAGGTAGGCTAGTTCCTCCATATGACAGTTATCTGAGAGGGTTTATTCACTGTCCAGTGCAATGGAAACAAATGGACATTACAAAGTCTTATACTTTCTTTCCTTTGGAAAGTTAGAAAATGTCCACTTAAGTTAACAAGTGTTGGTGTATTATGTAAAAGTGCACAAAAGAGGAAAACACAATGTCATTACAATGAACTACACTTGGGAAAAATGTGATCAATAACTCTTTTTGAACTCTTCTTCAATACATATTTTTACATTAACATAAGTTTATCAGTTTTTACTTCCACAAGTCAAAGCAATTCATCATTACTCAAGATTTAACAGCTGAAATGACTATATGGCCTTAATTTAATGCAGCAAAAATACAGTGTAGGCTACTAAGATCTTTTTTTTTCTCAGCCTTTTTCTTGATTGCTTTTATAAACAGACAACCATTTATTTAACAGTGCCTTTCATAAAAGAGACTATAATATAACTAAAAATTACCATTAGAATATTTTTGTACTTCACTTTTATTTGTTCCCATATTCTAGTGTGGTGACTCTGACATTACAATGAACAAAGTAATTATGCAATTATTAAAATACAAAAATATAGGCTAATAAGTGATAAAAACATCTAACATGGCCACTTCTAACGGATTTAAATTGTCTGCTACTTTTTGCCAGCCCTCTCTCCTGGCTTTTGCAGACTTTGAGGTGTTCCCTGGCGTTTTGATTAAAACATTAAAATTCCGAATAAACTTCGACTATTAGTTCTTGCTCTGCTGAGGAGAAAAAACATAGATATAATATGAGAAAAACTGTGCGCGCTCTTTGGCCACGCTGAGCAGCCAATGGCAGCGTTGCTGATCAATGTTTCCACTATCGATACATATCCCCTTTTAAGCCAGCGCGTGAACGCGCAGTTATGTCAGATAACTCAATCCAGCGATACTAATCCTATCCGGCAAGTGTGTTCGAAGAACTCAATTAGCCGGATTATGATTAGCACGATGAAATCATCTTGGATGTGTCATTTGATCTCGGATGTAATAAGCAACGTACGAAGAACGAGCCCCAGGACTCAAGGAGCGCACATTGTCAACATTCACTGCACGTTATTATCATAGGCTGTAAAAAAGATGGACAACATGTCTCCGCTTCCTTCCACTGTAGAGAAGTGAAGCCAAAATGTCAGATGGCTAGTGCCATCTTGCACTAATGATGTCATTTGGAGCCAGAGTCTGCCTGGTAGAGAACGTGTGGTGGAGCCGCGGTATAAAAGTTCCATCCATACTCCCATAAACTCAATCGCAAACACACACCCAAGAATTTTTTTAAGCACATCCAATTTTGATGTCTGCTAATTGTAGAATCACAGTTATGGAAAATCAAAAGTTAAAGTTCAGTCTCCTTCCAAAGCTCCCAAAGAAGTCTGCTGGTGCCTCTGTGACTATACTTCACTCAGAGAAGCTGTCAATCACAGCTGTCAATCATGACGCCACACCTTATTTTTATAGAATCAAATAGCCAACTAAAACAAAACTTATTAGAAAAACGAACACTTGAACATACATAAGCGTGATAAGAGCTAGGCTACCTAAAATGACAGAAACCATCTTTTATTACCATCACACTCTTATTTGAACTTGATAAACTGTATCATTAGAAAGCTTCGATATTAGAACACTGTTTTATGAGAAAACTCTGTTACAGTGACAGTATTTCTTAATTTATGTTAGACCAAAATTGGTCGTATCGTATTTTGGGCATTTTGAATACAATTCATATTCAGTCACAGGTTTAAAAGTTCTTCACTAAACTGCATCCATTAGGGCGTTTCCAAAAGTGTTTATATTTAGATAAATATTTATATAGACTATACTTACACGTTTCATATTTCTTTAGACAGAATCACTTCTATTATTTTTCCACTGATGTACGCGATCTGATGAGCATTAGCGGCTTCCACAGTGCTTCCTCTTCGCTGTTATGACTCAGATAAAGATCATTCCCTGCACGTATTCAACTCATATCACGTGTTCATGGGACGAGTCCTGTCCATGGCCATGTGCACACTAGCCTAACCAGACATCTGCAACTTTTACACCGTCCAGACTGCATGCATTCAGCTGCTGAAAAAGGTTTGAATCAACAATGAATCAGTTTTGACTGATAAATTCTGCGTTATGTTCTGCAATGTGTAGCAAGTCATCGGTTCATTTCTTGATTGCCGTTTTGACAGTGTCCACCTGGACATTTTAGTCATATTTGCTAATTCTCCTTAATTATTGCCCTGTTTTGATCCGTTTTCCTGGAAAATTGATTTCTTTTTTATTTTATTTTATCATCGTTATTTTGTTTTAAGGAGATTAAAAAAAAATGGTGCTTATCAACCTTGAATGACTGAATGACATGGTAATAAAATGATATCACATTATTTTGGCAGTAAATTTTTGGGCGTTTTTTTTCTTGGAGTGGGCGGGTTTTGGCAGTAGCACCTCACTGCAGTACACGAGATCCAGGGGGCGGAGTTGTATCCAGATCTAAGGGGTGGAGATTGGTAGGTTTAGGGGTGGGTTTAGGGATCATGGGGTGGAGATGGGTAGGTTTAGGTATATGTACGGTGGGAGGAGTTGGATCTGGATCCAACTCCTCCCCCTGGATTTCGTGCTCTGCAGTGAGGACCATCTCGATTTTGGTGATCTTTTGGGCTGGAAATCACCGTCCCAATCTGGCAACACTGTCTTTGTAAATAACTAACCCAGAGAAACCTTCATAAACATGAAACATGAAGCTACTAAACATACGATAACGGTTGTATGTGTTTTTTATGCACTTTGGGGTATTTATAAAATAATAATTTTCGACACATGAGAAGTGTAAAGCAGGTGCGATTAGCTGCAAATAGCATCAGTAACATTGGCCTATAAATCTACATTCGATCGCAACCGGAAGTCATAAAGACTGGCATAACGTTGGGTTGACGTTGGGTGGATAGGCTATTCTACTATTGACTGTAAGTCATTCTCTTCAAATGCTATTGAAGTTAGAAACGTATGTCATATGTCACTCTAGAGACGATATTTGCGAATATCGAATGTCTAGCGACAAAAACAACAACTTTATGCCAGTGTCCATGAAGGTTAAAAAGAGCCAAAGTTTGTCATAAGCCCACCATTAGATGGCGCCCCAGCTCTATTAAATTAGATTAATGTCTGTTTACCCATTACTGAATAACACCACCGTACGGCTCAAGATTTTTTTAGCACAGTTGATTGAACCTGCTGTAGGCTACGATTCACATATTTAAACATGAATTTGAGATTCTGGGTTGCGTGCTTTATGTCACCGCAATAATAGACTGGAATTGATTGACAGCTCCCCGCCTGACGTATCACTCGCAGAGCTCTAGTGTGGTATATGACTCACCGCGAATATGAGTTTAATATTCAGACGTGAGCAATATAACAGCGCGTGAATCTACATGTATCAGTAATGCACGCGTCCTGTGAGTCATTTACAGGCATTGCCCCTTCACAGCGCACGTGCGTGTTTGTGACATACTTTGAAGGACAAGACTGCAGATAAATGACCCAGAAGGAAGCTAAATATAATAATGTATAATATTATTGTTATTATTCGGCTATTTATAATAATATCCTACTATTGTTTTGTAGACATTTTGCACAGTATCTCCTTTTGTGTTCCACAGAAAAAACAGTTTAGCCTGTACTTCTAGTGACTGACAGATGAGAACATGTGCTTGCAAAAAAAAAAAAAAAAAAAAAAACCATTTTCTTCTTTGAAGAGCTCATCTGAGATCAAGTAGACAGCAATTTTCTCGGTCCACAGGAAAGAATCAATACCACTGATCCAGGACCAGCCACCACAGCCAGCCCAGCCCTGACTCACCCGCTGTGAAGTATAGAGGCAGATGTGTGTGACATGACATGATATGAAGGCCAAATACACTGTAAAAACTGATATGATCAATAAGTTATGAACACATATATTTTGCATTACTTTAACTCAACAAAATAAGTTGAGCAGTCTTCAGCTTTTAAAGTCAGTTGAATGTAATTTAAGTTGAAATACTTCAACAAAAAAATTGAGGCTAACTATACTAATGTATAGTAACCTATACTCAGTTGTCCTCTGCATTTAACCCATCCAAGTTAGTGCACACACATAAGGAGCAGTGAGTAGTGAACACACACACACACACACACACTGTGCAATCATGTATATCTTTGGCCTGTTTTTACTCAGACTGTAAACGTTAAATGCACATATCTTGTTTATTTTGTCATAATAAGCTCATGAAAATGTGAACAGGTAACATTGCACCACAATAAAATAAACAAATGTAACACTTTATGTTACAATGTCCTTGTTACACGTTATGTACTTACTGTAGTAATAACAGTAAACTATGCATGACTGCATCCAACTAACCTAAGTACACCGTAACAAGGATACTTTAAAATAACATGCATATGTCCTTTGAGTCATGTACATGACCCTTCACAACGCACGTGCATAGCTTCGATATGTATAAATATATAATATTATTGTTATTATTTGGCTATTTATAATAATACTATTGTTTTGTAGACACTTTGCACAATATCTCCTTTTGTGTTCTTCAGAAAAATCCATTTAGCCTATACTTGCAGTGACTGACAGATGAGGTAATGTGCTCATTGACGCAAAAAAAAGAAAAGAAAAAAGAAAGTAACAAGGATATAAAGTGTAACCGAGACAAATATATAATTTTAATTTCAGTAAAAGAAAGTTCAGTCACATATTTGTTACAGCCTCAAAGCTAACAGGCATGGACTAACAGTCCTAAAACTTTAATAAAAAATATTATCAGGTTTTTTTATTATTATTATTTTGAAGCACAAATGGTTTTTGGTGACAGAAAGTGTACAAATACAGTAGAAGGTACAATCTGTGCTGCTGTATCAGACTTAACACTGCTAGTAATGGAGGCCTCATAGGTGAGTAATGGCCATTTGTGTGTGTGTGTCTTTGTGAATAATGATGAAACAAACGGGTCACTTCCTGTTTGCTGCGTAATGGGACAGATGGGTGACAGTCACAAATCTCATTCTACAGATCCAAACAAACACATTCACACAAAGCTAAAGACGTTCCTCTCTCTTTTGGTCTAAGAACGCTATTCCGAGACTGGGAGTAGGTTTCGGTCACACTGTTTCTTCACACATTAGCAAGATGTCCCTGATTAACTGGAAAAACAGCAAGAGAAGCGAACGAGGTGTTTTTTTTGTTTTTTTTTTACAACATGAGTATGCTGACTGCTGTCTCAGTTTGTGACGTCAAATGCCACCTCTGTTTATGTGTGAGGCTGGTTTGTGCGTTGAATGCAAAAAAACCTCACAGACACATTTCCTGTCCATCATATTTATCTGACGTGTCGTGTTTGGGAAAAATAGCCCTTTCTGGGATCCAGTAACAGCGTGCACGGCTTCCTTTAAAGGACAAAATAGATAGTCAAAAGTAGAAATATTTTCCAATTCAAACTCAATTCAACTTGAAAAACATTGATGCCAATGTTGCTGTTTTTAAACTAAAATTTGGATTTAGTGACTAGTCAAGTGGTGTAACCGTGACCTTGATACTCGGCCATGAGGGTCACATCACAACAAAATGGTTTCCTGATTGTTAATAAGAACAATCAACCCACAACCATCCCATCAATTTCCCATGGACAAAATCAAGTCCCGCCCTAAATTTTTTCTTGTCCATGAAGCTGTTTCACTCAGATATACAATAGGGAAGTATACAATACTTTGCGACCGTAAATTGTTTGTATCTCTTAGATATTTGGGATTTACATGCCTTAAAGCTGCACTGTGTAGGATTTTCTCCCATCTAGCGGGCCATTCCGAGGGCGTTTTAACTCCTACGGTGGCTGTATTATTTCAAATCTGCCGGCAGTCGCGAGTAATCTCCCCCTCGCATTCGTCTCGGTGCCACCGAGTGTAAAAACGCGAAAGGCGAAGCTTGAATTTCCAGGTATGTCCCTCTTTGGCTAATGTATTTTCAAGATGGAGGCGCAACATGGCTGCCGCCATTCGAGTGACTCGCTCGTATGTATTCTAAATGGCAGATTTTACGCTTACGAGAATACTTGATTAGTTGGTAGAAGTAATTACACATTAATGAGCACATATCATTTTGAAAGAACAAAGTGTTTTTTGCTAAGAATCAACTTAAAAAATTACACAGTGTAGCTTTAAACAAACTAGAACAACTCAATGCCCCGCTTTCGAAGAAATTGCTCCCAGCGCCCCTGAGAGAAACGCTATTCTACATAGTATGAATGAAATTTGGACATCCGCCATGTTGTTACTGTCATGTGACCTACAAGCGTCAGTCGCTTCATTTCCATTCATAAATCCTCTCCCGTGGCCTCATGGGATAGTAAAGTGTCCATCAAATGCACATTTCAGAATCTCGGCAGAAGTAGAAGATCATCCGGAGACTTTTTGTCTGCTGTTTTTCGAATACTATGTATTCTTACATACTTCTCTGTTGGCGTACTGTTTTTTGCATACTATATAGCAGGGAAGTAAATGATTTCGGACTTGGCATTTCACAACTTCCATTTCATGTCAAGTCATATTACCCATGATGCATTGTATATTACAGTAATTTACTGGCCAATTTACAGTTACTTTTCTAAACCACTACAGTAATGGTTAAAGGAACACTCCACCGTTTTTTGAAATAGGTTTTATTCACCGTCTTTCCTTTCATTTAGATAGGTGGGCAAATGCATTTTTGTCTCAGTGCATGCATTGTTTTAGTTTGACAGGCTCGGCGCGAGCTTAGCTCAGCATAATGAATGGAATCCTTTGTTGCCAGCTAGCATGTCATGAGTAAAAGTGATAAAAAATAAAAGACATGCTAGCTGGCAACAAAGGATTCCATTCATTATGCTAAGCTAAGCTATCGGCGGCGCTGACAAACTAAAACAATGCATGCACTGAGACAAAAATGCGTTTGCCCACCTAAATGTAGGAAAGATGGTGAATAAGCCCTATTTTAAAAAACGGTGGAGTGTTCCTTTAAAGTAAAAGCATATATCTTTAATATATTCACAATGAACATCAATATAAAAAATCTTGTTTCAAGGACAACACATGATTGACAGATTCAACATGGGTCAATTTTATTAGAAAAAAATAAATAGCTAAAATTCATACCATTATGTACATATAAACACATAAGATTTGAATTAATTTTGTGTATTAAATAAACAAAACTATTTTTATTATTTCAAGCAATGTTTTACCAATTTATCATGATTGCAACCCTTTTTGTAGCTCAACCACTAGCAGATGAAGGTTAGCAATAGCAAGATCCTGGTCTGATTCCCAGAAAACATGACAAATATATGCCTTGAATGCTCTGTGTAGAAAGCAGCAGGGACTGGATCTAAGATAATTGTTTTGTAATCAGAAATACAAAGATACTTTTTAAAATATCTTATTATAGCCTGTCGTTGTTTGATATCACGATGATGAATGAATGATAGATACATAAAGGATCAGAAAATGTTTGGTGTGGAACTCTATGTTGAGTCATTACAGTCCAACAGGATACAGACTCATCGAGCTCATCTCTCACAACAGGCTGTGCCATGATACTGTCAACACACACTCACACACATCTGAAACGCTTCAGGGAATCAGTGTGAGCTGTCCATCTTCTACACCAATCAGAGGCTCAGGTCCACAGGTTCACTCAGCAATGAAAGAGTCTGTGTCATCATTTACACTATTATAAATAAAGGTTCCTAATAGGGAGGTTTTCGCAGCGATGCCTTAGAAGAACCATTGAAGAACTTAAGTGCACCTTTATCCACTATAAAGAACCTTTATTTTTAAGTGTGTACTGTAACAGATACCTTTACAGTTAATGCTAATGTTAATAGTGATGTTACATGATGTCCAGAGTAACAGAAAACATCTTAATCATCAGCAAAAGTAAAATTAATGATACTTTATATACTGTACTTTTGAAAAATGCCACATTTTTATCTCCTCCATCTCTTCGCCCTCCCCTGCTGACTCATTTTTATTCAGAAGAAATCCAAAATAACCAGTGTAGTGGCCTGACAGCTAGGGAAAACGCAACGTGAGCGGGATATTTTGCATAAATCATGCAAATTTCTGTTGAAATAATTGTTTTGCTTGTTTTTCTGTCTCATTTTACTCACTTTCCTCTCAATTCGACCAACAGGAAGTGCATTCAACTGCTTTTATGCAAATTGTAGGATTTTGCATAAAAAAAAACATTGGATAGAAACGCCAAGATGTGCATTTATTCTAAAAATGCAAATAAAAAAAGATTTGCACCAATTTCTAAGGAAGTGACGATTTTGTTCTCTTGAACACATGAGACGTAACTTTGGAGGGTATAGCTAGTGGGTGCTTTCTTCACAGATTTTATATCACATCTCCAGAGATTCTCAGAAAGTCTGATTTAATTAGAAATTTGTGTGTGCTGTGTATTTTTATACTTATTAGAATATCACGCTGTTAGCTAGCTTAGCAGCATGCTAACGTCAAACTCCACTGAAATCAACTGTCTCAAGTATAAGCGTTATGAATATGAACTGACTAGCTTTACTAGCCCAACTTTGACAGCAAAGCAGCTCACTAGGTTTTGGGTCATGCTTATGACGTGTGTGTGTGTGTTTGTGTGTTGTCCTTTAATGCCTCTGTAATTGCTGTCGTCAAATCAGTTCTCTTGTTGTCATCACACTCGCTTCAATTTCCACGTCCATTTCATGGTAATCTTCTAGAAAGCGGGTTTGTGAATTTGTGTGTGTAGTATGTCTTTGTGAATCATTCTTGTTGCGTACATATTTGTTTATGTATCTGGGGAAAAAAGCCTCATCAAACTGACTGGAAATTGATGTTTTTCTGTAGGTTTAACTAGACCATTGGTCCAAATTTGAAGTACGTCAGCATTTCGCTCATTTCAACCACTAACCGTCCCACATTGCATCTCTCTCTCTCTCTCTCTCTCTCTCTCTCTCTCTCTCTCTCTCTCTCTCTCTCTCTCTCTCAAACACACACACATATAACACTTTATGAGATGACACAATGCTGTTATGGGGTGTGCGTCATCATTTTTGAAAACTGACACGTCCACCACAACACACGTAACTGTTTGATCGGCAAGCGGGACCATGAAAACAGAGGCCCTTTCATTGACGTTTAGCCATACTGTGTTAGAAAGTGTGTGTGTTTTGATTCTCCATTATTCACCTCACATCCAGGTACTGATGCTTTTGAAGTGTTTTACCTGGAGAATACAGGCAGTGTGACTCACAAATACGCTGGCTCTGTTCCAGGAGCTGCCAGCATTTTAAGGCATCATCGGTGCTCTCGACACAACGAAAAGTAAGCAGCATATTTAAGATACCTCTTTTTGACCGGTATTTTAAAGCAGCTTCGCATCAACATGGAGACAGCAATCCCAGAATACATTGCGACATACTCAGTGAAAAAAATCAAGATGGCGGATGATGCAAGAGAAATGTTGATTAAAAATATAGTTAATTTAATGAAGTACTTGGATAGTTGACAAATAACATCCATACATTTTTTGTACAAAGTCAAGATTTTAGTATATGTATATGGTAAATATATGGTAAACTGTGTATTTTAGGCAGGGCTGTTATTGTTAACTAAAACAAAAACTATTAGAAATAATTTGAATAAAGCTGAAATAAAAGAAAACATAAATATTAGATGAAAAACTTAAACTTAAAAAACTTAAATGAAAATTTGAATGTTGCGTTGAAATGAACGAAATGAAATTCCGAGTGAAGATAATTCAAATGACTAAGACTAAAACATATATATATATATATATATACACTCACCTAAAGGATTATTAGGAACACCATACTAATACTGTGTTTGACCCCCTTTCGCCTTCAGAACTGCCTTAATTCTACGTAGCATTGATTCAACAAGGTGCTGAAAGCATTCTTTAGAAATGTTGGCCCATATTGATAGGATAGCATCTTGCAGTTGATGGAGATTTGTGGGATGCACATCCAGGGCACAAAGCCCCCGTTCCACCACATCCCAAAGATGCTCTATTGGGTTGAGATCTGGTGACTGTGGGGGCCATTTTAGTACAGTGAACTCATTGTCATGTTCAAGAAACCAATTTGAAATGATTCGAGCTTTGTGACATGGTGCATTATCCTGCTGGAAGTAGCCATCAGAGGATGGGTACATGGTGGTCATAAAGGGATGGACATGGTCAGAAACAATGCTCAGGTAGGCCGTGGCATTTAAACGATGCCCAATTGGCACTAAGGGGCCTAAAGTGTGCCAAGAAAACATCCCCCACACCATTACACCACCACCACCAGCCTGCACAGTGGTAACAAGGCATGATGGATCCATGTTCTCATTCTGTTTACGCCAAATTCTGACTCTACCATCTGAATGTCTCAACAGAAATCGAGACTCATCAGACCAGGCAACATTTTTCCAGTCTTCAACTGTCCAATTTTGGTGAGCTCGTGCAAATTGTGGCCTCTTTTTCCTATTTGTAGTGGAGATGAGTGGTACCCGGTGGGGTCTTCTGCTGTTGTAGCCCATCCGCCTCAAGGTTGTGCGTGTTGTGGCTTCACAAATGCTTTGCTGCATACCTCGGTTGTAACGAGTGGTTATTTCAGTCAAAGTTGCTCTTCTATCAGCTTGAATCAGTCGGCACATTCTCCTCTGACCTCTAGCATCAACAAGGCATTTTCGCCCACAGGACTGCCGCATACTGGATGTTTTTCCCTTTTCACACCATTCTTTGTAAACCCTAGAAATGGTTGTGCGTGAAAATCCCAGTAACTGAGCAGATTGTGAAATACTCAGACCGGCCCGTCTGGCACCAACAACCATGCCACGCTCAAAATTGCTTAAATCACCTTTCTTTCCCATTCTGACATTCAGTTTGGAGTTCAGGAGATTGTCTTGACCAGGACCACACCCTAAATGCATTGAAGCAACTGCCATGTGATTGGTTGATTAGATAATTGCATTAATGAGAAATTGAACAGGTGTTCCTAATAATCCTTTAGGTGAGTGTGTATATATATATATATATATATGTATGATGACAATGACAAAAGCAAATTACTAAATCTTAAACTAAAATTATGCTACAAAACTAAAAGCCAATTCAAAATATAAATAAAATACTATAAAAATAATACTAAATTAAAACTGATTTTAAGTGCTCTAATTTTTTCACCATTTTTAATAAGCTTTTAGTTTTGCAGTTTGTTAAAATAGCACTGCGGTGTGACAAATTAATTATTAATAAATAAATACTATACAAAATTATTTAAATAGGGTCCTTTCATTAAAATATAACATCTCAAACATATTCTAAAAATAAACATTTTTAAAATATTATTAAGTAACATTATTAATTATTAATGTTATACAAATAAGCAGAAATTATATACAAAATTATAAATTAATTATGTATAAATGAATGTACTAAAAAATACAACACAAACAAATAAATATATAAGAAACATTTAAATATTTTGCACACATTTATGTCAGTTTTACGTTTTCATTCATTTATTATTATTATTATTATTTGAATCACTTATGTATGTATCATCAGTGACCTATATGGGGTTGACCCTGATGTAGAGTGTTCCAATTCACTTTTCCGTTACAATGCTGCCTTAGAAGTGCAGACGCTAGTAGACAGCAAGTCAGCTCAGAGAGAGAGCAGAGTCACTCATGCAGGACAGCGTGTTCGGATACACAAATACTGGATGGGAGGAGAAACCTAGATGACGCCACAGTGCGAACGGACCCACACACATTGGGTCAGGGTCCTTTGTAGCTCAATGTAACAACAATGGACAGACGTCAAAATGAATCAATGTGGCGCCCTTCTAAACATGTCAGTCTGCTGTTTGTCAGCAACATAAATGGAGTTCCGAGAAACGTATGAACCTTTTTGGCACTTTTATGAACAGTGATAGCGAGCCTGATATGAAATCATATTGTGAACGCAACTGCTAAGCCAACCACTACACTTTTCTAAAGTAATTTTTTGTTTATCTCCTTGATTTGTCTACCGTCTCTTCATGTTGCTCTTTTTATCTTTTATATGAGCAAACTGTGTGTGTGTGTTTGTGTGCTATTGCGTCAATGTGTGCTGTCAGGCAACAGGAAGCAGATTATTCACTGGAACGCCAGTGTGTGGAGGTAGTGAGGGGCTATTGCGTGTGATTACTCTTGTGTGTGTGTGTATGTGTGTGTGTACGTGTTCTCGGTGGGTAGCGGGGCGATGGGCAGGATGCTGCTGCATAAACAGTGGGCTCCAGAGCCGAGCCGTCTCTCTTGCGTTTCCTTCCCTGGCTGGGTGGTGTTGCCGGGGGACTCTTTTGCTCTTTTAACCAGCCAATACACCATAGGCATATGGTTTTCATCCAGAACACCCTAACATCCATAGTAGCATGCTAAAATCACTCAAATCACCCCCTAACAACGCCCTCTGAAGATCCCACCCAACAGGGAACGTTCTGGCAAGGTTTTCTCAAAGTTATGGACAAACTTTCTTCCAGTAACGTTAAAAGAACGTTCGTTCGTACTGTAAGTTATCTGGTCTTTAATAATGTTCTCAAACCGTTGGGCCCAAAACATTATTTATACATCGTTCATTGAAGGTTTTTTTTTAAGTGTTTTAGTTGGACGCTTGTCTACATTTTTTTTAAATGTTAATGCTTGTTTCAGAAAAGAAAATTCAAAAGTAACGTTCCCACAATGTTTGCAAAATGATCAAATGGAATTTTTCCCTAATGTTTGCATGACCAAGAAAGACATTAAAGGCCCACTGAAGTGCCTTTAAACGAGCAGCATTATTCAATGTGTTGACGTCATTTCCACTGAAACAAGAAGACAGGGCGGTACGTATCGATCAGCTCCTCCCCTTTTTAAAAATAGCCAATAGTTTATATCACAGCTCGGCCAGAGCTGTTGAGCTCAGTAAAGCCGCAGTTTCCTTCTAATCTCCTCCATATCGCTTTATAATATAGCATTCTGTGCAGAATACAAATGGGTCTGATACGTTTTCTGTTCTGCGGCGACTCGATCATATGATCCGCTTTGTGTATCGTGTCTCTGGACCGGAGCTCATGTGACAATAACATGAAACCAGACTTCATTCGGCCCAGTGGAAAGCATATTTACACTGTCTGAATCTTTCCCTATCCCCTATATAGTGCACTATGTGCCATTCACCATGTAGAAAATAGTAAATGAGTGAACAAGTGACTGATTTCAGCGGGGCGGGGCTTCAGATTCTAGAGAGCATTTGATTGGACAGAAAATTTGATGAGACGCTAGAGTGCAGAGTGATGTCATCAAAATCATTGATCCGTATTGCCGGAAGTGAGAGACTGCAGTTTTGAATGCTTATATATAATCTTCTCAATGCAAATTTCATCATCGTTTTGGAGCACACTAGCTTACAGATAACAGTAAGGCTAACATAATCATACTAAAAGCCAAAAAACGGTATATTTTGAACATTCAGGGAACATTCAGAAATAATGTTTTCATAACTTCATACGAACATTAGCTAAACGTTCAAAATGAATTTGTTTTCCAAAGATGTGCTTATGTTACCAAAGTATTTGAACGCTGGCATAACATTTGACTTCAATTAGCCTACAACAACTGCAGTATTAAGGACATGTCCTAACATGTCGCAGCTTTGTCAGAGAAACAGACAGCTGAGTAAAATCCCACATCAAACACACACACACACACACACACACACACTTCGAGCAACAGATGAGAAGATTAGTCAGTGGTTCATTAGTAATAACCACTCACAGACACACCTCAGCCCCACCCTGCGCACCCATGCAGTGGAATGGGGGTTTTACGCCACGCTGGTTTCATTCTCACTCTTAATGGAAAGTGTGGGTGGACTCCCCCTTTTATAATCACGCAACCTATTTTGTGCAAGATATCCACAAAGTGTGACATGACCAGTAGAATGTCATGTACAGTTAAAACGATCTCTGTTTTTGTTGAGTCCTCGAGGTATGGGATGGGCCAGCGTTGTTTACATGCCTTGAGGATGTGCATTGTTTCTGATGCCTGGTTTCGCATAGCAGCCCCTCGTTGCCAGTCTAGATCTGCTGAGAGCTGTTCCCATTTCCTGTTAAACAGGAAGAGCCAACCCCCCCCCCCTGGTCTTTGTCACTCAGAGAGACAGGAAGAGGAAACGGCCCACAGGAAACGGCTCCCCCACTTGCTCCGAATCATCCCGCTGTTCGCTACATGAACTTACATGCACAAACCGTCCTCAGTCAGTTGCCCAACGGTAAAACACACTGTGAAAGTGAAGTGTACAGAGCTTCTGAAAGTACTTTCATTGTTGTAACACAATGCAATCAGGATGATTTAGTCATATTAAAGAATTAGTTTGACTTGAATTAAAGCAATTCATTTATATGTCAATGTAGCAACATTATAGACATCTGAAACTAAAATCTTGTATGATTAGTGAAAAATGTGCATATTACATATTTATATGTGTGTGTGTGTGTGTGTGTGTATTTACAAACTTTTATGTTAGATGCAATTAATCGTGATTAATAAATATGACAACACTAATATATATACACTAATATAATATATAGAAACGAATCCACATCAATATAACCCTAACCCTAACCCTAACCCTAATCCAACTTACAAGACCTCAGGAAAACAGTGACAGGGAACAATGAAAACGAAACCAAAACACAATGAAAACTAAACATAACCCTGACACTTATATGATGTGTTTTATTGACTTGAATTTTATTGCTGTTGATTAATGTAGTTTGTATTTTTACTTTTTGGGAGCCCAGGACGAGTAGCCACTACCCAAATAAACAAATATTCTGTTTATTATACACTCACTGGCCACTTTATTAAGTACACCTTGCTAGTATCGGGTTGGACCCCTTTTTGCCTTCAGAACTTCCTTAATTCTTCATGGCACAGATTCAACAAGGTGCTGGAAACCATATTGATTCTGGTCCATGAATAGCATCACTGAGCTGCTGCAGATTTGTCGGCTGCTCATCCATGATGTTAATCTCCCGTTCCAGCACATCCCAAAG
This sequence comes from Rutilus rutilus, assembly GCF_951802725.1. NCBI lineage: Eukaryota > Metazoa > Chordata > Actinopteri > Cypriniformes > Leuciscidae > Rutilus > Rutilus rutilus. The sequence continues at coordinate 35,905,907 of NC_140222.1, read as the reverse complement.
CTGCTCTTTTGGATTCTGGTGACTGTGGAGGCCGTTTGAGTTTAGTGAACTCATTGTCATGTTCAAGAAGCCAGTTTGAGTTTTTTGAGGTTGAGCTTTGTGACATTATCCTGCTGGAAGTATCCATCAGAAGATGATACACTGTGGTCATAAAGCAACGGACATGGTCTGCAACAATACTCAGGTAGACTGTGGTGTTTAAACGATGCTCAGTTGGTACTAAGAGGCCCAAAGTGTGCCAAGAAAATGAGTGAGTTGATGAGTTTATTTAATCCGATGTTGTAAAGCACATTGGTCAGCTGCTGCTGTTTTAATGGTGCTATAAATAAACCAAACTTGAAACTTGATTACACCACCACCAGCAGCCTGAACCGTTGATACAAGGCAGGATGGATCCATGCTTTCATGTTGTCTACACCATACTCGGACTCTACCATCTGAATGTTGCAGCAGAAATCAACACTCATCAGACCAGGCAACGTTTTTCCAATCTTTCATTGTCTAGTTTTGGTGAGTTTGAGCATTGTATCCTCAGTTTCCTCTTCTCAGAGCATCTAGGTGTGTGTCTTCTGCTGCTGTGGCCTGTATGCCTTAAGGTTTGACATGTGTTTCATTGAGAGACGCTCTTCTGCAGTCCTCATTTTTAACAAGTGGTTATTTGAGTTAATGTTGCCTTTCTGTCAGCAGAACCAGTCTGGTATTTGTCCTCTGACCTCTGGCATCAACAAGGCATTTTCACCCACAGAACTGCCACCCACTGGATATTTATATTCACTCTTATTCTGACCATTCTCTGTAAACCCTAGAGATGGTTGTGCATGAAAACCCCAGTAGATCAGCAGTTTCTGAAATACTCAGACCAGCCCGTCTGGCATCAACAACCAGGCCACATTCAGTCATTGAAATCACCTTTCTTCTCCATTCTGATGCTCGGTTTGAACTTCAGCAGATCGTCTTGACCATGTCCGCACGCAGTTGCTGGCATGTGATTGGCTGATTAGATATTTGCGCTAACGAGCAGTAACCATACAGTAGTGGCCAAAAGTGATTTTGTAAGCATATTGCGGTTTTGCTTGGAGTCAGTTGTTTTATTTGTGATAATGCCAAGTTGTGCAGATATAATTTTAGGCCAGGATGACATACAAAGAAAGTATGAACACATTCAAAACCTATATATATATATATAGTTTGACTTTGTACAAAATGAGAAATAAAAAAAGACTAGAATAACCCCTATATTTGAAGAGTATTGTTCCGAAACTTATACGTAACAAGAGTTCAGGGCACCCACTGACTGCATGTTGTAATGTTTCTGTAATTTCTATACTGTCATATATACAGGATTCTTTCTTTTAAAGGGAAGTAACACAGGTGCAGTGTCACAGAATCTGACCAGAAATAAATTCACATGGGCACACATCTGTGACTGACGCACCAAACCAACCCCCATCGGCCGCCGGCAGCCGTTTCTGGACTGTGAGAGAGCGTGTTTGTGGTTAGTTTTCATATCCACATCCCCATTTTGATCTTGAAAGTGATACTGAGGGAGAAACGAAGGTTGTTTCTGCCTCATTGTGTGTGAGGACAGAGCCTGTCATTGAAACTCCTCAAACCAAATGCCAAAAATGGATCATCAACATTTGTTCTCGACATTTAAAAATTAGGAAGTGTTAATAAAATGACGGGAATTCACAGATATCCTTTATCAAAATCTACAGTAGTATCATCAGTTTCTGTTTCTGCACATCAAAAATCATTGAGCTATTCGAGATGTTTATATGGTTTGCCACAAATAGCCTATAGTTAACGTATGGTTGCTACAAACAAATTATGATCAATTATTGTACAGATTTATATCTGATATATGTTTGGTATTATATACAATACTATTAATACAACTTCCCCTTTGCATTTTTGAGATTTGAATATCTCAAGAGTTATCGTACGTCAGCACCCTTTGTTTCAGAGAAACGAATCTTCAAATAGCCTGTGGATGTGTTTTTAAGTGTGTGTGTGTGTGTGTGTGTGTGTGTGTGTGTGTTTGCGTTTCGACAGTCTCATGAGTCATCTGCATGGTACTTCCAGAAGAATTATTCAAATCCTGCAAAAACAGTATGGTCAAACACACCATGGTGTATATTGTAAAAATAAATTCTCTATAAATGAGGGGGGTACTTGTGTATACGACAGGCCTATCAGGTCTCAAACACCCCGCTTCATTGTTCCAGTGGTGCTTTACTCATATAGATTGTGTGACTCAGGTTTGGTATTTACTTTTAAGTGGTTGACTCATTGTAATCATACTTGCACAGTTTTAATAAGATGGCGGATTTTAGCACTTCACCAGCAATCCTCCCACTCAACGGGTCTGTCTGCACCGAGACTGTTCATCTGGCATTTTCAGACAGTGCTGTCCTGTGATATTAATTAGCACCAAAACAATAATACGGTTATATAATCATACACGACTTGAGCACCACAAACTGCACTAAAAAGGCTATTTTAAGTGGGTCCATTTGACTTACGATTTTCATTTATTAAAGGAAGAGTTCAGTAAAAAAAAAATATATATATATATTTAAAAACCTTCTTTTACACCTGATTTTCATTCTCTTGAACACAAATAGTTATTTAGCTGATTGGGGACTGTAAAAAATAATCCCACCTATTTCAACTTAAAAAGTTAAGTTCTACCTCAACTTCAGTTCTCAACTTAAACTATAGCATCGGTTCAGTTGCTGCCTTTTTCTTAAAGGGTTAGTTCACCCAAAAATGAAAATGATGTCATTAATGACTCACCCTCATGTCGTTCCAAGCCCGTAACGGTACGTTCACACGGGGCGTCAGCGTCAACGCTTGACGGAAGGCGTGGCTGAAGTTTGGCACTGACGCCATGGTCATAGCAGCGTCAGCCAATGAAATTTAAAATGTATCCTCAGTTTGCTGCTCTTGAACAGGATGAACGTGATTGGCTGCCGCCTGGCTACTGTATTTGCATAGAGCGATCCTATTGGCTGACGCTTCCGTCTGCGGCGCTTCACTGGCGTTGCTCGCGGCAGAAGTTGAAAAATTCTCAACTTCTGCCGCGAGCAACGCCAGTGAAGCGCCGCCGACGGATCCACAATTCTTTTCGGCAACGCTTGACGTCACCCATTCAAAGTCAATGGGAAGCGTTGACGCTCACGCCCCGTGTGAACGTACCGTAAGACCTCCGTTCATCTTCGGAACACAGTTTAAGATATTTTTGATTTAGTCCGAGAGCTTTCTGTCCCCCCATTGAAAATGTATGTACGGTATACTGTCCATGTGACTACAGTGGCTCAATCTTAAGTTTATCAAGCGACGAGAATACTTTTTGTTCGCAAAAAGTAAACAAAAATAACGACTTTATTCCACTATTCACTTCCTTCTCTCTGGGCCTCGAGTGAGTTCACGTAGTGTAATAGCGCAGCGCTTCTTCGTTGTACGTCATATGTAGGCTCACTATTGGCCAACGCTGGTCATGTGTGTGATGCGTGTGACGTATTTACACTACGTGAACTCACTCGAGGCCCAGAGAGAAGGAAATGAATAGTGGAATAAAGTCGTTATTTTTGTTTACTTTTTGCGCACAAAAAGTATTCTCGTCGCTTTATAAACTTAAGATTGAGCCACTGTAGTCACATGGACTACTTTGATGATGTCTTTATTACCTTTCTGGACATGGACAGTATACCGTACAGAACCGGACAGAAAGCTCTCGGACTAAATCAAAAATATCTTAAACTGTGTTCCGAAGATGAACGGAGGTCTTACGGGCTTGGAACGACATGAGGGTGAGTCATTAATGACATAATTTTCATTTTTGGGTGAACTAACCCTTTAAGTATAACTTTAAAAAAAGTTGAATTGTTGAAAAGTTGCTTGAATTAGTTTGATGAGTTAATGTAATGTAAAAAAAATACAGTATGAATAAATAAATGGAGGAATACATAAAAACAAACAAACAAATAAATGACTCACCTCAAGCCCAAAAGATCCTCATACAAAATATATATACATAAAGTTAGTTTTAATTAAAATCATTGATCAAGCTTAATTTGACCTACAGAAATTTCTAGTTATGTTAAATAGACAATAATGCAAACGCCTGGCAAAAGTTTTTTTGTGTGTGTGTGTGTGTGTGTGTGTGTGTGTGTGTGTGTGTGTGTGTGTGTGTGTGTGTGTGTGTGGTTAAATTGATAATTATATTCAGAAAAGCAGAAAATTTGCTGTGGAAAATTTACCTTTTATAAAATGTAATGCTACTTGTGTATACATTTTTTTTGAATAATAAAATATATTTATACTGTGTCTGTCTGTCTGTATGTACGTATGTATCTATCTATATACATTATATGCATGTGTGTGTATGTATATGTACATGTGTATATACAGTGTATATATATATATATATACAGTATAGATAGATAGATAGATAGATAGATAGATAGATAGATAGATAGATAGATAGATAGATAGATAGATAGATTATGTGTGTGTTAAATATATAGTATTTTAAAGCAAGAATACACAGTAAAACTAAATTCAGTAGAAAAACAGATAATGTCCATGTAGCAGAAAATTACCAGTAACATTTCTGTTAAGCTTAAGGACAATTCCCTTCAAACCTAAAACGCAACACAATGCGGTGAGTAATTCAAAATTGTGCCTTATTCATACATGCTTTTCTTAAGAGTGTTCAAAAATGAGCCCACTCCAGTTATTCAATATTATTCCCTATGGTTTGAAATCACCACACACACAGCCTGTCACAGCGTAATTAATGTTTTTCTCTGTGACACACATTCGAGAGTTTTACAGTTTGTCAGAGCCACCAAACTCGTCTTGAAGAATGTTATCGTCACCCAGAAACACATCCAGACACACTCGCACATAAACACACATGTGTGCGCCCACGCGCTTATCACACACACGGTGAGTCATAGCAAGGACATGCAGACGAGCAACCATCCTTTTCTCTTCATCTCATGTAGGTAATGGTCGATGTATGTTGTGTTTGGTAAAACTGTATCGCACGTTGTGGGCGAAGAGTGTGTTTGAGTATGGAGAACCCTGTCTGGTCTAATGAAGGCACTAGGTTACGATATTTTTAGATTCTGCCTCAGAGGAGGGGAGAAAACCTCCAGCTAAGAGATGTCACTCGTCTGTTGCCTTTGCCTTTCTCCACAACACCCACTCAAGCTCTCCTTCCTCTGATTCTTCATCCCTCCTTCCCTCCCAAAGGGATCTCAGATCAAGAATATAGAAAAATGAGTCATTCGCTTCATTTCGCTCTCCAGTGAATATAGGGATGTGGGATGCCAACCGCAAATATATGAAGTATACAATCCATATCAGGCTTTCTAAAAATACACAGAAACTTGCATATGTTCCGGGTTCAAAACAAGTTCAAAACACTATCGTCGGCATCTGTGGCATCTTGTCCCTCGGCATGTCAAAATAACTAAAATTCATGGTTACGGTAATGCGCTTACAATAGAAGGCTATGGGGAAAGACTTTCTGAAGGCTTGAAAAGCAGAAATATTCATTCTACAATACAAAAATGTGTGTATAGTTGTCTTATTATCCAAGTGGTGGAACTACTTTTCTGGGCGGATGAATGTTTGTTATTGGGCAAGCTATTCAGCTAAGTTACTAATAAAAATTAGCTAGGATTAGCTGACAACTTTAGCAAAAGTAGCTTAGTGGTGGGACTACTCTTCCGGGCGGATGAACGTTTGGTTATTTTGAACATAACAACGGTATTGAGCAAAGTATTCAGATTAGCTAGCTAAGCTACTAACTAAAAAGTATCTTAGGGCATGTTTACACAACAATGATGTAGAAAAAACTGAAAAATTGTTTTCTTTGTACAAATGACAATGTTGTCAAAACCATCCCGATAACATGGATCCGTGAAAACGACTAAAATGGTTGTATTATTCATGCCAGGCCAGTAGATGGCGATCTCACTTTGTAAAGAAACACTACGCGCCTATATAGACTGAACACTTAATACGCATGCGCATGATGTCACTGGATTTGTAGTTTACAAAGAGACGATAACGATAATGATAACGATTTCAAAAGTTTGCACCGTTTTCGTGTAAATGATCGGACAAGCGGTCAAAGTTTTCCGTTTTTAGTTGAAAACGGTGTCATGTAAACGGCTCTTTAGATAAGCTGAAAGTTACACTTTAACAAAGTAGCTAGTTCCAGTTCGAGCTGTATGTAGCAAAAGTATCTTGCTACATGGAAGCAACTTCATAATTTTTTTCATATATGATAGTAAAAATAGAGGCAGGTTGATGAAATGCCTATTTGGTAGACATCATCTCCGGAAGAGGTATAAAAACATTACAATATTGTAATTTGTTGAAGACACGAGGTAAAACACATCATCAACAATGCTAAAACGCTAATTCTACCACCTCACTACTGTGAAATAACTAAATAGAAATAATACTAATAGCTTTACTATTTTTAGCGATGCTACTGTCCATCGCTACCATGCAAACACAACTTTGCCATTTCTGGTATAATTTTGCACATTGTAGCAGGTTTTCTGGCTTTAAATGGTTATTTAAATATAGTTGAGAAGTGGCTATAACTTTGCTAGTAAACATTTGTATCGTCATAGTCTCATGCTAACACATGTATACTGTAGAATTATGTTGGTATATACTTTCAAAACGTATTTCAAAAGTCATTTGACTGCAGTGTTGTGCCCCACTGACTTTCATTGTACATACATTAGCCTATACTGTAAACATGACTTGAGAGTGAAACGATGAAATAGGTTCTGTGGTAAATGAAAACACGACACGGATGCTGTCAATACGGCTTAACTTGAATTGAGCCCCAAACATTCCTTCAAGAAGCGTCATTCCCTGTGAAAACATTTCATGAAGGATTGTAAATGGTTGTCATAATTAAGGGTCTTCCAGGGTGGAGAAAGTAGGAGGACCGTTCAGCCCTGGCCTGCAGCAATCTCCCGCGGCATGGGGTGAGATCCGAAATCCAAAAAATCCCTCGGCCTCTCATTTTCCCTGTGTTTCCTCTTTCTCTTCCCCCCTCCCGTATGTGTGGGAGTCAGAAAGCCAAATCCACTCAGCTAGAATTAAAGGCAGTGACCTGCAGAGACGGACGAGGAGGAAACAAAAGACTGAATCAGCTTCATCTGTGCCAGAATCATCAAAATCGTATAGCTGGGTGCTTTCTATCGCAACTGTAGGTAGTAAAATAACAGGCTAACGAAGAAATTAAGTATTTATTGTCACCATGAAATCATCATGGACCATTCTTATTTTTATTTTATGGAATAGGCTATTGCAGCATTTATTATAAATGAATAATCCGTTCAAATTAATTATTTATTTATTTATTATTATTTATGCGCCCTCACAATCTTTAGTCTAAATAACTCCCCTCGCTCTAGCAGCGACATCTCTTCTCTTCTCTGATGATGCGTTAACTGGCTCGAGGGCGGGGCTACCTGTCACTCACATGAGATCGACCAATAGCAAACCACAACCATGCAACCAATTCCCAATGGACAAAATCAAGTCCTGTCCTACATTTGTTCTTGTTCGAGAATATATAAATGTCACAATAGGGAAGAAAAGATCGCAAATTCCGCTTTGTGCCGACTTTAATCGGATTGCTGATTAAATAAGTCAATTCAACAGTGAATGACCAATAATTCTGTTTTAAGTGAAATTGGTAATACTGGCTTTCTAGACAAGTGAATATAAACGTGACAATCCAAGTGTCTGAGGTCAGTATGTCTGTAATGAGAACAGCTGTCATCACATTGAAACTGGACAATAAGTTCATACCAGGTAGAACAATAGGGTGTTTTTCACATCTAGAGTTTGCTCATGCAGGGAAACCCCTGGAACCCTCGAAACTTTCCAGCTGAATGTCTTTGTCATCTGCATCTAGATGATTGTCTCAGATGCTCATACATTTACAATAAGGTATGAGAATGTGCTTCCGCGTAAACAAAAGAATGGACTTAAATAGAAGGTTGAAGTGGGGGAATACAGAAACAACAATGAGGATCTATTCTAAGGTCTCGTTTTAAGTCTTGAAATACTTTTTGGTATTGATTGAAATATAATGCTATAATGTACATATGTTCCATCAGTCAAAGTCAGCAACTCTGTGCTCCAAACACAACTGAATCCAGTAGAGTTTGATGTTAGCATGCAACAACGTTAGCATGCAACAACGACCACAGTTTCCGGGTCGAACAGATCCCAAAAGCAAAATGGCTGTTGAGATTAAAAGTATTATTAAAGTGGTCCAGACCATTCGATTCTAGGCCATACGATAACTTTGTTTGATGATCAGACCAAAATTTACTTGCCTCAAATTCTTTCCCTCCACTCTTGCTCTCAGCAGTTGTTTAGGTATGAATAATAATAAAAAAATGTGTTGCCTTAAATTGAGTGCAAAGGTTTACTTTAAAATGGTCTTAATTCAAATAAAGCTCAAATAAAGTCATACAGGTTTGGAACAACATGAAGGTAAATGACAGAATTTTCATTTAGGTTATGTGAACTATTATTTTAATTGCGACATAACAAGACACAGTTCTCCACTGTTGACACCGACTTGACCCACTGTGCCATACACTCACAACAACGTGATCTGATTATATGTAATTCTTAAGCTCTGCTGGCTGACTCATGGTTCATTCTTAAACCGTTACTTATGGTCATCTGCTTGTGCATGTAATAATAAACAACTGAAGCTCTTATTCTGACTTATATGATCCAGCTCTTGGCCTTAATGAAGGAATATTAGTGAGAGCCTGTGAAGAATCTTGTGACTGCATCTTCTCAACTGAGGTGGAGGTTGAGTTTGCGCCACTTACTCATCTTGACGTCGATCCATTTACAGCGGCCAGTCATTTTCCACCCTCCCTCACTCAGACACAGAGAGATCCTGACTGAGAGAAAGACTTTAGCTATATTTTTAGCAATAGAGTTTGATGTTAGGATGTTGCTAAGCTAACATCACAACACTAATAAGCACAAAAATATATATCAAATATTGAGTCGATTTGGTCCAAAATAGTACATTTGGATATTTTATAAATACTTTCCCGGTAATTAATAAAATATACGCAGATTTACACTCAACATTTCTTTGGACTTGTCCGCCATCTTGAACACATTTTCCATTCTCTGTGAATGACGTACGTAGTGCTTCAAAATGATGCCAAAACACGGTATCTTAGGATGTTGTTGCAAAATCCTTTGCATCATGATGTTATTCCCTAAAAATGCTGTCTACACAGCTGATAAAAAGATGTTAGGTTTTGCTAACATTCAAACGCAACGGTTAACGGTTAGTGGTTTACAACCTTGCCAGAATGTTAGCCATAAGTTATGAGAATGTTCCCTGTTAGCTAACTAGCTCTTAAAACAGAGCTACTGGGTATGTCTAAATAATAATAAAGTAATTCTGAAACTGTCCACCTAAATCCATGTGAGAAGACACAGCTTTCAAAGTCTGTCTGTAAACTGAACATTTCCCTCACATGTGACAGAAAATAGACACATGCTGAGGCGCAGACCGCGATGTGGCTTCTCGTTCAAGATCAGACAGCGCCTGCGAGCACCTGGAGTCTGTGCTATTTTTACTGCTCCTGACTTAGAGCCGCTTTGTTCTTCTGAATAGAGAAGGCGAGGTACATTTATATGTATATATATATATATATTTATTTTTCCATGCCCTGTAGCACTGAAACATTAGAATGATCAGTAATACAGTCAGAGGGGTGTGTTGTGTGACTCAGGCCTGTGTGTGTGTGTGTGTGTGTGTGTGCTTTAGGAATGAGCCCTACTTTAAGAAACACAAATGAACATGATTGTTTGGCAGTGAACATTGTTACATAAATTCAAAGGTTTCGGTTTGACCTGACGCAATGTGCGAAATTTCAAACATATGAGGCATTAAAAGCTACATGCCGTTTTAGTTGAAAAAATGTATAACGTGGTGTTCCTGGAACGCTAGCTCAAGCTCCTGGAACGTTTCCATGTTCAGAAAGTCTTTTAACGCCTCTGCTTTTTCATCTCCGACTATTCTTGAGTGTCTGTTATTGATCAGCTAAGATGCATGGTTTACTGCGTGTGTCATAATGTGACCCACTGTATTACCGGCACACAGCTGTGAGTCTAGGAATATTTACCAATGTCAACATCATCATCATCATCATCATCATCATCATCGCCATCATCATCAGTCTGGGGGCGAGGCTTATACCAGGTGCCCTTTATATTAGATTAGTGTGAAGCCTCTTAATGGCAAAGAGCCATGACGGAAGAGTGTGTGTGCGCTGCATGGTACATCATTGACAGTATATATTAAGAAATGCATCGGTCAGCGAGGAATTTCTGTCAGGACTCCAGGAAGCACCTGCATCTGTGTCTAGAGCACAAAACTCATGTGGGTCCCATTGTGATTTTTTTTTTTTTTTATCCTACAACGTGCATACATCAGGAAGGCATTTTATACACGCACACACTCATGCTGTGGATAGAATAGGGAAGAAAGGGAATGACTCACACAGGGAGAAGATAATCAATGTACAGGAATGTTGTGTCAGGGCCTTCTAAAATGAGACAGACCCTTACATGGTACAATAATTTACCATGGTATTTTGAATTACAACTATATTTGAATCGTAATTATGACATAGAAATTCATCTATTCGACTTTTTATCTCATAATTTTGACCTTTGTCTCATAATTATGACTCAGTATGTCTACTTTATCTCATAATTTTGACTTTCTGTCATACTTTCAGTTTTTTAAATCTCATGATATAACTTAGTATTTCATAGTTGACGTGTCGTAATTTTGAGTATCTCACAAAAATGACTTAGTATGTCAATTTCGACTTTATCTCATAATTATGACTTGTCGTAACTTCAACTTTATCTCATAATTTCGACTTTCTGTCATAATTTCATTTTTTTAAATCTTATAATATAACTTAGTATTTCATAATTGACTTAGTTATGATGACATCATTTTGACTTTATCTCACAAAAATGACTTTTGAATGACAAAAATGACAATTTCAACTTTATTTCATAATTCTGACATTTCAAAATTCTAAATTATGTAATTCATAATGTTATTTTTTAATCTCATATATCTTAAAATTTCATAAATGACTTAGTATGTCTCATAAGAATGAATTTATCTGATAATTATGACTTAGTATGTCGTAATTTTGACTTTATTTCACAAATATGACTTAGTATGTCACAATTTCAACGTTATCTCATAATTCTGACATTTCATGTCAGAATGACAAAATGATGACTTAGTATGTCATAATTTTGACTATCTCACAATTATGACTTAATATGTCATAATTTAGACTTTATCTCATAATTATGACATTTTATGTCATAATGACAAAATGACGTAGTATGTCATAATTTCAACTTTAATCTCAAATGTAATCTCATATAACTTAGAATTTCATAATTATGCCTTAGCATGTCTCATAATTATGACTTAGTATATTGTAATGTTGACTTTTTTATCTCACAAATGTGACTTAGTATGTCAATTTCAACTTTATCTCATAATATGGACTTTTTATCTCATACTCAAGTCACCTTTATTTATATTGCGCTTTTTACAAAACAGATTGTTTTAAAGCAAGATCTAGAAGAAAATGGCGTCATAGTCCAGCTTAAGTAAATTCAGTGATTGTTCATTTCTGTTGAAAAAAAAAGTTATTAATTTTGTTCATTTAGTTCATATATATATATATATAGCCGCTCTGGAGAAAATAGTGATGTCATCGTCCAGCTCAGTTCAGTTCTCATATAATGGTGTCAATGCAGGTAGATCAATAATATTGGTGAATATGAAATGTCCCCAACTATAAGCAAGCCAAAAGCCAAAAGCCAAAGGCGACAGTGGCAAGGAACCAAAACTCCATCAGGTGACAGAACGGAGAAAAAAACCTTGGGAGAAACCAGGCACAGTCGGGGGGGCCAGTTCTCCTCTGGCCAACAAACGAACAGTGTATGATTATGATTCAGGCAGCATTACAGGTCAGAAGTCAGATTGGATCAAAGCATTCAGAATATTATCCAGTTCCATCTGGTTGAAGATCAGATTCATCACGCCGGTATGGAGACGGGTTGAGGATCAGTGCTGATGGCAGTCGGCCATATATATATATAAACTATAATAATAAAACACAGACAATCCAGTTTCAGTGAATTCAGACTCTATTGATCCTCCTCATTTAACACACACTCACTCATGTACACGCACAGTTACATGCAATTACTCGTAATTTTTGCCTCTCAGCCTTTATTGCCATTCATTTTCGAGTGTGAGGGAGAGCGGCCGTGTGTTACCCCAACACACTGTGATGTCATCAGCCGAGAGATTACACAGGGCCATATGGGTGACGGCCTGCCACAGTAATCCTCCAACTGCCTGCTCTTCCTGTCACACACAAACACACACACACACACACACACACACACACACACACACACTCTCTCTCTCTCCTCACTGTGGGATGCATTCTGGGAAATGTTGGGCCCTCGTACCGTGAAAACCATTACTCATAAGGTAATAAAACAATATTTTGCTTATGTTGCGTAATCTGATGCAGTGTACATGTACACAGTGAGTGAAAACAAAGGTCTGTTGTATATTTCTTTGGCTGGTGATGTATAATCGCATTAGTGTGGGATTATGAAGAACGAATATAGGCCAGGTGGATAGAGTGAAGCGGAAGTTTATTACGTGTAATTTGCCATTCACCTGCGCTGCCAAGAAAATGTTTTTCACTGTATTGATGTCTGTTTTGATACTTGATTTAGTGTATATACACAAACTGGTAGAGATCAAATACAAATGCAACCAATAAAGCCCCGAAAAGGACGATAACTATAACGATAAGCATTATAGGAAAGTCCACCCCACAACTGTAACGATAACGACAAAGAATAATAATTGAATGTTGGAACGATTTTTTTTTATATTTTTTATCAGAATCATTCTGCTTTAAAGAGCTGAAGACTAAACTGCAGCGCACGCTTATAATAGACAGAACGATATTGTGCGCTGGTTTGGATGCTAATAGTTATTGTTAAGGGCAATTTACACCACGACGATAACTATAACCATAACGTTTTATCAATCTTCTAATTCTTTGAAAATACTGGATGTCCACACCACAACCAGGGCCGGCTCTAGCCCTTTGGTTGCCCTAGGCAAGATTGAGTTTTTGCACACCCCCCCCCCCCCCCCCCCCCCCCCCCCCCCAAAGTGAAATATCTCACTTTGCATGTAATGAGTCTATATAATATATTAGTTTCACCTTATAAGTTGAATAATTGAAATAAATGAACTTTTGCACGATATTCTAATTTTTCGAGTTTCACCTGTAGTCACTCCAACACTTCAACAAGCAAAATATTACTTAAATGATACACTCTAATAAATTGCACATACAAAAATGCTACAAAGAATGTTCATTGATGAACAAACAAAAATGCTCTAATAGTCACTCCAACACTTCAACAAGCAAATTATGACTTGAAGAATCAACTGTAAATTGTTTCACAAATTCTACAAAGAATGTTCAAGGATATTTACCAAATTGGATTAATTTAAGCAAATTATGACCATTAAACTGGTTTAACTATTCCTTCTACAAACAAATGTGCTATTATGGATAATGTATGTCCACTACAAAATTAAAATATTTAAGTTCTTTTAGTTCTATCTCAAATAATAAAATATTAACAGTTGTTTCTGCCATTTCTATTCACCTTCAAAGTAACTATAGCTAGCAAACTAACGTTATAGCTTAGTGACAGCAATGAAACGTCCAATATTAGGTGATGTAGGCTACAATACTAAGTAAATTTATTTCATTGGACACCTTAATAGCTAAGATGAGAAGACTTACTCTATACTGAGCTTTATTTTTTATCTTCTTCCTTTCTCCGTTTTCGTCCCTGTGCACCAGAGGTTTAGACCGCTTCATTTTCGATCAACGCGCCAGCAGCTGAGCACTTCCCTAACGTAACGTAACGCAACCCTCCCGCCCCCCGCCAATCCAGAAATGGTCGACAAAAATCATAAATTCAATCTAATAATCAGGTTGACAAGTAATTAAACGTGTGGTTGAGGGGGCGCCCTTTGCCCTTTGATCATGTTTAATAAACATGTTTTATTTCACGTTTCGTTCTAATTTTATGATTAATATGGGAAGTAGATAGGGCGACACTAGAGTGCGTCCGCGCCCCCAACACATTTGTCGCCCTAGGCAACCGCCTAGTTCGCCTATAGCAATCGCCGGCCCTGACCACAACTATATAACAATAAAGACACAGAAGAACGATATCGGCCGAATCACTTTCAGAACGATTTATTCCCAGCTAATGAACGATAATCAGCCAATCAGAATCCATCCTGTTTTAAAGAGCTCGAGCGGCAGATGGAACAAACAAAACGTTGTCATTACACTGTCAACTGATCAAAAAAAGTGAGAAACCCACTGCCTTAAAATTATTAAAGGAGAACTCCGGTCAATTTTAACATTGAGCTCATTTTTTTGTACATTTGGAGTGCTGTCAATACAGAGAACAACGACAAAAATCAGTGTTGCCTACACCGTGTTATCATCTTTTTAAAATTTGCACCCTGTTGACTTCAATGGGGCAAGTTTTAAACCTGCTTTTAGCCTCTTAACATCCTTGATGTGTCATTACAAGTGCACAGGTCATGTGAGTGATTCCTTCGGAGTGAACGCGGGTGAATCTGACTGCAGTAGATGTGAAAGATATGAATACAAATTATGTTTATTCAGCCAGCGCACATACCCGTGAACTCGGCAATCGATTACTGTGGACTTCGACCGAAAACAGGATGTAAATACAGGTATGAGCGCTGGCTGAATTAACATAATTTTTTATATATTTCTTTCACATCTACTGCAGTCAGATTCACCCGCGTTCACTCCGAAGGAATCACTCACATGACCTGTGCACTTGTAATGACACATCAAGGATGTTAAGAGGCTAAAAGCAGGTTTAAAACTTGCCCCATTGAAGTCAACAGGGTGCAAATTTTAAAACGAGGATAACACGGTGTAGGCAACACCGATTTTTGTCGTTGTTCTCTGTACTGACAGCACTCCAAATGTACAAAAAAATTTGCTCAATGTTAAAATTGACCGGAGTTCTCCTTTAAGTAAATAAACTAAAATTAAGTTGTGGAATTGTCAAGTTCACATAACTTGAAGTTTCATTTGGCTAATAATTTTAAGGCAACGGGTTTACTCACATTTGTAAAGTTAATTCAACTGATCACTTTTTACAGTGTGGACGCTATACATATCGCTAAAGTTAGTCACTGTAAAAAAAAATGTTGCTGCCTTAAATTTTTAAGTACAATCAACTTGGATGTTTAAGTCATTTAAACTTAAATTGCAAATAAATTAGCTTTAAAAAAATTAATTAAAAAAAAAACATTTATTTAAAAAGTAAAAAATTGCTTAACTTATTTTGATGAGTTAAAGCAATGTAAAAACATATGTTGTCATAATTTATAGATCATATAGGCTCCTTTTTTAAGGTCTAGTTAGTTATTTATGTGATAGGGCCATAAGCCCACCACACGGCTGACCGCTTTTAAATATTTTCAAGGATATTTAGAGGAAAAGGGATTGGAATTACAAGAAAATGACACAATGTGTGGAGAAGTGCCGTGATGAACTGATGATAAATGTTCAGGATTCGCTTCTATCACACTTTCGACTAAGGGCGGGTTTAGTCAACAGAACGTAGGCGCGCTCCCGTGTCGGTGTGTCCATATATGGTTCGTGACGTCAAGCGCCGGAGGTTCATTCATATAAAACCGATCCGACGGAATCCCCTTGGAGGAAATGTAGACTCAGGCACAGTAAGCAGGGTTTAGTAGGCAACCTACACCCCTGTAACATCCGCATCCCAAATAAAAGCGGTCCTCCACATTTCACTTTATCGCTTCAACATGAAGGTCTCCAGCATAGACTGCCGACGCCTGAGGAAGATCATACGGAAGGAGAGTGGAAGTTGTCTTATTGTGGACTGTAGACCGTACTTCTCCTTCTCCAGCTCGAGCATCAGAGGATCCGTCAATGTCAACTTGAATTCGGTGGTGGTCCGGAGGTCCCGCGGCGGTCCGGTACCGCTACAGTTCGTCATTCCGGACGAAGAAGCTTTGCTTCGGCTCCGGGAGGGCAGCATCTCCGCGGTCGTGGCTCTGGATGACCGCACACCTCATTTACAAAAACTGAAGAAAGAAAGTATCGCTCAGATTGTCATTAATTCGTTGTCGCACTTGGCGAGTACCGCGAGCATCTGCTTCCTTAAAGGTGAGTGAAGAATGTTCGATGGTTCGACTGTTTTGTTTAAAGTTTTCTCAAGAGGACGTGTTAAAATATTTTAAACTTTAATTTAATTGTTATGTATACATTTAGACTGACGATGTCAAAAAAAAAAAAAAAAAATTGTATAATTCTTAAATATGCTCTGAATTGTACGGATATAATTACATTTTAATACCGAAACTAATAGGCTATGTACTTTTTGGATCCTATATATATATATATACACACACACACACACACACACACATACACACATATATATATACACGAGTATATATAGCCTATAAATGTCTATAGGTATATATATAATGTCATTTCTGATTCAAATTAAAGGTTTTAGATCAAATAAATCAATTTAGAATCTTGACATTCTAAAAGTAAATAAAGAATTAGGCCTACATATATATTTATATAGTAAAATTATATACAATAAATAATGATGAAAGTGAATGTGAAATTTAAATGATACATTTTTATTATATAGGCTATATTATCATACAACACTTATAATTTTACATTTAAGTTCAACATTCACTGTTATGCTGTTGAATTAATAGGTAGTTTGATATAGCAGATCAAGCTTTTGTCTGGTTTTCAAGAGCTAAATTCTAGTTGTGCGTCAAAGGACGGATGAGTCAGAGAGGGAAGTATGAGAACCAATACATTAATATTTATAGCTATACCATACCATATTATTACTCCGTCCAGTGATTCAAACGTACTCGGATTTTCTAATTGGCCTATTAAACAATGTGCAGCAACTGGGAGATTTTGAAGAATGAAAAGAGCTCATGAACATCCGTTCACGCTCCCTTTGTTAGTGGGATTTGCTTTTTGCCTCTCACACTCTGATCAGCTTGATCTGCTACACGAGGAGCTCTTGATAAGGCGAACGACTCAACAATCCTTGAACACTCATAATAACTGCGCATTTCTCATTGCAGGAGGCTACGAGAACTTCCATTCCCATTACCCCGAGCTTTGCACTGAAACCAAGTCTGTGGACCTGAGTGAAGACAAAAGCGAGAGAGGCGTCAGCAGTCACTGTGACAAATTGGCTTCTCACCACAAACCAGACTATGATCAGGTAAGAGAGAAGAAAGCAAACTGTTGTTTCCTCATTTTAACCCACTTCCACCGAAACCACTTCCCCTAAACTGTGGGAATTTCTGCAACAACTCCCCCTCGGAATACAAAGAACAGGCCATGTTGTGAAAGATAATGCTTTATATAATATATAACACATATACATGTGAGGTTATTATGGCTGTTGACAACCATCCGTCTATACCCAAGAGTCAAAGTTTCAAAGACACCCAGTGGACATCTGAGGTCCTTTTATGTCTGACCTTTGCTCATGCAATTCAAACAGTGCCTGTGCACCACCTGTTGGTCTTCCCTGAGAGTCAGAGTTCTGATATCTGTGTTTTATTGTCATTGTTCAGGGCCGGCCGGTGGAGATCTTGCCTTTCCTGTACCTGGGCAGTGCATATCACGCCTGTAGACAGGACTATCTCAGTGACCTCCGCATAACAGCGCTGCTGAACGTCTCACGCAGGGACTCTCGGCCTGCCAAAGGACAGTTCGACTACAAATGGATCCCGGTGGAGGACAGTCACACGGCAGACATCAGCTCACACTTCCAGGAAGCCATAGATTTTATTGGTAAATATTGTATATGTACTATTTTATTTATATATATATATAGAGAGAGAGAGAGAGTGAGAGAGAGAGAGAGAGAGAGTCAACATCTTTACTGTTATGTAAACGTCACACGTAAAACCATTCCCAGAACTCAGCACTGACCTATAGATAGGACAGCTTATTTCAGGTCGTTTAAAAATAAGACTTCCTCTGCCTCACTAACACATAATTTCCATAATCTGACCTGAGTCCCTTTACTTACACCTACAAATTCCTTGATAAACTTGTGTTCTGGGAAATGCAATTAAGAGCAACTCATGCAGAAACAAATAAGATGAAACATGTACAGTGATAAATGGACGCGTCACTGTGAGTCACGGGTTAGACTAATCCAAGATCTTTCGTATCATAGGCGTGGCCAGTGTGTCAGTGGATGAGTCGATGATTATTTGTTATAGGTGTGTGTGTGTGTGTTCTATATAAATGGACTGAAATGTGTTTTGAAGGTTGTGCACTGCTTTATTATCAGGTAAATGTGTTTACACAATGATTTGACAGCATTTAAAGTCTGAAATGGAAGTTGCTATAGTCTTTCCTTCCCTTTGTGACGTATAAACGAGTAGAAAACATGTTCTCGAACAAGAAAAAATGTAGGACGGGACTTGATTTTGCCTATTGGGAATTGGTTGGATGGTTGTGGTCTGCTATTGGTTGATCTCATGTGAGTGACAGGTAGCCCCGCCCTCGCGCCAGTAAACGCATCATCAGAGAAGAAAAGAGATGTCGCTGAAAGAGGGAGGAGAAGATATTTTGATTGAAGATTATGAGGGCGCATGAATTCAAAAAATAATGATGATAATGAATAATGATAAAACATTTATAATATAAAAACAAGAATTGCCCGTTTTGATTTCATGGGGACTTTAAGGCGATGTATGGGTGATTCTCAACCTGTCAAAAACATGGTTCACCATGTATAATATATTAAATGATATAGCCTACCTAAATTGTACTTAAAACAGTAAAAAATAATATCATTATATAATATGCATAATTGTAATGATTGCTAGACCGTCTTTCATTTATGCTGATTTGAATTAAAAAAATCATGTTATTACAGGTTTTTTTACTGCATTGTAATAATTATAAAAATCAATTGTCGGAAGGCATTACAGTAATGAGGGAAATATTCGACACAATACAAAATATCTTAGTGGTTTTAAAATAAGCCTAATTTTCTTGATGTAAAATATAAATATACACTATAAATATAAATATACATTTTTTGTTCATTTTGATGTTGGGGTGAAATATACTCTACACGTTGGTTTTGTGAGACTAAAGCTCCCTGTGTGATCTGTATTCATATTGCAGTCATCATATAGCAACATTTCTTTTACATTTACCTGAATATAGACAATAATACGCTATCATTTGGTCTCTCGCAGGAAAGCGATAGCAGTGAAATGAAAGAATAATCCATGGAAAGCGTCGGCTAATGAGTGTGTGGTAATATTTAGGCGCATTAGCGAGTGTGATAGTCATTATGACGCCCACAGCTCGGCCCCGCTCCGCTCCAGATGGGCTTCAGGCGTGATTCACACCAGCAGGTTTTGCTTTAAAGAGACCTGCAGCGAGGGATCTCGCATGAACACGCGCAACACTTCCCTGTGTGTGTGTGTGTGTCGTTGAGAGAAATAAGTCTGGTATCAGTATTGAATTACAAAGAAATACGCAATCTATGCTTTAATGGTGTGAGTGTGTGAATATATGGCTTTATGAGTCAGAACCTTCGAGGTGGAAATGAAACTGATATGACATTATGATAAAAAAGGGTCAGGGAGGAAATGAGTTAGAAGAGCGATAATGGACTGTATATATCAGAAAATAACTGTGAAAAGATAACCAGATGATTATTTTACTCCATCGTGCTAACAAATATGCTCAGATATACTCAAAATAGGTGGTTTTCCCCAAAAAGTCTGAACATTTTGTCCGCCAAACCGCTGCGTAAAAGTACGTTCTATATAGTATGAATGTAATCTGGACGTACTACATTCGTTTTCGTTACATTCGTTATGTCCCTTCACTGCCATTCATAAATCCTCTCCCGAGGCCTCATGGGATAGTAAAGTGTCCATCGAATGCACACTTCAGAATCTCGCAGGAAAGAGTAGGTCATCCGGGTATTTTTTGCCTACTCTTTTATGAGTACTGTGATACTTCTTTGGTCACATATTGTTTTTCGCCTACTATATAGTAGGGAAGTATGCGATTCCAGATGTAGCCAATGAGTTGTTTGTTTGAGTGTTCTAACCAGCCCAGCATAGCAACACTGGCTCAACCAATGGCCATATGTTTGGGGCGTGGCTTAGTTGCTTGCGTGGCAGATGAGTGGCTTGATTTGGAAATCTTGTTTGAAAACAGTAACTGCAGTAGTAACTTTAAAAAAAATAAAGTCTGACTTGAAGCTTGACTTAAAAAAAAACCATGGTGTTATTTCAAGAGCTTTCATAATGAATTCATGTTCTTTTCTCTCCACAGAACGTGTGAAAGAAAAGGGAGGTAAAGTGCTGGTCCACTGCGAGGCTGGAATCTCTCGTTCTCCCACCATCTGCATGGCGTACATCATGAAAACCCAACGGTTGCAGCTGGAGCAGGCTTTTGAGGTCATCCGAAAGCGGCGTGCCATAATCTCGCCCAATTTTAGCTTCATGGGTCAACTACTGCAGTTCGAGTCGGAGGTGGTTTCTTCCACGCCTCCATCCATCACTCCTGCCGCTCAGGAGACGCCCACCTTCTTTAGTGGTGACTTCACACTCGAAACTGAGAGCTTCAAGTCCTCGGTTTTCACCTTCCCTACCTCCTTCCTGACACCAATGCCCATCCAACCATCGGTTCACCAGTTCAAACTGAGTCCAATAACTGCGCTGCCTTAAAATGGCTGCCGACTCACTGCAGTCTCAGTGTACTTGAAAAATAAAAGGACGAACAGAACAAAGCAATGGACTATCACAGGGAATAAAAAGGTTTTCATATTAAAAAAAAAGAAAATCATGGAAGACAGTGGTAGCTTTTTGATTTTTTTGCCTTAGAGAAAACCACTGCACAATGATTACACTGCAATACCTGCCTTAGCTTGATGATGTTCTGTCTATCAACAGCGCCAATGGGCAAATTAAATTATTGTTTTTTTTTTAAACAGTTTCTTTTTTATGAATTGTGGATCTGTTAATAAACGTTTTTACAGTGTACATTTTGTTCATGGTGTTGGCTTATTACCAGCAGGTATGAGTTACATTCCTCTACATACGTTTTAAACACATTCTGCAGATATTCCCCCAAAACCAGTGCCAGGTGAAAAAGACGTACTATTAAATGTATTAAAAATGTACTTGAGTATGTTTTTAGTACAATAAAAATATACTATAATACATTTTTAATAAATGTAACAGTACGTCTTTTTCACCTGCATGGGGAAAGTCAACAGTAATTCACAGAAACATGCTTTTGTCATGAAAGGAACAATATACCACCCTATGCAATTGTTATTATACTGACAGATAGGGCTAAAATACCCTCATGAAAAAATATGAACTTTAAAGGGTTAGTTCACCCAAAAATGAAAATTATCCCATAATTTACTCACCCTCAAGCCATCCTAGGTGTACTATATGACTTTATTATTTCAGCCAAACACAATCGAAATTATATTAAGTAATATCCTGGCTCTTCCAAGCTTTGTAATGGCATTGAATAGTTCCAGAGTTTTTGAAGCTCAAAAAAATGCATCCATCCATCATAAAAGTAATCCATATGACTCCAGGCAGATAATAAAGGCCTTCTGAAGCGAAGCGATGCGTTTTTGTAAGAAAAATATAATTTTTTATAGATTTATAAACTATAATCACTGGCTTCCGGTAACGGCCGTACGCGAGTCGAGTTCCGGACGAAGAGTGACCTCTGACCCGATGCATGACATATATGTAGGAGTAGTGTAAGCTTTGGTGAGAGTAGAGTGAGTGAACCCTTTAAGGAGCCATAGTAAAAAAAAAAAAGACACAACAGTGACCTCTGCTGTGATAAATACTGCATCAGTATAGATATATACTGTATATAGCCTACTAAAATATACCTTTTAGTGGAACATAAGCCCCTTTTCACACCACACAAAAAAATAAGGCAAATTTAGGCCTATTTCAGTCCACATTTAAGATGCACGTCGAAAGTAGTTTTGGCGCCTTAAAAACATTTTCCTCAACAAAAATCATTTGCAATAAAAGCTCTTGTGATGCAATATTAAAATATAGCGCAAATTACTCACCCACTATTTGGAAAAAAAGACGAAAAAAATAGACTTTTGGCTTCATAAAAGTTCTGCACGCAGGAACACAAACCAAATCTGACTGAATCCAGATCCAGATCAGACGAGAAGCAGTTTGGATTCTGTTCTTCTGTGTAGACTGACTGGATATTAATGTAAATATAATGTAAATAATGTGGATAATAATATAATAAGAATAATCTGGATCAGATCATTCTAAAATAATGATCACCATTTCATTATCATACTATTTTGAGAGAAATACTCAGTGTAGTAAGTAACCCAGAATTAATTGTGTGCTGCAGTTCAGTTATGCAGGAAAGCTTTGTGTGAAAGAAATATTTTGAATGATTTCATATTCATGTGACAGCTACTCAGCTATAAATATATAACAGCTTCTAAATCGGAATTATGAAATTAAAAGTGTCATAATATGAGATAAAAGTCGAAATTATTACGTCATAATTATGACTAAATCATAATTATGAGATTAAAAAGTAGAAAGGTTGAATTCTTTACCATAATTATGACTGTTCATGCCTAATGTAGACTTGTATGTAATAATACCGACTTAGTATGTCACACTTATGACTTTGAATGTCATAATTTTGACTTTGTATGTCATTACTGTAACTGTACGATCAACTAGTCTATGGATCATAATCAATAGTTGTTTTCTTATGTGGTGGAAATGGGCTCCCATACTTTTCTGTGAAATAAAGAAAAATGTAATAAAAATGAAAAAGGGAATATAAATAAACGAAACAATACAATAATATCAAGAGTTTATTCTACAGCAGCTGTCTTGGCGCCCAATCTCTTCCACGGCGGACTAATCTAACTTTACAAAATAGGGGTAACGTTATGGACGAACTAGATATGATACTAAAGTAAAGCAATGAGTTAATTAAACATTCAACTAGTACATATATAATTAATTTGTCTTGAAAATTTGAGAACCGTTCGGTCCATTTACTGCTCCTTTAAACATTTATTATAAATTATACTTATATGTCCCCCTAAAAAGTAAAATAGAATCGTCCGTTCGTCCCGCCTCTGTCGCCATTTTGATTGTTATGTCTGCTTCGTGAGGGGAGGGAAAATAAAATTTGATCGTACAGAAGAGTAAATATCGGACAAATTTATTCAGTGTGCAGACATATTTATCTTAACTCAAGCCCTTCTTCTCTCTGAGGAGGAGGGTGTTAAATTCCGCTTTGTTCGGCTGGTTCCTGAGGAGAGTTTTGTGCATAAACCGCCATGTACATTAAACAGGTGAGTGAGTGAGATGCTACTCACGCGTTGCGTGTAAAATGATGATATATAGGTTGAATAATGATATTAAACTACCTATTTACATTTTTAAATATCAAATGTGCACAAACATAAGTTTTTGTTAATTTTGAGCTCGATAGGTTGTAAGTTTTAGCGAGTGTATGGCCTTCAATGAAGTTAGCATTAGCTTTAGCATTAGCTGTCAACCCCCCCCCCCCAAACATTGCAATGAAGTATTTAATATTTCTAAACCTCTCATATTGAAATTAACTTTAATTTGCTGCTGCCCATCATATGTGAGGATACTGCTAGTAGAAAATTAAGCTATTTATCATGTAAATACTTGAACTCCGTTATGTATTATGTAATTCATAATACATAAAGTGTTGTATACACAAACATCTCTGTAAGTTTTTGTTTAGATTACACTCTTTATTTGAGAGCAGGTTTTACTTTCAGTATATTTGGAGGAAACACATTCTAGCAGGCTGTATTGCTATAACACTATGTTGACGTTTTATATTTAATATAATTGTCTTTCAGGTTATTATTCAGGGGTTTCGCAGCTACAGAGATCAGACTGTGGTTGACCCCTTCAGCTCCAAACATAATGTCATAGGTATGATTTTCATCAGATTTGTACATTTTGAATCAAATTGTTTGCTTTTTACATTAATAAACTTTTGAAAAAAAAAAAGTTTTAGCATTTGTTTAAAAAAAAAATCACAAATCAACAACATCTTTTTTTTACAGTTGGAAGAAATGGATCAGGAAAGAGTAACTTCTTTTATGGTAAGTAACTATTTTTTATAAGGGTGCTCCGATCAGGATTTTTGGGGGTGATAACCGATCACTGGGAGCCGTATTGGCCAATACGATCACCGATATAGATCACCAAAATAAATAATAGCTACTATTCTTAACAACAATGTATTTTAAGTATAGTAAAAATGAAGAGTTGAGGAATTATCATGAATTGACAACTCTTTATTTACTGGCAAGCAACATTCCCTCTCTTAGAGGAGATTAGTAAAGCTGAGAGATTAACAAATATAGCATTCATATGAAGTAAATAATATTTAAACAACAGTCTTTATCAACAATAATTAAAACCACTGTGTAGTTTTCACTACATAAATTAAATTAAATTCGATTAATTCTACTAAATCTGCTTAAATGAGTGATTTTTCTTGTTGTCTTTTGTTGTTTGATTAACATTAATAACATTAAAATGGATTATTAGGCTGCTGTCACTTTATAACTGAACGCACAGATCCAATATACTGTTACACATGCAGCTTATTTCCCAACTGTTTATGTTCACTTAAGACATGACGTTGTTTAAGCGAATACTCACTAAGCTGGGCATTTTGACAAATTTCTGTGTGTATTTGACTCTGTAGGCGCGAACCCGAAGCTCAAAGTTCACTTTGCTTGTTTGTGTTACACTCCGTCTCAGAGCGCGCACACAGAAAGCCCCGTGGAGAACAGTATCTCTTCCGCGGCTTAATGTAATTTTAATAACTTTATTATCAAGGATATTGTCCTGCAGTTTAGCAACAGTAGACTGTATTTTATGACAATCACTGTTTGGGCTTTTAGGGAGGAACGAAAGCGCACCGCTGTGAAGGAAAGAAATGTACTAAAATATCACAGCTCTAGTTTCTTGCTGTCGTTGCAATATCTCCGCTCTCCGCAGAGACGTTACAAATTTATTGTCCTTTCCAGACACCTGTAGAACTGCCAGACCGATGAATGTAGTGAAGCAATTTTAGCTGCGCATAGAAAAATTGTCTTGTGTGTTTTGCACCATCTGAATCAGACCACCGATCAAACTATATAAAACTATTATCGGCGACTGATCAAACGGAGCACCCTTAGTAATTTAATACCTCGAAACACTGACAGTGCTGGTGAATAGTTTGTTATGAGCACTTTTCATTTTTTCCCCCATCAGCCATACAATTTGTGCTCAGTGATGAGTTCAGTCATCTTCGACCAGAGCAGCGTCTGGCTCTGCTTCACGTGAGTAACATTATATTTTGTTTCAATAATTTAAAAACACCTTTGTTTGATAATTGATCAGTTATTTTATGTAAAAACATTTTAAGTACATTAAGTAATTTTCACTAACCATGCTAAACCATGTATTTTTTAGGAAGGCACTGGTCCTCGAGTCATTTCAGCCTTTGTGGAAATTATATTCGACAACTCTGACAACAGGCTGCCGGTAAGAAATGTGTCTTAAAGGCCCTGATATACTCAACGGTGAAGCTCTTTTTCGTTCTTTGTTTAGGGGTAAAAAGAAGTTTTAAATACTTTTGCATAGATATACTGTTAGGCAACATCCCAACGCCGTCCACGCTGCGGAGAGCGATGTTTAGTTGAACGTGTAAATATGTGATGTGCGAGAAAACCGCAGTGAAGAAAGCGTCTGATCATAGCGACGTGGATATGTTTGCATGAGCTCTGCAATTCGACACACCTGTGAAGTACACTACCGTTCAAAAGTTTGGGATCAGTACGATTTTTAATGTTTTTAAAAGAAGTATCTTCTGCTCACCACGGCTGCATTTATTTGATTAAAAATACAAACAAAAACAGTAATATTGTGAAATATTATTCCAATTTAAAACAGCTGTTTTCTATGTGTGAATATATAGTTAAGTGTAATTTATTCCTGTGATCAAAGCTGAATTTTCAGCATCTTCAGTGTCACATGATCCTTCAGAAATCATTCTAATATGATGATTTGATGCTCAAGAAACATTTATGATTATTATCAATGTTGAAAACAGTTATTTACACTTTTATTTCATGATGCTATGATGAATGGAAAGTTCAAAA
This sequence comes from Rutilus rutilus, assembly GCF_951802725.1. Lineage (NCBI taxonomy): Eukaryota > Metazoa > Chordata > Actinopteri > Cypriniformes > Leuciscidae > Rutilus > Rutilus rutilus. Next base: position 35,879,360 of record NC_140222.1, on the reverse strand, counting down.
GAACAGCATTTATCTGAAATCTACAGCTTTTGTAACATTAAACACTACCGTTCAAAAGTTTGGGGTCAATATTTTTGGGGGAAAGAAATAAAATAAATCAATACTTTTATTCATCAAGGATGAGTTACAGATATCAGATGATCAAAAGTTACAGTAAAGACATTTATAATGTTAGAAAATATTATATTTTAAATAAATGCTGTTCTTTTGAACTTTCTATTCATCTAAGAATTTGGAAAAAAATATGTACACAACTGTTTTCAACATTGATAATAATCATAATAATGAATGTTTCTTGAGCATCAAATCCTCATATTAGAATGATTTCTGAAGGATCATGTGACACTGAAGACTGGAGTAATGATGCTGAAAATTCAGCTTTGATCACAGGAATAAATTACAGTTTAAAATATATTAAAATACAAAACAGTCATTTTAAATTGTCATAATATTTCACAATATTACTTTTTTTTTTATAAAATAAATGCAGCCTTGGTGAGCAGAAGATACTACTTTTAAAAACATTAGAAAATCTTACTCACCCCAAACTTTTGAACGGTAGTGTATATCGCTTGAAGTATATCGGGGCCTTAAATGATGGGAAGAGCACTGACGTAAAGGCAGGTGAATAACATGACCTCATTGCTCTCAGATCGATAAAGAGGAAGTGTCTCTGCGCCGTGTCATCGGAGCAAAGAAAGACCAGTACTTCCTGGACAAAAAGATGGTCACGTAAGTTTATTTCTCGTAACGCATCGGAGAAGCAGCGGACTGCTAATGATTCGAGCTGTAACTGAATGCATTGTGTTCTGTGCGTTTCAGTAAGAACGACGTGATGAACCTGTTGGAGAGTGCTGGTTTCTCTCGCAGTAACCCTTATTACATCGTCAAGCAGGGAAAGGTATGCTAGTGTCTCTTGACGGTTACAGCTATTCATGATTTCTTTGAAGCGCATTATCGCTTAAGATGCTGCTTGCAACTGTGTTTTCCAGCCCTCTTGGATTGTAGCAAATAACAGCATCTCTCTCATTATCATTAATGGTGATTTACAAACAAGAATGTGGCTCTTGGGATTAAAGTGGTGCTAATGCTGTTGCCACTCGTTCTAAATGAATTTGCTCACTTTGTTTTTCCCTTTTGATTGTCTCCAACATGATAATAGATCAATCAGATGGCGACAGCGCCGGACTCTCAGCGTCTGAAGCTGCTCAGAGAGGTGGCAGGCACCAGAGTCTATGATGAGCGCAAGGAGGAGAGTATCTCGCTCATGAAGGAAACAGGTAGATCCTTCTCTCAGATTTTTCTGTTTAAATGTATGATTGGAGTGAACATGCCATTTTTCATTTCCGATCTGTATTTCTCTGCTTATTTTAATAAAAGGCAAAAATTCTTACGTAATTGTAGAGCCGCACGAATAATAGTTAAAAGATCGCAATCTCGATTCAAACAGCCATACGATCTTATTCCTAAATGAAAACGATCCAGATGTGTCTATTAAACCTTTGACAAGTATGATCAGCGAACATTCAAAGTCTGTGTTTGGCACTGCCGCTGAGCCAGAGAGAGCAGTTATGTCATGTAAGCTTATGAAACTGCTTCACAAACAGTCTTTACGTTATCATTATATCTTTTCAATAAATCACGTTATCACTGAAGTACTGGAATACAAGTTTATAGTTCTTAAATACTGATGTCTACAGTAGTGATCAAAATGGAGCAGATCACCTTCGATCGTAATCGTATCGATTACATTTTAAGTCACTTGTTGCCACCTACTGGTGTAACAGTGCATTTGTCTTTGAATCATTCATTCAAGAGATTAGTTCAAAAAACGCCGATTAATCAAGTGTTTATGAGTGAGTCATTGAATCATTCTTTCATCTATTCAGAATCATGGGAGAATCGTGATCTCTATTTTAAACAAATAACATCATGATTCTATATTTATTCAGAATCGTGCAGCTCTGCTAGATGGTGTGCACGCTTTAATGGCTCAGTGTGGTTTTGTCAAAATAAATGTTGGTTTAAAAGATGATTTAACGGTCGAACATTAAGAAATTAAGACAGCCAGAAATATTAGTATTGTATTTTTACAGTTTTAATTCAATTTTTAATGTAAAATAAAACTATATTGTTTTTCTTAAATAATTTTTATAGTGAACTATTACAATAGTGATGTATTCTTGTTTTAATTTAGTAATTACATTTTTTTTTACTTGCTGCTAATAATAATAATAATAATAATAATAATAGTAATTTTATAGCCATTTTGATATATAATCACGCAATTCTAGCCAAATTGTGCGGAACCTACAAATAAGGACAGCAAACCTGGAATTTATTTTAAACTGCAATTGCAATATTTATCAGAGAAATGGCAATTTGCTTTTTTCCCCTAAATCGTGCATCCAATGCAATATAAAAATGTGTTGTCTATTTATTATCTTTGTATTATTTAGTGGAGCCAAATCTTTTAAATGAATCACTAAAGCAGTGCAGAAAACACTGCAGTAGATTAGGGCTGGGCGATATAAAAAATATATCGATATATTTTTAAATGTGATATGGAATTAGACCATCAATATTAGTGCTGCACGATTAATCGTATCGCAATCGCGATGTCAAGCCTACGCGATTATATGACAAAATGCTGCGATTTTATATTAAATAAACAAATTAGCCCTGTTAACGCAATTAACGCAGCATCTGTTAATTTTTGGCATCCTTTGGCTAGTGTTACATGATCCCGCTCTTATTCATGCAAATGCTTTTAAACCATTCATGCGCGATAAGACAAAAAAAGAACGCGCTGTCAGTGAATGTCCTCCTGACACACACACACACACACAAACACGACCCACAGATAGACGCGCCAGTATCAAGTTCTCTTTCGCGGTAGAACGAACCTGTGAATGTCCTGACTGTGACACACAGAAAGACTCGCGCTAATATCGTGCGTGCGCACAAAACAGCATGCCAGAATACAGTTCTCTTTCGAGCTTGAACGAACAATAACACACACAATTATGCCAAAATGTCTTTTTGTCGAGTATCTTCATAACACAAGAGTAGTCTTATGATGAACGTGAAGAGTTGTGACTCGTGAGAGAATGAGGCGCGTGTGAGATCCGCGTCTCTGACAGCAGCAGCTGGTCTTAAAGGGACAGTACACAGTAGCCACTAATTATATCTGTCGCTAAAGTTAATCAAAGAACAAAGGGAACAGAGAAAAACACTCACTGCTCTTGACTAAAGAACTTTTTTCTTTAGGCAGATTGTCACTAATCTGTGTGTGCATTTATTTTCCTTGAACCAAGCAAGTTGACTCATGAAACCATTTGTTTATTATATCGCATATCGCAATCGCAATATTGACCTCTATTATCGCAATATGACATTTTCCCCAAATCGTGCAGCCCTAATCAATATAGTTCAAATTTGCGCTGTGATCCTTGCTCCAAGCAAGCTGCTGACCCGGAGCTCTCTGCACTGCTCCCCGCGCCCGCGCCCCCCGCCCCTCCTTTTCCACTCTGCGTGCGTGTGTTTAGAGCATGCTATGTTATGAGAGGCGAATCATGACTACTTCAGAAAACCCAGCACAATAGGAACTACCAGGCAGTGACGTAAGTGTACGCTGAGATAAAGTCTTTCACCTCAGAAAAACGGACTTTCTTGTCCTGTCAGCCGTTATCCTGTACTCGTAACGCACACTCATCAATTGCACGCGCAAATGTGGCGGCGCGCGCTGTGTATCGCCTCACTGTATATAAAGTGCAAAAGAAACTACGAGCATGTTGTAAATTACACGAAATAAAAGTAATGCAGGAATGATTTTCATTCTATTCACCAGGAGCAGTTTCCATGTTTCATTAACAGTTCTTGTTAGTATTGTGTATTCACCATGGCAACTGTCCTTTCCATATTAACCCCAAAATGCCACTTTATTTTCCTTTGTGTTTTTAAAAAAATATATTTTTAAATGACTGTAGTGGCTCATACCAACATTGTATTAACAGAAACTAGTTTGGGACTGCTATTTAATAGCTTTAGCATAGGCCTAATGTTTATTTATTTGTACTAGTCTTTACTATTAGTCATATTCTTACAATTTATGTGTATGTTAAGTAAAGGGGGACAGTACTTGGGTGTGTGTTAAATTTTGTGTAAATGTGTTATAATTTGCATATATATATATATATATATATATATATATATATATATATATATATATATATATATATATATAAAAAATATTAGGCAAATTATAACACGTTTACACAAAATTTGTTTTTATATATTCAATGTAAATTTTGATAATCATAATTAATTAATCGCAATTACAATTCCAAGGGAATAATCTGCAATTATGATTTTTGTCATAATCGTGCAGCCCTAAGGTGAAGAAACCTGTTTATTATTTATTAATTTGATTTTGCAACTGTTCACTGAAATAGCCGGTTTCAATAAAACTACTTGTAACATGTCATATTTGGCTTTGACTTTGACTGAACATTTACTCTCACTTTGCGGAAAAAATATCAGGATATATATCGTGTGTCAATATTTAGCCTAAATATATCGGGATATGACTTTTGGTCCATATCGCCCAGCCCTACAGTAAATGTTTTACTGTGTTTTTTTTATAGTCAAAGGTTTGTGACATACAGTTCTCTCTTGTGTGTGTGTGTTGTGTGTGTGCAGAGGGAAAGCGAGAGAAGATCAATGAGCTGCTGAAGTACATCGAGGAGCGTCTGCACACTCTGGAGGATGAGAAAGAGGAACTGGCTCAGTACCAGAAATGGGACAAAATGAGGAGAGCTCTGGAGTACACCATCTACAACCAGGAGCTCAACGAGACCCGGGCCAAGATGGATGAGGTACACACACACACCAAACCTTACTTGTCATCACCTTCTCGAGTTTAATTCGGTTGTGACAGTAAATAAATTAGTGTTCAACACACTGTATTTCTTTGTTGCTGATTGTGTGATTAACATAATAATTTATTGAAGGTGTGATTCCCTCCTCTAGTTGTCCAGTAAGAGAGAGACATGTGGAGACAAATCTAGACAGCTGCGAGATGCACAACAAGACGCTCGAGACAAAGTGGAGGTAAACTGAGCTTCTCTGTGCGTTAATCACTGATGTTTATTCATGTTTCTTGTTCTGCAAAACCGTCCTCAACAGCCGAACATCATCATGAAATGTTTTGCATGAAAATTTGCCACAATTTCTTTAGAAAATGTAAAAAATCTTGTAGATTACAATTTTTTTTTTTTACAGTCACACATCAAAAGGAAGTATTATACAAAAAGAAACTTCCTTATACAAAAAGAAACTCCTTTTTCCTTTAGATTAACATGCACTGATGATTCGAGCACAATAAACCAGGAACAGTGATTGTAAATGGGGTCATGAAATGTGAAGATTCCCTAAAACGTGCTTTTGAAAACTGCTTTCACGCGTCATACAGCAGCTTACGTTGGGTCATCTTATCTAACCTCTCTCTCTGTGTCTCTGTAGGAGACGGAGCGTGTGGTGAGGGAGCTGAAGGCTCGAATCTCCGCCATGAAGGAGGAGAAAGAACAGCTGAGCGCCGAGCGACAGGAGCAGATCAAACAGAGGACCAAACTGGAACTCAAAGCCAAAGATCTGCAGGACGAGCTGGCAGGAAACAGCGAACAGAGGGTGCGAATAGCAGACACACACAAGCTAACACATGCACACGCTACAGGCACACATATGCACTCAATGCACACATTTAGAAGAAGTGCGGTCTTAGAAAAGTGAAAGTTACTGTCTAGAAAAAATTGCTTTGATTTTTGTCTTTGAGTTGTGTACGCTACTGTTCATAAGCTGGGAGATTTAGTTTTTGCGAGAAGTCTCTTATGCTCATCAAGGCTCATCAAAAATACAGTAAAACCAGAAATATTGTGAAATATTATTACAATTTAAACTATTTTCTATTATAATATTTTAAAATGTTATTTATTCAGCGTCATTACTCCAGTCTTCAGTGTCATGTGATCCTTCAGAAATCATTCTAATGTGATTATTTGCTGCCCAAGAAACATTTCTTATTTTAATTATTTATGTAAAAAAAACATTATAAATGTCTTTTAATTTCACTTTTATTCATCATGGGCACATTAAATTGATAAAAAATATGAATTTCTTTCACACACACAAAAAAAGTTGAGTTATATCAGCTCAATTACATGGAGTAAAGTGAGTTGACAAATTATCCAATGATGTTAATTATCACAGCTCTAGTTTAAAGAGCAACATTCAATAACATGGATTTTTTTTTCCTTAACTTGTGTGGAGGTGTCAAGTAACGAAGTACAAATACTTCGTTACCTTACTTAAGTAGAAATTTGGGGTATCTATACTTTACTGGAGTAATTATTTTTCAGATGACTTACATTTTCACGCAATTATCTGTACTTTCTACTCCTTACATTTTAAAAATAGCCTCGTTACTCCTATTTAATTTCGGCTTGTTTTCATTCCAGCTTGTCGTCGTAAAAAAAAAAAAAAATTGGCCAATTACACAAACGGTTTAGATCTGAGTCCCGCCTCCTGAATACACATCGCTAAACTGATTGGCGTTGTGTTTTCTTTCTAACTTGTGAGAGGCTGTAGTCACATTTGGTTGTGCGAAGCGCCAAAACTCCTCCGAAGGAAACCTAGATGCGGTAAGCGAGGGAGAAATCGGGGCAAATCGCGTCAAATATTGATTTAGAGAGAGAGAGAGAGAGAGAGAGAGAGAGCATTAATTGCATTTTTTCCCTTACATTACTTTTACTTTTATACTTTAAGTAGTTTTGAAACAAGTACTTTTATACTTTTACTTGAGTAAAAAGCTTGAGTTGATACTTCAACTTCTACAGAAGTCTTTTTAAACCCTAGTATCTATACTTCTCCCTGAGTCATGAATGTGAATACTTTTGACACCTCTGGTGTGGAGTACATATAAACATTCATAAGTATAAGCCCCATTTTCCTCAAACAAATACCCACCTGCTTGTTCTTTTCTTATTGCTGCCGCTGAATTGAGGTGGCTGGTGCACAAACAAAAGCGATGACTGAATTCAGGGTTCGTACGTTTTGAAAAAACCTGGAAAAGTTATGGAATTTGAAAAATGCAAATTCCAGGCCTGGAAAGGTTTTGAAAAAATAAAAAGACCCAGAAAGTTTTGGAAAAGTCATGGATTTTTTTTTTAACACAGCCTAATATGTTATTAATACAAAAACTGTTTAATAAAAAATATATTTCTCGTTGTCTTAACGTCCTTATATTCGGGCGGCATAACGTTCAGTTCACTTCCGAATCCGATTCACTTACTTTGCGATGTTGCCTGAGGCAAAGTCGGTGCTGACAGAAATTTTATTGAAATGCCAGGAAAGTGGCACGAGCATGCTAAAGTTTTGCAAGCACCGGTGGGTCGAGAATGTAGCGGAAAGCTCTGGCCGCATGTGAAACGATACGCAGTCTATTAGCCTAACTTGCGTCTGTCTCCTGCACGCGAGAGGAGGGAAGAAAACGAGTAAATGTCAGTTCAGTTGTAAGTTCATTCTTTATGTGCTTAGATGTGTGCGATATTGTCTATGAACTATGATGATATTGTAATCATTGTTTTAACTATGTACGAGGCACTGCGAGTGCGAGCTGACATCGCGTTTGTCTCTCATGCTTGCTTTCGCTGCGTGATGTGTCAGTGCAGTTATAGATGTGCCCAAATTAGTTTTTGTCTTATATTTATATCATATTATGTTGTTATATTAGAATATCACATGAGCAAGAGTGCCGTTTTCCTTTGCATATAATTGCAAATGTGCTATTTATTTTATACAACAGTTAAATTAACAATAAAGTTAACATTGTGAGTTACTTTTTGGACACAATATTGTCAATTCTCACTTTATATCGCCGACGAGAATTTCATAATGAAGCCGTGGTCCAACAGACAGCGATGATTTTTTTAAAATTTATTTAATGAAATCCGCGTTTTGAACGAATCAACGATTCAATGAACAATCACTTGTTTTTCTGAATGAATCAGCTGTTTGAACAAATCGGTTGAAATTACTCTAACAACTCGCTTATTAAGACAGTGACTTGCCGCCACCTACTGGTGGTTTTAGTTTCATATTTAAAGTATCTTTTAACCCTCTGGGGTCTGAGGTGTTTTTGGGGTCCTTGAGATGTTCTGACATGCCCTGACATTTGTGCTTTTTTCAGTTGCTTATAAACATATTAATGGCAAAAAAAAAATTACACACTATTTAGCACAAACAGGGCTACCATAATATGTGAGCAACAATAATGTACATGTCTGCATTTTTGAGAGAATAATGTTTATGCGTGGTTATTGAAAAAACTAAAAACTAAAGTTTCTGAAATAAGGCCATAAAACACATACTAAATATGTGCCAATAAGACTTTTGTCTAATAGATGTCATTGCCTAGTGTTTTTTCTTCAAAATGATGTGAAAATCACCCTGCCTAATCATTCACATAACACAATACATTGATTTGAATTTTGCAAAGCACTTTCTGTTTGGAAAGGCCATATGCGGAGTGGGCGTCACAGATCATGCATATGTAGTGGTTCACACCTCAGGAGACAATGGGGACCGCATACTTAATTAGCCATTCATTCAGGTGAGTCACTGAGCCACAAGAATGCAAGAGCAACAGTTGGAAGCATCTCAATTCTTTTTTATTTTTCCACATATTGTGCTTGCAATTTGGCCTATAATATCCAAGGAAAACATGTCTAGTAATTGTGCAGTTAATTCTCATACTGTATTTTCAGTTTTGGAATATTTATCCTCTCCCCAAATTTGTCACTAATAAAACACAATAAAAATTATTTAAAGAAAAGGCTTATATTTACCTTTTAAAAGTTTGTTTACATCTACCTTGTAAATATATATTTTTATTAAAAAGGTTACAATTACAACAACAATTCAAGTGTAATCTTTCTTTGTAAAAACTAAAGTATACATTTTATCATACATATTTCAAAGTTAAAAAGGTTACAACAACAATAATTACAATTTCAACAATATTTCAAGTGTACTCTTTTTTTGTAAAAAAAAAAAAGATTATAGGCCTACATTTTATCTATGTATTCATTACTTTGAATATAGCCAACATTGGAACAGCTAACATCTTAGTTGATGACTTTATTTTTGACAAAAATAGTAGGCTATTTTATATATAGAAATTGCTAAACAAAAGCTTATTTGATGTGGCAGTATATTCTACAGTAAAAACTGTACCAAAATCTAACCCATTCAGACCTTATGTTGTGATTGCTAGCCTATATTTACTTTAAATCCAGGAAATTTGTTAATGAAAAAATTATTAAAATTAAGATACAATTGATACAAAACGAAATTCGTTTTAAAGAAAGGATTTGTACTTTCTGTTTTGAGGTCTCTGTGAATGTTTGAAAGTATTTTAGTGCTTAGAGCGCTCGCGTCCATAATGGAGAACTGTCAGGTAATATTGTTTTTTTCCTCATAAATGCGAACACGAAAAATAAAAGACAAAAGACTTTTAAGTAAAACTTACTCCGAAATTGTGTCCTCGGCGGAATTCGCTCTTCAATATGCTGCTGTTCGTCGTCTGTTACAATCTTCCTCTGAGGAAACAACCCGGCGCTGTCCAGAATCATCCGAAGGGCGTCTTTATTACCGGAGAAGCGTGCCATACTCAAAACGCGATGAACTATCAGTAAGTCTGATAGAAACTGTGTTTTTATGGCATTGATCGGGGGGCGTATGCGATGCATACTAGATCACCTAAACTATTTACATGTGAATCGCGCCGGGGGCGGGGCGGCCGCAGCTCATTTAGAGATAATGAAGGGAGAAGGAAAAACGGTAACTCTCCTTGCTTTCAAGCGGATTACATGAGTTGAAAACATTTGTGTTTTATATAAATTACTTCATTTAAAAGAAGAGATTTCAAGCTTCATAAAGACATAACTCACATGCCTGTGTGAGAAGTATTCGCTGAGTTATGATTCATTTTCGGACGCGTTTCAGAATGGACTACACGGACAGAGAGAAGGCAGAACCTAGCTTCGTGTTTATTTTTCTTTATTTGGCAAAAAGCACCACACTTTGTTTTTATTGTGAGTATACACAAAAATAATACACATTTAACAGAATCGATTGATGTATGAAACTCCTATGGAAAATCAAAGTCAACAGAGTATTTCTGAGTTTCTTTTACACTGATAAAAAAAAGCGAGCTGGTATCGCCGGCGATACCGCCGACCTCAGGGGGTTAATTAAAACGTTAAAATTATAAATAATTTCATTTAAATATTGAATAGCTTTATTTATGCAATTGTAAATGAAGTGTAAATATAGTAGGCTAATGCCAGTTTGATGCGGCTTCTGTGTCCGCTCTAATGTCGACTGACATTTTCAGGAATACATAGTCATGGAAATGTGCCGAAAAGTCATGGAAAAGTATTGGTTAAAATGTGTATGAACCCTGTGAATTCACAGACACAAACACGCGGGTTTGATACACATGCTCGCAAATGCAAACACATTAATTATACACACTGAGAGCCAGAGATCTGCAGGAAATGCTGGCAGGCACTAGTGAACAGAGGGTCTGCAGTGTCTCCGTCTGCGTCACTAACTACACACGCTCACTCCAGCTCGGGCTCGCAGCCAGACGCAAACACACACATAATGCTTGTGTATCCCTGTATGTGTGAAATACACACTTTTGGTCAGCCCCTCTTGCATCCCGGCTTGGCTTATAGAGGGATTTTAGCCCCACCTGGCCAAGTGTGTGTGTGTTTTCCTATGGAGGAGAGGCAGAAATGCGTCATTTGCCCTTTGATTGGTGAGTGTAGGTTTGCTCAGACGGAGATCCCCTTTGTTCTGCTCATGACACTGAATCTACACACCTGTTTATGCGCATTTCATTCTTCTTCATTTAAATATGAACGCCTCCTCCTCACGCATCTGCACAAAATGTATTTAGGCTTTCTATTAAAAGAGGCGAGAATCATGAATTGATGCCGTGACTTGTGATTAAATACGGTCTCGCTTCCTTTCCAACAGAAACGGCTGCTCAAAGAGCGCCAGAAGCTTCTGGAGAAGATTGAAGAAAAACAGAAGGAGCTGCAGGAAACAGAACCCAAGTTTAACGCTGTGAAAGAAAAAGAGGAGCGAGGAATTGCCCGGTAAACTTTTTGAAGCATTGAAAGGGCCCATGAAGTAGGGAACATAGTTTTCTTTCCTGTGTTGATGTATTTCCTATTAAACGGGAAGTTGGGGTGGGACGTGTTAAAGTTATTCGTGGGATATCTTAGGTGCATTTGGGACTCAAACTAATATTACGTTACATCACAAAACCATAATTTACTACTACATTATCATTTTAGAGGTTTGTGATTGGATGATTCATCATCACTGTTATTTCATAAAAGTAGTAGTTTGTTTTCCTAATATTTGATCAAATTGTCAATATTTATTTCTTTAACATTTGTCTTAATAATATTGCCTGTTTATCCATAATAAATTATCCATAATAAATTTTTTCTAGTCCCGCCCTTCGTTTTGTTCTCACAAATTATTTCAATTATTTTATTTCTCAAAATGTCACTTTAACCCTTTAGAACCTGAAGCTAAAATAGGTGTTTTTCACATAATTAGATTTTTTGACTGTAAAATTCTAAAACAATGTGCTATCTTCATGTGCAAGGTGTCATCTTTTTCAGAAAAAGATAAGCTTTCAACAAATGACAGTTATTGACCATTATTGTGTGTGGTGAGTTTGTAAATATAATTTAAATAGACAAAAATAAAAAAAGAGAATAAATTTACTGATTTTTATTTCGAAAAAAAACAGAAAAAATCATGAACGAAAGAAACTAACACTTTAAAGTTGAAAAATTAACTATAATACATATATACAAGTCTTTTTTGTTACATTGGGTTGCACAGTTTTCATTTAGGACACTTTTTCATATACGCACACATACAAATGCACGCATTCATAGGCACGCACACATACACATACACATGCACATGCTTAGATACGTGAAAGAGTAACGGCCATCCGCCTCCCAAATTACATTAAAAATCATCCCAATCCCCTCTTCTGCTGTCTAACACTTCTTTCGCCATGTATTTGTTCGTTTCTTTTATTATTTTATGCAATCCAAAACACTCTAACCTGCCGCGCGTCGTATCTCTCTGTTCAAATCCTTCCATCCCGCGCGGCTGTCATTTGCAGACGAAAAGCATGACATTACCGTAATAAGCTGTATATTGGCGAAAAGCGCACAATGTCTACTTTCAGGAAAATTTTTGATAGTGCAAACGGTTGAAGAGTTACAGTGACATGAATACAGCTTGGTTGGCTGTGTCGTCGACGACACATCCGGTTTTAAAGGGTTAAGGAGGACATATGCATTACAAATGCTGTTTTGTGTCTTTAACCAATAGTTGAAGTATGATTTAATTTGTTTTTTCAGACTGGCTCAAGCCACACAAGAGCGAACAGATCTGTATGCCAAGCAGGGTCGAGGCAGCCAGTTCACCTCTAAAGAAGAGAGGGACAAATGGATCAAGAAAGAGCTGAAGTCTCTGGATCAAGCCATCAACGACAAGAAACGGCAGATCGCCGCCATCCACAAAGATCTGGAGGACACAGAGGCCAATAAAGAGAGAAATCTGGAACAGTACACCGTAAGATTCGTTAAAAGCTTGTTTTGGTAGAGGACAGAATTTTGTTTACTTTTGCAAGATTTATGGATTGTTTTGAATGTATGACGCTTGACTTCGGTCACAGAAACTGGACCAAGACTTGAACGAAGTGAAGACTCGAGTGGAGGAGTTGGATAAGAAGTACTACGAGGTGAAGAACCGAAAGGACGAACTTCAGAGTGAGAGAAAGTAAGACCCTCCTGTTCTTATTCCCAACGCATCATGGGAAATTGTCTGGCTTTGGCCCATTTTCCAGCATCCCACCCTTTCTTGTTACCTGAACAATCCGTTCCTCTCCTCACCTGGCATTTTAGTTATTAATAATCCACGAGTCATAGGTTTCCCAGCACGATGAGGCTTGACGGATGGGCTATAGAATAGGGTCTCCTGCTGAACCCAGGCGTAGTGTTTTTGAGCCAGAGCTGATGGGTGTGTCTGTGTCCCTCCTCCTGCAGTTACCTGTGGCGGGAGGAGAACGCAGAACAGCAGGCGCTGGCAGCCAAACGAGAAGACCTGGAGAAGAAACAACAGCTACTGCGAGCAGCCACCGGAAAGGTTAGAAACCAAAACAGTCATCTGAACTTTGTTTTTTATTTTATTTTTTTTATAATTATATTACCGTATTTTCCGGACTATAAGTCGCTCCGGATTATAAGTCGCATCAGTCAAAAAATGCGTCATGAAGAGGAAAAAAACATATATAAGTCGCACTGGACTATAAGTCGCATTTATTTAGAAATGTATTTCACAAAATCCAAGACCAAGAACAGACATTTAATATGGAAAGGCAAGCTATTCAACTACACAGTAGCACACAGAACAACAGGCTGAGTAGGTGTCTGGTATGTTAACGCAACACATTAACAGTTATTCAGCTACACAATAGCATAAAGCAGCCATTCCAAAACTGTGGTCCGTGAGGGTACTGCAGGTGGTCCGTGGAAAGGCAAAATAAAATATAAAATAATATTTTTTTTTACCAGGAAATTCCCATAAAAAAAAAAAGTAAAAAGAATATGTAGGCCTACATTGATATAACATTTTAATTAAATTGTCAAGTTATTGTGTGATTACTAAAATAGCCTAGTGGTATTCGGCCGTGACATTCAAGTTCAGTGCCGTTAGAACCACAACATTGGTTCGGTGGATAGCAACAGGTTCTCTGAAGAGAAAAGGGCAGAGGCAAATATGTTCTCATTATCACATCACACGCATAGCCTTTAATGGTGCGTTCACACCGGACGAAATTTCGCTTCAAACTTTTGTTTTTACGTGCGTCAATTTCGCTCTTGACGCGCGAATTGATACAAAGTGGTCAAGCGTATCACTAGACGCGGCAAGCGCGAATTTGACATATGATCCCTTTTTGAATTTGACGTGCTATTCGCGTCCGGTGTGAATGCACAGGCATAGGCAGTTTATATAAAACGAAATGTTTATAATTGGAATGAATAAGGCCTATTACTATTTTAATTTCCAGTTAGTTTCTTGATCTCGCATTTCTGAAATGTTTTGCGGATGTGCTGTTAAGTGGACAAACTCAAGTCTAGGTACTTTTTGAGGACTTGTAAAACTCTGAAGATTAATAATCCCCTAAAATAAGGTTTTGAAATGTTGACTATATTCCAGTGTTCTTACTGTATAGATTTCATACTCCATTGCTATGGAAAAAGCCTGTTGTTCAAATGAACCTGATTATGCCCTCGGGCGCTTGAGTAGATAAATAAATAAAATATGTGGCAGCCGTTGTGTGCAGTAAACTTTCTTTTAACAAGCCTGTTGTACTGATGTGATGACAAGTTATAGTTTTAGTGCTAGTAAGCCTATTTAGAGGTGCAGATTAATTCAGGTAGGACTCTGTGTAGACATATTTTATTATGTGTATTATGAGGTGGTCCGCGAAAATTCTTGATTACAAATAGTGGTCCACACACACAAAAAGTTTGAAAACCCCTGGCATAAAGAACATATACCTGGGAGGCTGAATAGTCTAAATTAACATTAGCCAGCGAGTCCAACAAGCAAGTTACCAGTAAACAAGTTCACAGAGCACCCGCGATCTCATTCCACATCACTGAATCCATTGAATTTTCTTCATCCTTGGTGTCGCTTCTGAACAGCTCCGCCATAGAGCGCCCTCTCGCGGCTGTAGACGGTAATGTTTTCATCTCAGTCTGCATTCATTTTGATATGTAAGTCGCACCTGACTATAAGTCGCAGGACCAGCCAAACTATGAAAAAAAAGTGCGACTTATTGTCCGGAAAATACGGTAAATGTAATATCTTTCTACATCCTGCTGTTGTTGATTTAAGCAAGCCTTTAATGAAACTTAAAATATGGCCTCGGATTTTAAACATTAAACCATCAAGTCCACCTCAGAGTTCATTATATGTAACCAACATGCATATGTATTTAAAACACATGCCGCCCACTCCAGTTCACTTTGTATCGGCTGAACTGAACCGTATCTGCTAAGCTCAACTTGGCTGCTGGATCCTTTCTCATGGACTGAGTCAGTCACTAATTATAGCAACTCTCCCACGTTACAAAAATATACATCAGTATAGATGAACTCAGATTATCGTCATCTGGGCTTGAAGTTGAAAATACGAACTTGGAAATGCAGTGTTTTGAATGTTGTTTTGCTTTTCCTCCAGGCTATCTTGAATGGTATTGACAGCATTAATAAAGTATTGGAACATTTCCGCCGGAAGGGCATCAACCAGCACGTCATCAACGGTTATCACGGCATCGTCATGAACAACTTTGAGTGCGAGCCTGCCTTCTACACCTGTGTGGAGGTGACCGCTGGCACCAGGTCAGACACACACCGCTTTATTATTAAGTGTTTTCTGCTTAATGTCATGTGTCACACACAGATGTTTGTGGCAGTGTGTTGACAGTAATGGAGTTGTGTTTGTTCAGGCTGTTTTACCACATTGTGGAAACAGATGAAGTGAGCACCAAGATTCTGATGGAGTTTAATAAGATGAACTTGCCTGGAGAGGTCACCTTCCTGCCTCTCACCAAACTGGACGTCAGGGACACCGCTTACCCTGAGACTAACGTAAGCCGACCACATGGTCACCTACACCACTGACATGACATTTAAAATGCACCCTTACTTAGTGTCAGCATGAAATGAACATTCAATCTGTTTTCTAAATGCTTGTAATTTAATCAACTCAACCTTCCAATGAAGTGACCGACTTCTTTCTGTTGACGTATACCGGACTTCCCCAATCATGTAGTCTGTTTAAACCCCACCACTTTATGATCAACTGCAAGCTCGCATTCAGATCTGCCTCCATCTAATGAACAACCGATGGATCGAACCAAGTCCCCACCCTACTTTATTTTCTCAATGATCCGTTTCACTCAGATGTGCGTCACAATACGGAATAAAAGATCCGTTGCTATGTCTGTAAACATTGCGAAATGAAAGTGACTTTGTTAGTAGTGCTGCCCTATTGACAATGGACCATTTTTGCATGCGAAATGTAGGTGAAATTATGCTAATATTCCCATGGAAAAAAAGCTTTAAAACATACAATCAACTTCAGATGGATAAAACCAGGTCCTGTCCTTCTTTTTTCTTCACATTGTGGAAGTAATTAAAAAGGGTTTGACTTTAAAAATGAAGCTTATTCATCTTCTATTACTTATTTATTAATTTATTGCTATGTTTTGCTATTCTATTAAGTGGAAATATACCAATTTTCTGTAGGACGCAATCCCCATGATCAGCAAGCTTCGTTACAGTCAGAACTTCGACAAGGCCTTCAAACATGTGTTCGGGAAGACTCTGATCTGCCGCAGTATGGAAGTGTCCACTCAGCTGGCTCGAGCTTTCACCATGGACTGCATCACTCTGGAGGGTAAACAGATGTGTTCCTATATGTGTCGTTTTTTTCCCCGTTTTTTCATTCAAATGATTTCTGAGCCCTTGTCGTTGTGGTGTTTTGGTATGTGTAACAGGTGATCAGGTGAGTCATCGTGGCGCTCTGACCGGTGGCTACTACGACACGCGGAAGTCCCGTCTGGAGCTGCAGAAGGACATGAGGAAGGCCGAGGAGGAGCTTGGAGAACTGGAGGCCAAGCTCAACGAGAACCTGCGTAGAAACATTGAACATATCCTCCACATTTACACCTCACACACAGGGTTACTTGTGATGGAGTGGCATGAAATCGAATGGATTGTAAAATTCTACTTGTGTGTTTCTCGGCCAGCAGGGCTTGCTGGTGTAATGGGTCACAGGGGATCACTGAATGAGTCAGCTAGTCATTAACGTGTATGTCGTCATGTGTGAGCTGCACACCTGGTGTTATATTAGTAATGGAGGGATGAGAATGTGTAGCTGGATTGGAGGATGTGATTCTTAAGGCCTCGAATGAAATTCTTTTCAATCCTTGATCGAATCACACTAGATTTGCGTGGCTCATACTCTGACTAATTCAGAACTAATATGATGACACAACCACCTTTTCAGCTTCAGCAAAAACAGGCCAGATAAAAAATATTTAACAGCCCTTCAAAGAATGAGCACAGCTGAGAAGCATAAAAGCATTAAGAAAATATAAAAATAAAAGTTAATTCATAGTATTATACAAATAATACTAAAATAACACTGTCCAGAAGCAGATTATCTCAAGTGATGCAGCTTTTCAGGATTAAACTGGATCACAAGTTCTTGTGGGCTCCTTAACTCAGTTCTTCACGTATCAATAATGAAATTGACCAGCTGATGAATCAGATGCAGCAAATCGAGACCCAGCAGAGGAAGTTCAAAGCATCCAGAGACAGTATACTGTCTGAGATGAAAATGCTGAAGGAGAAGAGACAGCAGTCAGAGAAAACGTTCATGCCCAAGGTAATGCATAGTATATTTTCAAGCGCTAGTACTATGACTACCATTGTTTCTCTATCAGGTCTTTCATTTGTTTTCTCTCTACTGTTTCCCCCCAGCAACGCAGTCTTCAGAGTCTGGAGGCCAGCCTGCACGCCATGGAGAGCACTCGGGAGTCTCTCAAGGCAGAGCTGGGAACGGACCTGCTCTCTCAGCTCAGTTTGGAAGACCAACGCAGGGTGGACGACCTCAATGACGAGATCAGACAGCTGCAACAGGTTGGGCTGCTTGATTTATGGCGAAAGTCATGAACGTTTATTTTGGTCTATAATGAGATGAGTTTGTAAATCTATATATAAAAAGTTCTATATATAAAACTTTTTTAATCTCTCTCTCTCTCTCTCTCTCTCTCTCTCTCTCTCTCTATATATATATATATATATATATATATATATATATATATATATATATATATATATATATTAGGGCTGGGGGAATTAACGCGTTAATCTTTGCGATTAATTTGAGATGCTTAACGCGCTAAAAAAATAATAACGCAATTAACGCAGCACTTTTTTTGCCTCGTTTTAATGACTTCCTGTTGCGGAAAAGGCCGAAAATATGCCGTCCCGCCCCTCCGTGTTCGGCGATCAGGTTTCATTCTCGCGCAGCTTTCATGAGCGGGTCTTTTCCGCGCCGCGCTCTCCATTCCGTGTGTGTGTGTCGGCGCCCTTCGCTCTTTGCTCCTGCTCTGGTAATAATAGCTTTGTAGGACTATATTTTATTTTGATAATTAGTAAAAAAAAAATAATAATTTTTTTTTAATTGATTATGTTGATTGATTATCGAAAAAGTTTAATATTAACTATAAAATGTTTAATATTATTTTAATACAGGGCTATTTTCTGTTCCTTTTTTTCCCGTGTTGTTTAATTTAATTAGGTTATTCTAAGTTTAAATATTGATGATTACAAGCTTGGGGTAAATGCAATTAATTACAGCAAATTGTGCAATTAATTATTAATATTTTTTAATCGATTCCCAGCCCTAAAATATATATATATATATATATATATATATATATATATATATATATATATATATATATATATATATATATATATATATATATATATATACACAATAGTATATTAAAATATATTAGACCAATAATAATCATTTTATTAATAATATCTTGATTTCATAATCGATGGAAGCCAAAATCATGAAATTTGATTAACTGCCCAGCCCTAACAACAGCATGGCTGTTTGTGTGCAAAACGCATCTTAATACCAGGTGTAAACAGGGCCTCTGATTAGCAAAGTGACCAAGTGATGTTTACAAGGTCCCAGGTCACAAGCAAGAACTAGTTGCTGTGACATTGTATGTGTATGACGACTCCATACAGAGGCTGTAATCTCATCTTAAAAGTTAGTCAATGTGAAGCTCTGTTAGATGTGTGCGAGAATAATCGCTGAAGCCTGAGGCCACAGCTGCAGCTCTTCACCACCTCCAGCCTGACACACGACACACACAGCAGACAATTAAAAAGCTGCTTTAAATGTTGTGTAACCGGCCCACATCATTAGCCTTTGTTTTTGTATTTTTTGTATTGCCTTCCATTTGGTTTGCTAATTTTGTCTGCTTTTGAATTTTCAGGCAGGCTTGGCCTTTAAACATATGCATATAATTTTCACTTGTTCTTTGTTGATGTACGTTCACATGGCCAAAAGCCACATCATCTGTTTTTTTTAGACTTAATAATAAACCATTAAAACCGCACATTTTTCTTTTGGCCCTTCGGTCTTCGGAGGTTATTTATAGATGTTTGTGTTTCATGTGTGTAATGTTTTTTACTATAGGACAACAGACAGCTGCTGAATGAGCGAATTAAGCTGGAGGGAATCATGACCAGGGTGGAGACGTACCTCAACGAGAACCTGCGCAAGCGTCTCGACCAAGTCGAGCAGGTGAATATAGCCGTTTTCCCTTTTGGCAGTATAACCTGTATGAAATACAATGCCATATAGTGCACTAAAAAGTGTGTGTTTGTGTAGGAATTGAATGAACTGCGAGAAACTGAAGGAGGAACCGTCCTCACTGCGACAACGTCAGAGTTGGATGGCATTAATAAACGCATAAAAGACACTTTGGCTCGCTCTGAGGGTGAGTAAAGACTCAAATCAGTGTTTTTAGTTTTTAGTTTTTTTTTTTTTTTATTACATTTTGTTTTTCATTTTTCAGATTTGGACACCCTCATTGATAAGACGGAGGTGGAAATAAAGGATCATCAGAAGAGTATGGAGCGCTGGAAGAACATTGAGAAGGAGCAGAACGAAGCCATCAACCATGACACCAAGGAGCTGGAGAAGATGACAAACAGACAGGGCATGTTACTTAAAAAGAAAGAGGAATGCATGAAGAAGATCCGCGAGCTGGGCTCCTTGCCGCAAGAGGCCTTTGAGAAGTACCAAACGCTCACGCTCAAACAGGTACACATCCGTTACAGAAAACATATTTGAAGCTGCTGCTTGTTTTTTTTAACCCTGAAATGCAAGATTTATGGTCAAGTTGCTAAGAATTGCCCATATAATTTCCAGTGACACATTTAGAGTGATACATAAATTTTTTTCCTTCTTGTCGTAAATGAGGTCATAAACGAGTATTACATAATGAAGGCCATGATTTGTCCGGATACCCTTTTACCACCTCCTCGGCTCAATGTCGGGCTTTAATCTTTCCTCTCGTCCCCCTCCAGTCTCGCAGCTCTCCCACCTGTCTCATATTCTTTCTCTTAGTTGATCTTCCTCCTCTCTCTCCACCTCTCCAGTCAGGGGCTCTATTGTGTGTCAGCCCTCCTACACAGAGGTGACTCATTCTTCATTACCCCATGCTTGCGCTCCTGTTTTTTCACCCTGTCTTGGTGAACTTGAGTGCGTGGAGTTGAGGAGGGAGGTTGAACTGTGCCATATCTGTCTTGTTTCTTTAGCTATCTTCTGGAATCTTCTCTTGTAGGTTCAGAAGTGGTAATAAAGGCACAATGTTTATTCAAGTGATTTTGTTTTTGAAAAATTTACTCGCAATTTTTTTTACATTTGCTTGCAAAGAACGCTACTTTTCTTCGGTGAACGCAAAGCATTGAAATATAATTTTTCCTCCCATCTCAAATTGTTTTCCATCATCATGTCCCCTCAATACTATTTCATGGGTTACGTGTTGTGTAATGATTGTGTGTGTGTGTCTGTGTAGTTGTTCAGGAAGCTGGAGCAGTGCAACACAGAGCTGAAAAAGTACAGCCATGTGAATAAAAAGGCCTTGGACCAGTTCGTCAATTTCTCAGAGCAGAAAGAGAAGTTGATTAAGAGGCAGGAAGAGCTGGACAGAGGATACAAATCTATCATGGAGCTCATGAACGTCCTGGAGCTGCGCAAATACGAGGCTATCCAGCTCACCTTCAAACAGGTACGACCATCAGACAATCAGACTCACTCAAACGCAAATATCTTCTGCTGACAGGATTCTTGTATGTTGATGATCTTGATAAGTTCCTGTAAAGTAAACAGCCACAAATCGACGGTAAAAGGCAGACAGCAATTAACTGTGTGTAGTAACTTTCCCTCATCATCTTGACATCCGCTGTTAAAGCCCACTTTGCCCAATATAAACAATTTACATACTATAAAGCCCAATATATATATATTAGGGCTGTCAACATTAACGCATTAACGCATGCGATTTATTTTTGTCCAGTTTAACGCGTTAAAATATTTAATGCAAAACGCAGCATCCATTAATTTTTGTCATCCTTTGGGTAGCGTTACATTATATGATCCCGCTCTTATTCGTGCAAATGCTTTTAAACTTGCTGCCTGTGAATGTCCTGTCTATGTGGCACACACACACACACACACACAGAGAGAGAAAGATGCGCGCCAGTATCGTGCGCACAGACAGCGTGTCAGAAAACGTTTCTCTTTCGCGCTTGAACGAACAATAACACACACAATTATGCTCATAGTATCCTCATAACATAAGAGCAGTCTTAAATTAGTGAAATAAAGTCTTAAATGAACGCAAGTTGTGAGAGAATGAGGCGCGTGTGAGATGTCGTGCAGCAGAGGCTGCTCTTAAAGGGACAGCAGCCAATAAAGCTTTCTGTCAGTAAAGTTAAACAAAGAACAAAGGGAACAGAGACAATTACTCACTGCTCTTGACTGAAGAACTTTTGTAGCTTTAATAAGGATTAGTCTATATTTAATTTATAATTTATGCCGTGCAGGCTGTTTGATAAATTTATTCAATTTCTGTATACGTCCTACCTGTTAGACAGGTAAATATGACATTTATAATAGGTTTATATGAGGATTGTTGAAGTTCACTTAAATTTAAGTTATATTTTTTTGAAGCCTAATGTTAAAAAATGTATAGCTTTCAATCACACTGTAAAGTTGGATGGCTGTAATGTTTAAAATTAGGGGGGAACATTTTTTAATCCAGACATCAATAGCTGTATTATTATCAGTGAGACTGGCCTTTATGTTGTCTCAATTAGTAGATTAACTGTGAAATTATTACATTATAAAATATATAAACTAATATAAACCTATACAAATGTAAGTGTTTTTAATTGCGATTCATCAATTTTTTTAATCGACTGACAGCACTTAATATAATATCCGTTGTTAGTCATGGGTCGTGTATGGCATTAAAAATGTAAAAAAAAATGGCATTAAAAAACATTACATTTAATTTGAAGATACCTGCAGAAACACTATTTAAATCGGCAAGTTTAACCCTCTGGTGTTCCTACCATTGTCAAAAATGACAATTAGTTTTTATTTCAATGAAATTAATGTACTCCGTTTTAGTTTGATACATTTATTATTTTGTATTTAAATGGCATTTTAAGGTAATAGATTATATTTATGCAGCATTAATAATCCATGTATTACCTGTTAACCACTGTTTGAGCATAGCCCTGAAAATGACATTTCCAACTTAAACGGTCATAAATCTTGAATGCTGTGGAGCACAGACATAAGTTTGGTCTCTTTTAAAGAAGACAATTGGCAGATAATTAATAATAAATTTAAAAAAAGTTAAAGTTATAATTATGAAAAATGCGCAAAAACACTATTTAATTTTTTTTTAAATGGAATATATATTTTCCAAAACATGTTATAAACATTTTGGACCGTGGGGATTACAAGTGTGACTATTTTATTCACGGCCATTCAACCGTTTTGATTGAATTATGTCCATGATTTTTTTTTTGTTCACATAGCAAGTGCCAAGGCCTTTACCAAGTTGAGGTCAAAAATGACTGAGCACCAGAGGGTTAAAAACACATGCCAGTTATAAACTTCAGTCTTCAGGCCTGATTGTGATTCCATCATCTGTCACCAGCACCTTTCAGTCCTTCTTCCTGAGCCCTGGCCCTGTTTAAAACACATCATCAGTGATTTAAATCAAACTCCCTCCGCAGTGAGCACAAATAAAAACAAGCATTCTGTATCCTGTTTAATAATGTGCTCTGTCTCTCCGCAGGTGTCTAAGAATTTCAGCGAGGTGTTTCAGAAGCTGGTTCCCGGTGGTAAAGCCACTCTGGTGATGAAGAAGGGAGACACTGAGGGTGGACAGTCTCAGGACGAGGGCGAGGGAGGAGACAGCGAGAGGGGGTCTTCCTCTCAGAGCAGTGTGCCCAGTGTAGACCAGTTCACTGGCGTGGGCATCAGGGTAAGGACAGCATGGACAAATCAAATGATTGTGTGCTTATGTACACACAGTTATTACATGCTCAAACTTGACAAACCGTGTGTGTGTGTGCGTCAGGTGTCGTTCACAGGTAAACAGGGAGAGATGAGAGAGATGCAGCAGCTCTCTGGAGGGCAGAAGTCTCTGGTCGCTCTGGCTCTCATCTTTGCCATCCAGAAATGTGACCCTGCTCCTTTCTACCTGTTTGATGAAATCGACCAGGCTCTGGATGCCCAGCACAGAAAAGCAGTGTCAGGTACCATCAGCCAATGCAGTGTTGACATTAGAGATGCAGTGAAATTTCAGCCACTGAAAAGAGGATAACAGGCAGAAAATCTGAACCAAAAATAAACCACTACATCAAAAAGAAGTGATCTGGTTTTAATCAAAATAATGCTTTTTTTCTTCTTTAATTCTTCCATATCGGTCGTTTGTTTTATCTTTTCACTACACACGAAATGTTTGGTTTTGCGAGGTTACAAGCTTCCGCTTGGAGTGAATAAGTGGTTTGTATTGCTGTCTTTCAGACATGATTGTGGAGCTGGCAGGACATGCTCAGTTCATCACTACGACCTTCAGACCTGAGCTTCTGGAGTCAGCAGACAAGTTCTACGGCGTCAAATTCAGAAACAAGGTAACGGGCATCGTTAACGCCTTGATGTGTGAAGTAATTAGCAAATGCAAACGAGTCTTGTGCATAGAAAATGAGCTATAAATGGAAGTCTTGTCAAGCTGCACAGAAGATGATTTTCCTAGGCTTACTCTCTCTCTCTCTCTGTGTGTGTGTGTGTGTGTTTGTTAGGTGAGTCACATCGATGTGATCTCAGCAGAGCAGGCCAAGGACTTTGTGGAGGACGACACCACTCACGGCTGAGAGAAACCATACCCCGCGATCACTCATTTTCCTTGTTTCTCACCACCATCTCAACTGGTGTGTTTTCCTTTTTAAAAATCCCAGTTGGAAAGAATGAATGAAAAGCAAAAGTTTGTGTTTCTTAATCTGCTTGGATTCAGGACAGGATATGCTGACTTGTTTTACAATTTTATATTTTCTTTCGTCTTTGTTGATTCTCGTATTTCAAGGATAAAACACTGAAAACTTTTTTTAAAAATATTTGATGAAATGTGCCGTGCACCACACTTGGCTTCAGCCCGAGTTATTTAAAGATGAGGAAGTTCAGACACTCAGTTTCAAAGTTAAGCGCCAGTAAAGGAACATTTGTAGTATGCTAAGACTGAAATACACAGGTAGGTGTAATGTTAAAGAGCTGTGGTTTGCAGTCTGCCGTTTGACACCAGTTCTCTCTTCCTTTACTAATAAACCAGCATGAGCTATTTCATCATACTCTCCTTTTTAAGTGGTATATGAAAACGGCTCGATTTGTAGGTTTTCCGAATGAGCCTACATGTTTTTTTTATCATTGTTTTGTTGATGTTTCATTTATTCTTTAGGTCATTGTGATTATAGTCTTCTAATGTGTATTCTGTTACCCCAAAAAGAATAAAATTACCCTGGTCTTTATCAAAGCTGATTCCACTGGTTTCTTGTCGCTAGAGGGCGCCGTGTCACACATTGTACAGTTTTGATATTATTACATCATGTGATTGCAAAGAAATCAACGATTTTGAGGCTGCTTTTGGCATGTGCCGTGCAAGTAAGTTCTTTTTATTCACAACTTAAGTAAATATATATAAATATAATATGTAAATATATTTTATGTGTGTGTGTGATTGTAAAATTAAATGCTTTTTTGTGTTTTTTTTATAGGTTTTTTGAGAAGTTGTTCCTTATTAAACACATCTCAAGGTAAAATGTAAACACAGCCTACCATTTCAATACATATTTATAATATAATAAGTATTTCTATTTTGTAATGCTTGTCGTTGTTTTCATCCCAGTGTCTTTCAAACCTGAGCTTAAGCAGATCAGAGTTGAGTGAGGAGATCAGGCTTTGGAAATAATCATGCTTGTCTGTAATAGGTTTGTAGTCGTTCTGTTGAAGGTGAGTCATGTTCACTGAAATAATCTGGGGATATTGGATCCTTTTTCCATCTGCCAACAACACAAACACAGTTTTATCTGCCAGATCCACTCAGCTGATCACTAAACTGATCCAAGAGTCCTTTGGGCCTGTCCATCTCTCTTCTCTTTAACTGCTCACACGCTTCTCTCTGCCAGAATCGCTCTCTCGCGACCCTTAACGTAATCAACAGATGAAACCACCCCATAATCACGGGGAGGCCACGATAAACCTCGCATAAATCTGTCCCTGCTTTACAGTCGTTCACCACACAAGTTAATTTGTTGTCTGACAGGTGCCGTGTCAAACCTATAACCACCATGTGCCCTTGACTCTGTCTGTCTCTGGGAATAGTGTTAGGGTCCCATTAAACTTGTCAGTTTGGTGAGCGGTGTCCTGCTGGGAGAACAGATGCTGCCGTCTCAATGGCTCTTCACACAAGTCGCTTCACTGTCAGGGGATGAACTTTCAGCTGCCTATACAATCGGCATTTGTTCAGAAAATTTTAGGCTAAAAGAATTAAACACAATCTCTTGCATTATAATTTTTTTTTTTAAGTAAAAGCAGCTTTTCTTAGTGGACAAACATTTAAATTCCCATTATGAACTTTTAAGTCGCAAATCACTATATGTGACCAGTTATTCAAAAATGCCCTACTTATTCTATCATCATTTCATGTGGTTGTATTTTGTACATAAGAGCTGAACACAAAATTAAAGCGATATATCGATATTATTATTATTATTATTATTATTATTTTTTTTTTATTTTTTTTTGCAGAATCCACCAGTAATCAAATAATATACTTTAAAAAGTAAAGTACAGAATGACTTTTATTCTTGTAACACTTCTTAACCTCCTCTCCGGTAATTGCAACAAGAACGTGTCTGCCCATAGACATAATAAATACATAGACGCCCTATTGGCCGCTGGATCGTACATCAACGGCGCTGCCATATTGCGGAGGGCAACTTTCCCATAACTCATAACGGGAATTGAGAAAAATGCTGAGACCTGTTTTCATTTGTGTTCAAGGCTGAACATTTGTTTCTGGTTGTATTTGGTCATTACCGGTATATAATTAGTAATAGTAACGTTAGTTGGCCACCGGAGACAGTCAGACTAAAATAGCTACCGATGTCGCTAGTTAACTTAGCTGTGAAAGTTGAGACATGAGTTGACATGATTTATATTATAGTTTTAGCTTATATTAAATGTGAAATAGTAAATTTCCTGAAATCTAAATATTCATCAATATTTTCTTAAAACCGACTTTTATGACAAGTACTCGGGCAGATACTAGTCACTATTTCATTTACTATTTTATTATTGTCTATATTATTCTGCAATTTATATTACATTGTATTTGCTATTATTATTATTATTATTATTATTATTATTATTATACCACTTGCGATTTATCAATCTATTATAGTTATGCTGTTAAATTATTGTACTAGTCACTATTTAACTTATTATTTAGTTTTGTCTATATTCTGTAATTGATTTTTCATATTCTATTGCTATTATTATAGTATTGTACATAAACTATGTTATTATCAATATATTATTATTATTATTATTATTATATTATTGTGCTTATGATATTATATAATTATACTATTCATTACTATTTTATTTGCTGTATAATGTTTATTTTATTGACTACACACTAATTTACTGTGACTATAAACTATTTACTAACACTTCTCACTTTATCTTATATTTACTATTTGCATTGCACTGTAGTTGTACCATATCATATGTGTTACCATAAAGGATCCATCAGTTATCTCTGTTATTCTATATTTGGAGTATCTGTATGTGTATATATATATATATATATACAGTACCAGTCAAAAGTTTGGAAACGTTACTATTTTTAATGTTTTTGAAAGAAGTCTCTTATGCTCATCAAGCCTGCAGTAAAAAAAACAACAACAAAAAAAACAGTAATATTATGAAATATTATTACAATTTAAAATAATGGTTCTCTTTTTTAATATACTTTAAAATGTAATTTATTTTTGTGATGCAAAGCTGAATTTTCATCAGCAAGTACTCCAGTCTTTGGTGTCTTATGATCCTTCAGAAATCATTCTAATATGCTGATTTATGATCAATGTTGGAAACAGTTGTGCTGCTTAATATTTTTTTTATAACCTGAGATACTTTTTTCAGGATTATTTGATGAATAAAAAGTAAAAAAAATAACTGTTTTTATTTAGAATAGAAATCTTTTGTAACAATATACACTACCGTTCAAAAGTTTGGGAACAATAAAAAAAATTTTTTTTGAAGAAATTAGTACTTTAATTCAACAAGGATGCGTTAAATTGATAAAAGGTGATAGTAACGATTTATATTGTTAGAAATGTTTTTATTTTGAATAAATGCTGTTTTTATGAATAAATGCTGTTAACGTTTTACTCATCAATGAATCCTGAAAAAAGTATTCCAAAAAAATATATTAAACAGCACAACTGTTTCCATCATTGATAATAACTGAGTATCAAATCAGCATATTAGAATGATTTCTGAAGGATCATAAGACACCAAAGACTGGAGTAATGATGCTGAACATTCAGCTTTGCATCACAAAAATAAATTACATTTTAATTAAAATATATTAAAAAAGAACCATTATTTTAAATTGTAATAATATTTCATAATATTACTGTTTTGTTTTGTTTTGTTTTTTAACTGCAGGCTTGATGAGCATAAGAGACTTCTTTCAAAAACATTAAAAATAGTAATGTTTCCAAACTTTTGACTGGTACTGTATATACATTTTAGTGCTATAAAAATACCGAAAGCACCTGCTGGTGATTTTTATTTTTGCCGATTTGTTTCATTTTCTCAATGACGGTCAATTCTTAGCACAAGAAAAGCTCAAATCGGGTTAAAGACAGAAAATACTTTTTCCACAATAAGAAAACTTGGTAACACTTTATAATAACTGCGCACTATTAATCATTAGTTAAGCATTACTAAACAGTTAATTCATCATTTATAAAGCATTAATAGACGTTAATAAGCAGTTTATAAATACGGCTATAAATGCTGTATTCTTGATTTATAAGCATAGCTTCAATGTGTTTAACAATTGTATTTTCATAATTTATTAATGATCAATTTATCATTTTTGTAAATGAAGTATTGCATTATTTACAAACAAGTTATTTAGGTGTTGTCAGCGATTCATAAGATCACTTAGAAAGTGTAAGTAAATGTAGTAAATTCAGGTAGTTATAACACATTTAGTTGTGGCCAGTAAACTATCTTTGTGAGCTCATCTAAAGTGAGGACTAGTTATGCCTCGTAAAGCATTTACAAAGGAGATTTAAAGACTCGGTTATCTTCTAAACAGAAAAAGGAAACAAACACAACACAGTGATACAGAACATACAAATATTTAACAGCCTTTAAATCTCCTTTATAAATGCTTTACGCGGCATAACTAGTCCTCACTTTAGATGAGCTCATAAAAATAGTTCACTGGCCACTAGTAAATGCTTTATAACTACCTGAATTAACCCTGAATTACAGTAGAAATACATGTTAATAAAGCACTTATTAACACACTAAGTAACTATTACTATAAGTCTGAATAATATGTATGAATGTACATTTAAATAATTTATTAATCATTTACTTACACTTTCTAAGTGATCTTATGAACCACTGACAACTCCTAAACAACTGATTTTAAAATAAAGCAATACTTCATTTAGAAATTATACATTGATCATTAATAAAGTAAAAAAACAAACAATTATTAAACACATTATAGATATGCTTTTAAATCAAGAATACAGCATTTATAACTGTATTTATAAACTGCTTATTAATGTCTATTAATGCTTTTATAAATGATGAATTAACGGTTTACTAATGCTTAATTAATGATTAATAGCGTGTGTTACCGAAAACTTTATTTCATTGAATGTGAAAATTTTATGATATCTCGGTATAGGGATCTTCACAATTCTTATCCAAGAATAAAAAGCCAAATACATGACAAGCCTGAGCTTTGACACTTCCTTATTAAAAAAAATTCAGTTTTAATACCTAAAAAAATATATTTTATAAGTCTAATTATCGAGATTTTAAATAACTAGAGATGGAACTTTTTGTACACCACATACAAACCACTGAAATCAGTTGATAAATGTAAACGTTATTTTAGTTTTTATCCAGAGAAACCGCAGCTCACCCGTTGTTTACTTGCATTTGTTTACAGCGCAGTCTTGCCCTCAGCAATATGGCGGACGCGTTGACGAATCGCAGCACCGTTCCAAAGCGACCAATAGGGCGTCTGTGTATTTACTATGTCTATGTGTCTGCCAGATATGTCGTGTATACTTTCACGTTGTTATTTGCGTATTTATTTGTTTCAGTTGTTGTATTTACTGGCTCGACTGTAAAAAATTAGGTCATAAACTCTTCTCAACCTGCAGATTAGGGTGGTCCTTATTTTTAAAGTCTCCAATTGTCATGCTCTTAACCCTTCAAATTGTTCCTTTATATAAGAAAATACAGCATGCCAATTTGTATGGCAGTAACATAATTACTAGCAGCTCAATAGCTTTAAACTTTCTAGTAAAATTCCCAAAAAATCTCCACATATTCCATATGCTCCATATATTCCTAAATATGTATTTTAGATGCATATCTCAGTTTACTTATTGTAGAAACTAAATCCAAATTAATCCATCCATGACCCGTTTTAGCAGATTTACCTTTCCTGGTGGAATCAATACATATTTCTATTGATGATCACCTTTTTTATTGTTTGGGTTTAGAGCACATTTTTTGGTTAAAAAAATTACATTACGTTCCTTGAAATTGACCCGGAACTTTGGCCGAATCAAGCAGATTATCAGGAGGCACAGGCAATCATACATGCAATGAAAGTAGTCGAGAGAGGAGTGGCTCTGATTCAAGAATACAATGGCTATCTCACACACTCTGAAGAACAATTGCAGTTTCTCCTTCATGTGGTGGAAGATCATGTGCTGAGCATCAAAAATGAGGGATTGTTGAAAACTTTGTGCTTTTTTTTTAGATTGTTGTCATTGTTGTCATGTCAGTGTTGCTCTGATTTCAATAAAATGTAGTTCATTTGCAGCAACTTTTAATATTACTTGCATATCACAATAACGCCGCACAGCTTAACATAGGCAATCTTCCACATGATTGAGCTACCTCTAGATATCTTTTTTTTTTGTCAACATTTTTGCATATTTCTAATTTTGAAGTTAAAAGGAACAGTTTAAGAGGTTAAGACACTAACATTTTGCAAAAAAAAAAAAATTGGACTTGATAAGGACCACCCTAATGATGATCCTTTAAATTTGACCCAGCAACTACGAGCTCTACATATAACCTCTCGCTGAGGCGTCATTGTGTCACTGCGGATCCATTTTTACCCTTGTAAACCATATGTGAAAAGGCATTTACAGCTTGCCGCTTCGAGTGGGAACTGCATTCGTTCCTTTTTTAAAGCAGTTTTATGAGGTCGTGCAGAAGGTTTATGGGAGCAACAGCAGCAAACTGGAAGTTTTCATTGTATTATATGCATATTCTAACCATTATTGTTTTCCTGATGAGTGATGTTTGAGCGTTTAAATCCCGTGTGGTATAAACACTGGGATGTATTGTGGCGAGTTAACGAGAATGGCATTCGCAGCTGTAGCTGAACCTTTTTCTGAACAGCAATCTAGTGTGAAGGGGCAGCGTTACGACTCAGCACAGGTCTCATTTAAACAGGGAGGATCGTCACATGGGTGCTGCTTTCCGTCCTTTTTCGAAAATATTCTCGTAAAATACTTTTTACACTACTGACAATGTCCATGACAGCCATATTTTTTCCACCAGAATGTCATTTTCAGCACACCTCAGATCATGTATGGTGTTTAATATCACTCTTAAACATTTATAGAATAAAATGGCTGACTACTTTGTCTTGCTATAGGGAAAAATTCACTGCTAAAATTGCAGTTAAATCATATTTTGACACTTTTTTTTTTTTTTTTTTTTTTTTTTTATTATTGGGGAAAAACTGTTGTGGAAATGACGGCACAGTTGAGGGACAGGATTTTCATAGTTAAGATTGAAAGTCGTTTGAAAAGTAAGAAAAATCAATGGCGTCGTAACAAAAGGTGTGTGTGACTCTTGTGACTGAGGTGTTTGATGCGCAGCTCCACCTGTCGCTGTGGTCAGGGCTGTTTCCCTGGGTTTTCTGTGTGCAGTTGTCCTGCTGATGTGGAACATTTTGTCCAGCGCTTGCAGTTTCAGTGTCAGTCATTCTCTCAACCGTATCTGCTTTCCTACAAGTCAGGAATACTCTGGGATTGTGAGCGTGAATGTCACACATGTCTGCAGAGGGTTAATGAGGGGGTCCGCAAGAATCTAATCGATATTCTGTGCATTTGCTGTTCGTTATTTAAGAGTGGCAAATTACAAATCTTTATGCTTTCATGTATATTTTATTTGTTTAAAATCTATCTGTGTCTGTCTGTCACTATCTAGGTGTATCTTGATCTTATCTATCATTCTATCTGTCTATCGCTCTATATCTATCATCTATCACTTTATTTATTATTCTATCGCTCTATCACTATTGTTCTATCTATCGCTCTATCTCTATCGCTCTCACTATATTGTTCTATCTAGCACTCTATCTATCACTCTATCTCTATCACTCTCTCTCACTCTATCTATCGCTCTATCACTATATTGTTCTATCTATCACTATCTCTATCGCTCTATCACTATATTGTTCTATCTATCACTATCGCTCTATCACTCTATCTCTATCACTATCTATCTATCTATCGCTCTATCACTATTGTTCTATCTATCACTCTATCTCTATCACTATCTCTATCTATCGCTCTATCACTATATTGTTCTATCTATCACTATCGCTCTATCACTATCTCTATCACTATCTCTGTCTATCACTCTATATCGCTCTATCACTATCTCTATCTATCGCTCTATCACTATTGTTCTATCTATCACTCTATCTCTATCACTATCTCTATCTATCGCTCTATCACTATATTGTTCTATCTAGCACTCTATCTATCGCTCTATCACTATATTGTTCTATCTATCACTATCGCTCTATCACTATCTCTATCACTATCTCTATCGCTCTATCACTATTGTTCTATCGATCACTCTATCTATCGCTCTATCACTATATTGTTCTATCTATCACTCTATCTCTATCACTATCTCTGTCTATCACTCTATCACTATATTGTTCTATCTATCACTATTGCTCTATCACTCTATCTCTATCACTATCTCTATCTATCGCTCTATCACTATTGTTCTATCTATCACTCTATCTATCACTCTATCTCTATCTATCGCTCTATCACTATATTGTTCTATCTATCACTATCGCTCTATCCCTCTATCTCTATCACTATCTCTATCTATCGCTCTATCACTATTGTTCTATCTATCACTCTATCTATCGCTCTATCACTATATTGTTCTATCTATCACTATCTCTATCACTATCTCTGTCTATCGCTCTATCAATATATTGTTCTATCTATCGCTCTATCACTATCTCTATCTATCGCTCTATCACTATATTGTTCTATCTCACTCTATCACTATATCTATCGCTCTATCAATATATTGTTCTATCTATCACTCTCTATCGCTCTATCACTATCTCTATCTATCGCTCTATCACTATATTGTTTATCACTCTCTATCACTATCTCTATCTATCGCTCTCACTATATTGTTCTATCTATCACTCTCTCTATCCCTATCTCTATCTATCACTCTATCGCTCTATCTATCGCTCTATCTATCGCTCTATCACTCTCTATCTATCACTCTATCACTATATTGTTCTATCTATCACTCTATCTATCGCTCTATCACTCTATCTCTATCTATCACTATATTGTTCTATCTATCACTCTATCACTATCTATCGCTCTATCACTCTATCTCTATCACTATATTGTTCTATCTATCACTCTATCGCTCTATCACTCTATCACTATATTGTTCTATCTATCACTCTATCGCTCTATCACTCTATCTCTAGCTATCACTCTATCACTATATTGTTCTATCTATCGCTCTATCACTCTATCACTATATTGTTCTATCTATCGCTCTATCACTCTATCTCTATCTATCACTCTATCACTATATTGTTCTATCACTCTATCTCTATCTATCACTATCTCTATCTATCACTCTATCACTATATTGTTCTATCTATCACTCTATCGCTCTATCTCTGTCTATCACTCTATCACTATATTGTTCTATCTATCACTCTATCTATCACTCTATCACTATTTTGTTCTATCTATCGCTCTATCACTCTATCTCTATCACTATATTGTTCTATCACTCTATCTATCACTCTATCACTATCTCTATCTATCACTCTATCACTATATTGTTCTATCTATCACTCTATCACGGTAACGCTTTTGTAATGATAAACGGGTCGGAAGCAATTGCAAGTAAAAGTGTTTATTCCAGTAAGGAAATACTCAGAAGTCAAACAGCATGAAAACATTCAGCGTCGTCGGGACTCCTCTCTCACTCGCTCTCACTCTCGGGCGATCAGGAACGCAGACAGCAGGAGAGGTGACGCAGGGACTGAGACGGGCAGTGAAGAGTGCAGATGACGGCTGGTGAGTGGTGAGATCGGCGGTGATGTAGTCCAGGATCCGGTGCACACGAAACACGAGGAACAGGGAGACAAGCAAGCGAACAGGATGCATCAAACAACGATCTGACAAACATGAGACGAAAAACAGGGCATTAAATAAGGCTGATGATGACTAACAGCTGTCTATCACTATCACTGTCTATCACTGTCTCGTTACGTTCCTTGTTTCATGTGGGCGTTGTCGCTGATCATCCGCCCACATGAAACAAGGAACGTTACGAGACACACCCACCCGACACAAACACATGAGACTAGAATGAGACAGTGGATCTGACAACCGTGACAGTACCCCCCCCCCCCCCCCCCCCCCCCCCTAGGAACGCCTCCTGGCGTTCCCAGAGGATCCTACCTGTCGCTTGAAATCATCGATAATGGAGTGATCCAGAATGTCTCGAGCAGGAACCCAACTCCTCTCCTCCGGACCGTAACCCTCCCAGTCCACCAAATACTGGAATCCGCGTCCCCTCCGTCTTGAGTCCAGAATACGACGTACCGAATATGTAAGTTCCCCATCTACGAGACGCGGCGGTGGGGGAACTGGGGTAGGCGGATTAATGCGAGAGTAAAATACAGGCTTTATCTTTGACACATGGAAGGCGGGATGAATTCTCCTGTACGCCGGAGGAAGTTTAAGTCGGACTGTCACCGGACTAATAATTTTGGTGACAGGAAACGGACCAATAAATTTGGGAGCTAACTTATTAGAAACGGAGCGGAGCGGAATGTTCTTAGTAGAAAGCCACACTTTTTGACCCACGACGTATACGGGAGGCCTTGACCGGTGGCGATCGGCCTTGGCCTTGGTACGCAAACCCACCTGGAGCAGAGTCTCACGGGCTCTGGTCCACGTGCGATGGCACCTCTGGACAAAGGCGTGAGCGGAGGGGACCGCGACTTCGGATTCCAGACTGGGAAAAATAGGTGGCTGGTACCCTAAGCTACACTTAAACGGAGAGAGGCCCGTGGCTGACACTGATAATGAGTTATGAGCGTACTCAACCATAGAGAGTTGTTGGCTCCAGGATGAAGGATTCTTGGCTACCAAACATCGCAACATTCTCTCCAGATCCTGGTTGGCCCACTCTGACTGACCATTACTCTGGGGATGATAGCCCGAAGACAGACTGACCGTGGCTCCTAACAATCTACAAAACTCCTGCCAGAATTTGGACACAAACTGGGAACCCCTGTCAGAGACCACGTCCATCGGGAGGCCATGTAACCGAAAGACGTGGTCAATCACAGTAACCGCTGTCTCCTTGGCTGATGGTAATTTGGGCAAGGGAATGAAATGTGCCGCCTTCGAGAACCGGTCCACAACGGTTAAAACAACCGTCATGCCTCTGGAGGGCGGGAAGGCGGTGACAAAATCTAGCGCAATGTGGGACCAGGGTCTAGAAGGGACAGACAGCGGCCGAAGTAACCCATCAGGAGGTCGGTTAGACGTCTTACCCATGGCACAATCAGAACAAGCCAAAACAAAATCGTGAATGTCACGAGCCATAATTGGCCACCAAAATCGTTGCTTAACTAAGTGACTAGTGCGACTTACTCCTGGATGACAGGCCACGTTGGAGCAGTGACCCCATCGAATGACGTCGGACCGTAACTCCTCCGGAACAAACAAACGACTCGGTGGGCAAGCAGGCGGAGGCGTTACCCCTTCCAAGGCCGTCTTGACCTTCGACTCGACCTCCCATACGAGTGTTGAGATAACTACTTTCTCGGGTAAAATGCACTCGGGAGTTACCGGGCGTTCGGATGGATCAAAAATACGAGATAAGGAGTCGGGTTTGATGTTTTTGGAACCCGGGCGGTACGAGAGAGTAAAGTCAAAACGTCCGAAAAAAAAGTGCCCACTGAGCCTGCCTGGAGTTGAGTCTTTTAGCAGATCTAATATATTCAAGGTTCTTGTGATCGGTCCAAACGATAAAAGGTACCCCCGAACCTTCTAACCAATGACGCCATTTCTCCAACGCTAACTTGATGGCCAACAACTCTCTGTTACCAATGTCATAGTTACGTTCGGCAGGCGACAAGCGATGTGAAAAAAACGCGCAAGGGTGCATCTTGTCGTCTGAGGAAGCGCGTTGGGAAAGAACTGCTCCTACCCCCACCTCTGACGCGTCGACCTCCACCACGAACTGACGTGTGGAATCAGGGGCGACAAGGATGGGAGCCGAAACAAAGCGGCTCTTGAGGTTGGTAAACACAGCCTCGGCTGTGTCCGACCACCTGAACGTCGTTCTGGGGGAGGTCAAGGCAGTCAGAGGTGCGGCTAGCTGGCTGAAATTACGAATGAAACGTCGATAGAAATTGGCGAACCCCAGAAACCGCTGTAGGGCCTTACGGGAATCTGGACTTGGCCAATCCATCACAGCCTTAACCTTGTCAGGATCCATGCGCACTCCCTCAGACGAGACGATGTCTCCTAGAAAAGAGACAGACTGTGCATGAAAATCGCATTTCTCCGCCTTGACAAAAAGCCCATTCTCTAACAACCTCTGAAGAACTCGCCGTTGAACGTGTTCCTGGAGAGACGAAGAAAAAATCAATATGTCATCCAGGTAGACATATATGAACTGGTCTACCATGTCTCTCAACACGTCATTGACGAGTGCCTGGAAAACCGCTGGGCTATTGGAAAGCCCGAAAGGCATAACCAAATATTCAAAGTGCCCCCTAGGGGTGTTAAAAGCGGTTTTCCATTCATCCCCCTTCCTGATACAGACCAAATGATATGCATTACGTAAGTCCAGTTTTGTGAAAATGGATGCTCCCTGCAACCTCTCGAAAGCTGAAGACATCAACGGCAAAGGATAAGTATTATTTACCGTGATGTTGTTCAGCTCTCGGTAATCAATACAAGGTCGCAGAGTCTATAGCACAGTCATAGGGACGATGCGGAGGGAGCGAAGCAGCTTGAGACTTACTGAACACTTCCTTCAGGTCCAGATACTCCGCGGGCACGTTTGACAGATCCGCTGGCTTCTCCTGTAACACAGAAACAGACACAGACGGACAGGCAGAAACAAGACAGGACTCGTGGCAGGGCTCGCTCCACATAGAGATGGAGTTGGAGCCCCAATCCACACGAGGGTTGTGTTTAACCAGCCAGGGGTGACCCAACACAACAGGTGCAACCGGGGAGTCCATGAAGAGGAAAGGGATGGTCTCGGTGTGGTTGCCGGAGGTGATAAGGGTTATGGGGTCAGTAGAATGGGTAATGTTGGGGAGTTGTTGGCCATTCAGGGCATCGGAAGGTGAAGTTGGTATGCAAGATTAATGTCCATGAAGTTACCCTCTGCTCCGGAATCCACGAGTGCTCGACAGGTGTGCGTACTGTTGGCCCATCTCAGTCTAATCGGAAGGAGAGTGGATGGTGAGGACTTCCCGGCGGAGATCCCACCCGATAGTAGCCTCAACTTTACTATCGGGCTTGCTCTTTTACCGGGCATGCGTGTAGATAATGTCCCCGGCCACCACAGTAGAGTCCCTGGGACCTCCGCCTCTCTCTCTCCTCCCGGGAAAGCCGAGCTCTACCCACCTGCATGGGCTCGTGATCGTCGATGTGACCGACCGTGTTCTCCTCCGGGATGCTGCGTTGAACCGCTCCTGCGGGATCGCGGGTGGCATGAAGATGGCGACCAAGCTGGTCTATGCGAGCATCCACCCGCAACGCCAGCTCTATAAGTCCATTGAGCGTGGGAGGAAGGTCCAGCATATATATCTCTCTTTTAACACGGTCGGCCAGCCCATGCAGGAACATATCCCACTGCGCCTCCTCGTTCCATCTGCATTCAGCCGCCAGCGTGCGAAATTTGATGGAGTAATCTGCGACCGATGAACTCCCCTGTTTAAGGTCCGCGAGTCTTCTGGCAGCCTCCTTACCAGCCACGGCTCGGTCGAAGACCCTCTTCATTTCGGCGCTGAGTGCTAGGAACGAGTCGCAGCAGT
This sequence comes from Rutilus rutilus, assembly GCF_951802725.1. Lineage (NCBI taxonomy): Eukaryota > Metazoa > Chordata > Actinopteri > Cypriniformes > Leuciscidae > Rutilus > Rutilus rutilus. Next base: position 35,841,295 of record NC_140222.1, on the reverse strand, counting down.
GGTCCTTGTTTTCCCACACCGCCGTCCCCCACAGTGCTGCACGGCCCTTTAGTAACGTGAGAACGAACGCCACTTTACTCTCCTCCGTGACGAACGTCCGGGGCTGCAACGAGAAATGCATAGAGCATAGGGTAAGGAAAGCTCTGCAAAAATTGGGCTCACCGGCGTAACTCTCTGGTACAGGAAGGCGGGGCTCCGCCAGCGGCCCTCTCTCGGGTATGGTGGGGGGAACGGACGGTGTGGGCGGCGCAGTGGGAACGCTTAGAAGTTGGACCTGCTGGGTGAGCTCGGACACCTGCGTCACAAGCGCTTGGACAGCACGTCCGGTGTTCGAGATGCTCTCCTGCTGCTGGTCCATTCGGGAGATGCTGTGATCGATAAATTCCTTGAGTGATGCTGCACTTGCTGCTTCCATCGTTAGGTCAGATCGTTCTGTAATGATAAACGGGTCGGAAGCAATTGCAAGTAAAAGTGTTTATTCCAGTAAGGAAATACTCAGAAGTCAAACAGCATGAAAACATTCAGCGTCGTCGGGACTCCTCTCTCACTCGCTCTCACTCTCGGGCGATCAGGAACGCAGACAGCAGGAGAGGTGACGCAGGGACTGAGACGGGCAGTGAAGAGTGCAGATGACGGCTGGTGAGTGGTGAGATCGGCGGTGATGTAGTCCAGGATCCGGTGCACACGAAACACGAGGAACAGGGAGACAAGCAAGCGAACAGGATGCATCAAACAACGATCTGACAAACATGAGACGAAAAACAGGGCATTAAATAAGGCTGATGATGACTAACAGCTGTCGCTGATCGAGATGATCAGTGACAACGCCCACATGAAACAAGGAACGTAAGGAGACACACCCACCCGACACAAACACATGAGACTAGAATGAGACAGTGGATCTGACAACCGTGACAGCTTTATAATAATGTTCAGTTGTAAGTCATTAAGTGGTTAGTTAATGATATACTAATCATTTACAAAACATTCATAAATGATTAGTAAGTGATATGCTAACATTTTATGTATGTCTTGTAAATTCTGTTACAAGTCATTTACAATTGATTAATCATTTACAAAACATGACTATGCGTTTCATAAATGTTTAATAAATTGTTACATTTTATGTATGTTTTGCTCACATCAGGTGCACAGTGGTTAAAGCCTCCATGTGTTTCAGAGAAGACAGCTGTCTATACCCTCACCAGTCAGCACTTACACTGCAGCACACACTACAGTGTCCACCACCTGTTATAGATGATGTGTAAACGCATGAATACATAATTTACAACACTTTCTGCGTCCCCTAATCTAAAGTGTAAACCATTCATCACTTGTAAATGTGTTACACATCATTCGTAGATTACCACTTCAAGAATCAGTAAGGTATAAGATCTACGAATCTTATCTACGAATGATGTGTAACACATTTACAAGTGATGAATGGTTTACACTTTAGATTAGGGGACGCAGAAAGTGTTGTAAATGATGTATTCATGCGTTTACACATCATCTATAACAGGTGTTGGACACTGTTACTTACCTGTTACAAATTATCTATACGTGTATACAAGGCATTTACAACACTTTCTGCATCCCCTAATCTAGTGTAAACTATTCATCACTTGTAAATGTATTACACATCATTCGTAGATCTTTCTTACCTGTTACAAATGATCTGTACGTGTATTCAAGGCATTTACACTTTCTGCACCCTCTAATTGCTACATTCATACAACATTTTTTTACATAATTTATTAAACATTTATGAAACCCATAATCATGTTTTGTAAATGATTAGTTAATCATTAACTAATCAATTTTATAAAACGGATAGTTCCAGTCCTTGATTCTGATTGGTTTAGCCGCGTTCGAAGTCGTTGTGAATTACTCAACAAACACACACCTGTAACCGGTCCGCGTCGTGCCTAACAACGCCCCTTAGCTGTTCTAAATCCATTGTAAAACACGGCTTCTAGGGGCTTATTGCTTAAGTAAATGACTGAATCTACAAAACATACATAAAATAATTAACATATCACTTATTAATCATTTATGAACGCATAGTCATGTTCTGTAAATGATTAGTTCATCATTAACTAACCACTTATAAATGACTTAGGGTAGACTGTGTACAGTTGAGACACTTTTTGAGTTTTGATTTTTCACACAAAAATACATACTGAAAAGAATTGAATTTTCTCATGAAATGCCACATGACATTACATTAGCTTGTAGACTAATATATTATCAATCAATAATACCCATAAGTAGTTTATATTTTCCACAATTATCGAATAAAAATAAGGTGCTTTTTGTGTCAACTCTGTCTCAACTGTACCTATGTACGGGACAGTTGAGACAGTACTATGGTACAGTTGAGACACCCATTTTTAATGAGGGAAATGTAACTAAATGTTCATTGCAAATATAATAAAGACAAATGAAGAAAATAACAATTGGGCAACATGTCTGTTTATTCATCCTTTCTAAATCCATTAATTTGATGTAAATTGGCACCGTTAAAATGTATAAAACATGAACAAGATATTTAACAATATTTATTAATAATATACAGTTTAAATATAATAAATATGAAATTGTATTTTTAATTGCATCCTATGCTGGCCAATTATGACGTTTAACCTGTTATCATAACACTGAACAAATAAACAGCGTGTTTTGTAATAGAACTCTGTCGGGGGTACAGTTGGTACACTTGTGTCTCAACTATCCCCCGCTGGCCACTTCTCACATTTCTCTAGATTTTGCATTGAGCTTGCATGACTCAATACCATGAAATATGCCAATTTTTAGGGCACAGAATAACGTTTGTAATGGTACCAGTTACGTTTAACAGTCACATAAGGATAATAAGTTATTCATAGTTGAGTGCGCAAAAAACGATGCAAGCCTTACCTTAGAAAAAAAACTTTTGCAGATATCTTCTGATCGGAGACGCGTCCAGTCTTCAGATTTTGCAGGATAAAAGAGGACACTAATACGCATGTGCACAGCAAAAATCACAACTTGTGCATGCTGCGCACGCAAGTTATTTAAGGTGTCTCAACTGTACACATGTCTCAACTGTACACAGTCTACAACTGAACGTTATTATGAAGTGTTACCTATCTATTGTCTATCACTCTATCTCTATCTAGCGCTCTATCTGTCTGTTGTCTATCTATCACTATTATTCTATCGCTCTCACTATATTGTTCTATCATTCTATCTATCACTCATCTATCGCTCCATCTATTGTCTATCACTATCTCTATCGCTCTTTCTATCTGCCACTATCGCTCTATAATTCTGTCTATTGTATCTCACTCTTATCTATCTGTTCACACTATCGCTCTATCTATTGTCTATCTATCACTATCTATTATTCTATCGCTCTATCACTATATTGTTCTATCTATCACTCTATCGCTCTATCACTATCTATTGTCTATCTATCACTGTCTATTATTCTATCGCTCTATCACTATATTGTTCTATCTATCACTCTATCTATCTATCACTATCTACACTCACCTAAAGGATTATTAGGAACACCTGTTCAATTTCTCATTAATGCAATTATCTAATCAACCAATCACATGGCAGTTGCTTCAATGCATTTAGGGGTGTGGTCCTGGTCAAGACAATCTCCTGAACTCCAAACTGAATGTCAGAATGGGAAAGAAAGGTGATTTAAGCAATTTTGAGCGTGGCATGGTTGTTGGTGCCAGACGGGCCGGTCTGAGTATTTCACAATCTGCTCAGTTACTGGGATTTTCACGCACAACCATTTCTAGGGTTTACAAAGAATGGTGTGAAAAGGGAAAAACATCCAGTATGCGGCAGTCCTGTGGGCGAAAATGCCTTGTTGATGCTAGAGGTCAGAGGAGAATGGGCCGACTGATTCAAGCTGATAGAAGAGCAACTTTGACTGAAATAACTACTCGTTACAACCGAGGTATGCAGCAAAGCATTTGTGAAGCCACAACACGCACAACCTTGAGGCGGATGGGCTACAACAGCAGAAGACCCCACCGGGTACCACTCATCTCCACTACAAATAGGAAAAAGAGGCTACAATTTGCACGAGCTCACCAAAATTGGACAGTTGAAGACTGGAAAAATGTTGCCTGGTCTGATGAGTCTCGATTTCTGTTGAGACATTCAGATGGTAGAGTCAGAATTTGGCGTAAACAGAATGAGAACATGGATCCATCATGCCTTGTTACCACTGTGCAGGCTGGTGGTGGTGGTGTAATGGTGTGGGGGATGTTTTCTTGGCACACTTTAGGCCCCTTAGTGCCAATTGGGCATCGTTTAAATGCCACGGCCTACCTGAGCATTGTTTCTGACCATGTCCATCCCTTTATGACCACCATGTACCCATCCTCTGATGGCTACTTCCAGCAGGATAATGCACCATGTCACAAAGCTCGAATCATTTCAAATTGGTTTCTTGAACATGACAATGAGTTCACTGTACTAAAATGGCCCCCACAGTCACCAGATCTCAACCCAATAGAGCATCTTTGGGATGTGGTGGAACGGGAGCTTCGTGCCCTGGATGTGCATCCCACAAATCTCCATCAACTGCAAGATGCTATCCTATCAATATGGGCCAACATTTCTAAAGAATGCTTTCAGCACCTTGTTGAATCAATGCCACGTAGAATTAAGGCAGTTCTGAAGGCGAAAGGGGGTCAAACACAGTATTAGTATGGTGTTCCTAATAATCCTTTAGGTGAGTGTATTATTCTATCTATCTATCTATCTATCTATCTATCTATCTATCTATCTATCTATCTATCGTCTATCTATTATTCTATCGCTCTATCACTATATTGTTCACTCTATCTATTGTCTATATCACTATCTATTATTCTATCGCTCTATCATTATATTGTTCTATCTGTCACTCTATCGCTCTATCACTATCTATTATTCTATCGCTCTTTCACTATATTGTTCTATCTATCACTCTATCTATTGCTCTATCACTCTATATCTATCACTATATTGTCCACTCTATCTATCTATTGTCTATCTTTCGCTATCTATTATTCTATCGCTCTATCACTATATTGTTTTATCTATCACTATCTATCGCTCTGTATTGTCTATCTTCACTTTATCTATTATTCTATCGCTCTATCTCTATCTAGCGCTCTATCTGTCTGTCACTATTGCTCTATCTATAATTCTGTCTCTTGCCTCTATCACTCTTATCTATCTGTTCACACTATCTATCGCTCTATCTATCTATTGTTGCTCTGTCACTCCTTCTATGCTATTGTACTATATATATATCCGTCTTTCTATCTGTCATTCTATCTATGATGTAAAATGACAGATTGGTTCATTAACTCCTTCTGTAGAGAGAATGAATTATTGCAGGTTTCATTATTATGTGCATTTCAAGTTTCACACAAATCCCGCTGACTCCCCCAAAGTCTGTTACTCAGGTTGAGCTTGAACACATCTTGGTTTCGTTGAGAAGATCCCGTGCCCAATTTTTTAAATCAAATTGTATCCAAACCCAAAACCCTACACAGCCAGCATCCAGATCTCCAAAAGATGCAGTAGAGTTGTGTGTGTGTGTGTGGGACAGAAGCCCTTGCAGGAGACTCTCCGTCAGCAGTTAATGCTCCAGAGCGTTACAGTGAGAGAATCAAAGGCTTTGCACGTAGACGTGCAACAGGGCGCCTCTTTGTGCCCCGCAAAATGTTAATGGTCGGAAATGTTAATAATCTGCGCACGGGGGTCTGGCCTTTGATAATCTGTTGACGAAACTGATCCGGCACTTTTGGGTGACGGGCTAATGGCATTCCTCACACTTGCTCTGTCATTGGCTGGAGAGAGAATGAAAGGGTCCGGCAGCCCTCGGGGACTCCCAAATGGTCAAACGTCCCTCTTCCTGTCGTATTCCTCCAGCCCTCGTCCCAGCAGCCCCTTCCAGCACACTGTTTTATCTGCACTTTTTTTAGACTTTTGAAGGTCTGGCAGAGGCTCAGTGAGAGGGCGCGTGCGAGTGGGTTAACTTTCATTACCGCTGTTGATCCCGGATTCACTGGAGGCCGATTCGTAGCTGCACAGAAAGACAGGACCTCAGTCGGGATTCACTGCAGTAAAAACCTCCTGCAACTTTTCGGGGAGTGACTCATTGGATTTTCCTGTGGGTAGAAAGTTGTTTCTACCATGAACCAAACTTGGGACAAGGGTGTTTTGGAGAACGGACAGTCAAACAATCTTGGGAAAGCTTGCGCTGAGCACCTCCAGAGGTAAGGAATGTGCCGCTGTGGGAAAAGCCGTTTGTGTTGCATGGAGATGTATGAAAAATCGATTTGTTAGCGAGCGTTTCGTCCCTGTTTTGGGGGGATAAATCACGCTTAAGTAGCAAGTACAGTAAGAAATCATCTAAATGCTTGACCTGGCACGGGTCCCAAAGGCACAGGGATGATGGATGGGTTTGATGAGTGTAACTTTTGAGCTCTTTGCCAAAGTGTAATTCCACTGCGATTCTGAGCTGTATTATTGTAGCCGCAGATCTCCGACATAAACCGTTATCATTCCTCCTGCTTATTCCGTCATGCTTTGGCTCATCACAAATGTAAACATGCATTTCTATTGATTTAAAGCAATATAAAATCAATTGATTTTGTGATTTTATTTTTATTTTATTTTATTTTTATTTATTTTTATATATTTTTTTATTATAAATTATTTTATTTTTGTAATACTCATTCTCATTTTACATTTAAACGTACAAATTTTTATTCTTACTAATTTTACTAATACTGAAAATATATTTATTTGGTATTTTTAACCATATTTACCAGCAGGAAAACCGTTTGTTAAAACTGATAAGTGTTGGGAAAAAAAAGATCTATAAATAAAAGCAAACAATAAAGGTTGTTAAATGTGATTATTGTTAGCACTCCTTACTGATATATATATATATATATATATATATATATATATATATATATATAGCATAAATAATAGTATTTATTTATTTTAAAACTGACAGATAGACTGAGTTTGTGCTGAGAATAACTACATCATTTTTGTAAAATTAATTTTGCGATTTAGTTTAGGTGTCCCCAAAATGTACCTTTTCATACTCTGAACTTTTTAAATAGTCATTATATAAAACTATTATTTTAGCTGTAAATCATCTTAATGAATTACTATTGTAAACTAAACTTGTAAACTTTTTTTTTTTGAAAATATTTAAACACTTAAACTCAAACTCTTGTTTATGAGTCGATAAATGATCCAAACTTAAATGACATGTCTATTGCAACATTTTAACGTTTAAAACACTGCTAAAACACACAAGTGACTTTTTAATGTTGTATAATGTAGGATATGACAGCAGATAACTACTCCCTTCGTGTTGAATCAATTATGAAGAAGAAAACAAATGGAAATTAGATAAAGTGATGAACTTGGGTCTCCACAGTCAGTCAGCACATGCAGTTGAATGTTTTCAGCAGATGTTACTGGTGACACGGCTATTTGTTCAGTGTTGATAAATGACAGGGCTTGATCAGTGCTGATGTGCACATAAGTGATGACCACATTCATGCAACATGCCTCTCTATGAAATCACTTAACACTAGTCAAAATATAATGCTAATTATGCAAAAAAAATAAGCAGTCTTGCAAAGTTTAGATGGTTGCATTGGCAAATCGTGTACAGAAAAAATTATTTTGCAGATGTCTTGCACTTTCACTAGTGTTCGTCAGATGAAGTGCTATGTAACTTGCTCTAGTACAAGGCGAACAAAATTAGCCCTGTAAACGGGACGAACATGGCAGTGATCTTCAGTGACTGACGTATAGAATCAGGCCACTCTTCCGTGTGAGTTACTGACAGAAATGTGGATGCCAATTTTGTTGCAGCGTTACAAAGGTGTCCAATTATGGACATGGCGTCCACTGTTTCTATTTTAAAACATTCTCAGTTTTTGCACTTCGTATGTGTATGTCCAGCAAAAGTTGTGCGGACATAATTTCTTGCTAAAAATTATGAGCAAAAGCAAGAGAACCAATGAAATATTAATAATTGATTGTTGTCACACACACACACAAAAAAAAGCCAGATAAATACCTTAACCAAGAGTTTCGTTCTTCTTTAATAAGTTAAAAAAGTTATTTTAATTTTTATCATATTTTTATGGTTTCATCGAACTTGTATGGTCATTAAAAATAAATATCCCTTTTATATATTTTTTGTAATTTTATTTTATATATATAAAGCCTATATATATAAACTGCCATCTGAAATTTTCTTCTAGAATGATCATTTTTATCAAGCTTGTATATTTAAGTTCAGTAATTTCACTTTAATGCCATTGAAAATTACCTATTAATTGTCATTTATGTGAAATTACTGAAATTACATATATATAATTTTTTTTTTTTTTACAATTTTCTAACATTTTATATATACACTTTTTTTTTTAGATAATGTTAGAAAATTGTAAAAAAAAAAAAAAAAAATCTGTGCAACAATAGGATTTAGTAAATATGACATTTGCAGTGGTTTGTTGTTTTGAAGAATAATTATGCAAAAATTGCTGTATATAATTTAAGTAAATTTTCATGTACTTTCCAAAAATATTTGATAAGGAAATTAAGTGTTTTTGTGCAGTTTAGTTAATCTGTGCAGTTAAAGTGTATTTGTGAACACATTTGATCGAAAGCAAATCCTGCAGCATCAAGCCAATGCTGTTATGGTGTAATTTTAACGGTTACTATTATAAATTTGTGACTTTGAGAAATCTATCATACGAAGTCAGCTTAATTGTTTTACAGTCTCTTGCATGTAACGGCGCAGTGCATGAAATCCTCAGCTGCCCGCGTGAAGCTTTTCACAGCCAGCGAAAGGTCGTGGGCTCTGACCGTGCGGTGAAAGACGGGGCATTTTTGATGGATTGTTTTTAAATAGCACAGTGGGCCACAGCATTATGACTGGTATTGTCAGGATGTGTCGGGGCTGTTGTGTTGTCCTTTCTTTTCCCCCTCTCGTCCGCCATGGTGTATCGCTCTCTCTTCTCCCATATATCCCTCGTCAGCTGCTCTCTCTATATCACTCTGCCAGCCCGACCCAGAGGGGGGAGTTTCCTCGTACCCCCGGGAACGTGAGGCTGATGGGAGTCCCAGACGCCATTCTGGGCTACAGCGCTTCTGTTTTTTTCCGGATACTTTGGTGTAAACGGCCGTGTGAATATGACCCTGGAAAGGTATATTGTGTTGTTAATTTTCATTGTAATATTGAACTATTTTTCCACAGCTGTCGTGGTCTTTGGTGTTGTTTGACCTCTGAACAGTTGGATCTAGATGTTTCAAGCACCGTATAGAGCAGTAAAAGTTTTACACTTGTTTCTTAGTGAAGGCCTGAGCGCTGTGTTGACCTTGGTTCTTCATAGCATGCGTGTTTGCCGGTATTACCAGGGATGCTTAAATCACAGCTGGGAAATATGTTGTGAATGCCTTTGTCCCTTCAGCTCTTAAGACTACCGGCTATTCGGTTGCCTTTTATCATTAGTTTCAATGTCTATGCGCTCATGAATCTGTATGGTGACACAATGCTCGGTGGAAACACATGTGTTTTGTGCCGTTTGATGTGTAGAGGCCTGAGAAATGTCTTTGTTTTTAGTCCTGGAACAACATTTATGACAGAGTCCCTAACTAACTATAAACTACCTGTAAAATCTGAGGCAACATTTTATAAATGATGTACTGACCCCTACCTTTGCTCAATTAAAAAGGGGATGTGGGATATCCAACTGGCCTATCCAATCGAAAGCTTGGTAAGAGAACGGTATGGTTTTGTTTCTTTGTACGCCATTGTACAAATGTCAAGCAACACTTTATGGATGTTGGGAATGACTTCCAACCATAAGTTTGCTCTTAACGTCCATAAAGTCTTGCGAGACAATTGAATGATTGGGTATAAAGAAACAAAACAGCAAAACTACCATTAGCTTAGCAAGTTTTCAATTGTCAACAAAGATGTTGATTAGCAACCAAATAAGGGAGGATTTACACATCTGATGATTGGGGAACAGAAACGTTTTAGCATAAAATGCCCAGAAACAGAGCGGCAATGCTAACATTAGCTTTATATCCGATTTGTAAAGTCATCAAGGAACCAGACTTCGAAAGAAAAACACTGCAGTGATGGCATCTTCATCAAATTTAAGACCGTTGACGTTAATTAATTGTATTAGTTTTAAACTATCTACATGCCGCCACCTTCATGTGATGTTGGCAAACCTGAAAACCAGCCAAACTTCATGCTTTCATTCATTTAGTCATCTTCTGATAGCTCAGATTTTTTTTTTTTTTTTTGTACTTGTAAATGCTGCAGCCAAAGGTGACACAGTGACAAAGTCACATGACAGTTTATTTAGGAAAGTGTGATCTCTCAAATATCAACACTCGCCCTTTCAGCAACCATAGCACGTGTGCTGTCAGCTCCTTTGATCGATGGACGCTGGTAAAAACAGAATGGCCGTTAATTATCAAAACCAGTTTGGTTGGTGAGGTTGGTTACATTTGGGAAGTGTGAGTGTTTGGAATGACATAAGACACAAGTTGCTGTTTTCTTCACGTTCACACACAAACGACTAATACAGTGTGAAAATATTTGTCTACAAGGCAAATGGCATTGGTGAGCCTGGTGAGGAAGTGCGAGGCTTGGCCCTCAGCGGGTGTCAACCACTGTCAGCCTGTTTGTGGTGACACTTATTTGTTTTCGACTTTGTAGAATTGTGGGTTTCCTGCTGTGGTGTTCTGACCTCTCAGCATGTGTTCATTGCTTTGACATGTAGAAGTAAATGGGCTAATCTTTATGTTGAGAGTATGACCGTCTTAAGGCACCAGCAACTTCTGCTATTTCACAGAAAGGGTTTGTATGTTTATTTTACCAGCTTTTTAAAATAATGTATTTAGACTTTCCTGTGTCAAATGTACTTTTATAATTTGTATCATATTTAGTCAACCAAAAAAAAAAAAGACTGTGTCGTCACACAGAGGTCGCGTAACTGCATTCATTCAACATCAACAATCGCAAGTATAGTCTAGAATAGATCCATGTTTGGATTTATTACAGCTCATCTCTGAGAAGGTTTGATTGTGAAGGAACACAGACTGACTGAACGACACCTTCATTTCAGCAGAAAATCTCAAACGGAGATCGCTAAACTCCAGCTTACTTGTTTGTCAGTGTGTTTTCAGATCATCCACGTTTCTTCTTCTTGGTTGGCAGATTGCAAATATTAAGTAAATCTTTGGGTAGAAAACGTGTCCTTTTAACACATTTAAATTCTTGAGATCTGGCTACCGCAAGCACGAAAGCTCCTCTTTTATTCGACAAAAACAAACCCTGATTTTGGTCAAGTTTTTGTTTTTTAAACTACATTTTAGTCTCGTCTTTTTTCGTCAACGATATTGCATGTTGATATACTCGGTCATGGAAAAAAAGGTCATCAACGAACATTTTTCGTCATAGATTTCATTAACGAAATAAAGCGTCACTCATAAATCCTGTCCCGTGGCCTCATGGGATAGTAAAGTGTCCATCGAATGTGCACTTCAGAATCTCGCCAGAGAAAGTTGGTCATTCGGGTACTTTTCGCCTCCTTTTTGTCGAATGCCATGTATTCTGACATACTACTCTATTATTATTATTATTGATAATTATCATCATCAATTATTCAATAAATGATTTACTTTTTGACAAAAACTGAAAAGCCAGGTTCATGACCTTGAGGTCTGATGACTTCAGTGTATCAGAGCAAATTTTGCCCGCTTGTATATCCATTTATAGCTTAATCAAATAAATTGTGCCCTCTCATCTGCACGAGTTCATATTGGATGTAATTAGAAATGGGAAGTCAGCCCTATGACCACCGCTTCACACCAATCCCGATGCGGTTTCCCTTTTGAGAAAGTGCTCGATCTGACATCACCGACAGCTCTATATGTGTTTGATTGAATTATATGTAATAAGCACTGCTGTATCGGCACTGTAACGGCAGTCCTGCTGTGTGCCGAACATATGCTGAGAACACGTCGGCCAAGTGTAAAGGTCCCTGGGTAAACATGGTCTAAAATTAAAGAAGGTGTTTATCCGAGTTTAATTGGACGTCTGTCCCTGAGCAGAATCAAGGCACGAGGCAGATCTGCTTATAAACTAGATTTAGCCTTTATTTGATTGTTAAAGTACAAGGTCCTGGATTGGCCCTGGCACACACTAGCACGCCCGCTTTTGGCCCGACAGTGGGCACACGGCTAATGACTGTATCTGTTTTTCCCATAACATCCCAGTCAGTATGCTCAAGTGCCCCTTTATTCAGTTCCAAATCATAGCTGTTCTCCATTATATTATCCTTCTTTTAAAAAGGAAATCATTTACATTCATGTCAAAGCTATTTTACCATAGAATACAAATATTTTATTTATTTTACTCTCATTTTATAACGGATTATATCAAGTTTATCAATCCGTTCTGCAGAATTCCACAGATTTTCTCCCAAAATTAGCAACTTTATACTTAAAACTAAAAATATTACACTGGATGTCATTATGATTAATATTATTAAAGTCACCGTTAAACAAAAAAAGTCAATATTGATGGTAAAAAAAATATTGAGCCACCAAGTAATGCAAAAAAATGTTAAACTAGCCTCTACACAATTGTCTACACTGTTCTATGCAGTTTTCTTTCTGTAAAAAGGAACTCTAAAAACTATGTGATTAGAATCATGATTAGTTATTTAACCCACTGATTAAATATAAGTATACAAATTAGTATTTTTAAGTTGTATTGTCTGTATTTCGGTGCATACACCCCTGGTTGGGAGTCAGTGCTCTAGAACATGGCCTGTAGACACATTTATCTGCATGTATAGTTACGCATTGGCATCCGTTGCCATCTTATCAAAATCTCACAGCACTTAAAGGGTTAGTTCACCCAAAAATGAAAATTCTGTCAGTAATTACTCTCCCTCATGTTGTTCCAACCATGTAAGTCTTTCGTTCATCTTCGGATCACAAATTAAGATATTTTTGATGAAATCTGACAGCTGTCTCACTCCTCCATAGGCTATTCAAGATGACGTCCTGACATTGCCGGAAGCGCAAAACGGTCTGTTTGTAAGCAGAGGAAGACGCGCGCTGTATGTAAGCTATTGAATTCGACACTTATTGTGATTTAGGTCTCGATGATGTCGGGACGTCATCTTGTACAGTAGATGGCGGTAATTCTCCCAAGGAGTGAGCAGCCAGTAACAAGTAGTAGTAGAAGAAGAACGCCGTAATCTCAGTTCTCGCGCATGCGTCCTGGCGCTCCCGTGAACTCTCGTCAGAGGCCCACATTGAAGAACACTAATAGTTGGATAAAGTCGTTATTTTTATTGTTTTTCCGCACAAAAAGTATTGTCGTCGCATGATAAACTTAATGTATAGCCACTGTAGTCACTTGGACTATTTTAACAATGTTTTTAATAACTATTCTGGGCCGGCGAGTTTCGGTCCCTCTGAAAGCCTATGGAGGAGTGAGACAGCTGTCAGATTTCATCAAAAATATCTTAATTTGTGTTCCGAAGATGAACGAAAGACTTACACGGTTGGAACAACATGAGGGTGAGTAATTACTGACAGAATTTTCATTTTTGGGTGAACTAACTAACCCTTTAATGTGATAGGGACAACATTACTATCAACCAATCAGATTTTAGGGTTAGTGCTCGAGGCATACATTGTTGTGAATGATTACTTTTTCTTCCTGTGTACAAATGAATCATGCACAACACCAGAAGCATGTATAAAGACAGTAAATAGGCTCAGTTTTGAGTTCATGTGTGGCGCTCCCCCCCTCTTTTCACGTAACTAACATATCACAGACCTTTGACAACAGCCCTGTCATGCCTTAATGCCAGGAATGTGTACGGTTTCTCTCCAAAGACTTTGAAATCTCTTGCTTAAAGCTCAGGGTTGCACAGATGCTGCTGCTCACTGTAGTGTGAGTAGTTTGTTGCATGTGTGTATTGTACACCTTAAGGCATTTTGCTTTCGTCTACGGTCATCTCGCGTTTAACCATCTGGCATGTTTTTTTTTTTTTTTTTTTTTTTTTTTTTTTTTTACAACCTGTAGCTCAGTTGTTCATTTTGTGCCATTGTACCATCCTTTATGATGTCTGTAGTCATTTTATAGTATAGCACCAAGGCACAGATATAATGCCTTATATGAGTTTCTGTATTGTAAAGCCAAAAATATTGAAACTTCAATGAGGAACCGTTTCTAATGTAGAATAGGTCAATGTTAAAATGGGTTTAAGAAAATATGGAAATATTAGACATTAGAGACTGTTCTGTTCCTCAAGTTTCAATATTTTTCAGAGACAATAAGCAAGACAATTGTAGGTAAAGATTCTTTTTTTGTTTTTGTTTTTTGAGGATTCCAATCAGCCCAACATAGCAACGCTACAGCCAATAGCATGAGTTTGGGGCGGGGTTATCTCTGTTTCCCTAACCAATGGCAGACAGAGTCTTTGAGGAAAACCCTGTTTGAAAACCATTATTGCGATTACATTACACATTTCAGCGTTTAAATTATACGATATAATTAAAACTATTAATATAGAAACTCAAATTCTCAAGCTTGTCTTGAGATTCAGGGTGATTGTGACTCAACTCAATTTAATATGATTGTGACAGTTTTAATCACAATTATCAGTAGGTTCTCTGATAAATATACTTGACACCATCACAGGTTGAGAATAACCGTAAGCCATTTTGTTTCTGCTTGAGGTAGATTGAATTCGCAGTAGGTAGCGGTAGGGATTTCTCAATGAAATCTTTATAGGGTATCGTGTAGGCTTGTAAGTGGTCAGGGTGCTAAGTACTCTGGTAAATATTCCTTTCATTGATTTCAGCTTTATGGCGTTTTCACACATTCTTTCTTCTCAGGTCGTCAGTATACCATAAAATGGTACTTTAGGTCCAGCTAAAACACATGTGGCCCGTTCAAAGAAAGTTCAAGGGGTCACAAATGTGCTTTTTTCAGCAAACAACCCAAGGGAAGAAGAGAAATCTGTCAAGTTTTTAGGGAATCTTATCAAGTAAAGCTTTTGAATGAGCATCAATGGAGGAAGATGCTTTTTAGGCCAAGATAGTGTAGTTATAAAAAGAAGAATTTGGTAGAGTTTGGTATCTCTAATTGGCACATTTAAAAGGGACACCTGTCTAAATATCTACATAATTTATTTCTGTCTCCACCTGTTTCCATATGTTCATATATGATGCTCAATCACACTTCTTAAAAAAGCTATGTTGTATAAGGCCCGAAATTCACAGCTTATCAATCATCTTTCCTTCAAATCGTGACGTCGAGGGTGATCTGTGGTGTATTAAGATACAGATCAACATACTATATTGGATGAGTAGCCGCCTTTTTCCATTTTGAGCCAGTATAAGGTTCAATCACGTCTGAAACAGAGACGAGTCTGCTAGCTGGTTGCACTGTGGGGTCTCGTGGTCTGACCAGGTGCTCGGTGTATAAATTACCAGGCATGGCAATGCCTGCATTTCACCAGCAGGTGTGCTGAAGGGAATAGAACAGCAGGGGTCAATATATATAATTTTACTACTCACCATTTGTAATTTTAGATGCTTACTGCTGCCGATGTTAATGGATAGCAATGTCTGATATTCCTCATGGGCTAACAGCGGTGTTCGTCTCTGATCATGTGACCTGGCCCGGCCTATAGTGTGTGTACTGTGTGACCGACATTTTGTTGACTTGCTGACAGTTGAAAATAGGTCGCCTTTCGATCGCTGCCAAGACTGCAGTTGCCGATAACTATTGTTCAGCAAGTTAGATAAATGAGGAGGATCGAAATACCAGGAATAATTGACCCATAATCTACTGGTGTCGGCACCTAGAAGTTTTTTTTTTTTTTTGAAGATCACAAAATAAATGTCCAAGCCATATTTCTATCTAAAGGGAAAGAGACAAAATTAGGACTTTAAAGTCTTTTGCATTGTGATTTAAACACATTTTTCAAATTATAATTTTTGTAATTAAAATATATTAATAAGCAATATGGTGGATAAGCAATAGTTACTAAGATAGGATTGATCAGTAACATGTTTAAGTGTCAGTTGTCTTCACAATGCAGAAACCTTAATTGTATTAAAGCCTAATTTTATTCAAGCAAAATATCTTATTCTGGAGTGACATTATTTTTTTTTAAGTTAATTGCTAACACAAACACAAAACCAGTTGCCACACATACGTATAGCCTCTGAGGGCTTCAAGGTTAATTTATAGGGCACGGTGGCAACAGGCAAGGCATGTTTTACAGACGTTTTACAGACCCTGTAACAGCTTGTCTTTCTCTAAGACTCCATATGATCTTCCTCGTAACACAAACCCACCTAGCCATGCCAAAAAAACTCCTCACCATATTAGCAACAAAATTAATAGTGACACAACATAAAAATAGTGGACACAACATGCTTGTCAGCTCTGCTCAAGAATATTATTTACTTGGACTTAATCTTAGACTTGTTCACCCAGTTATCATTACTGATTGTTAAACAGGCACTAGCTATAGTGTTAGAGTTTAGTTTTAGTCTATGAAAGTTGCAACAAGGTTCTACATAAGGACTACAAATACCACAATGACACAAGTTTATGTGCTTGGCAAAGTAGCATTAGCATAGTTGCATTAATGTTTTATTATAATCCGCTGCACACATTGCTAACAAGGTTCTACATATTAAGGACTCCAAATACGACAAGGATGCAAGTTTATGTGCTTGGCGAAGTAGCATTAGCATAGTAGGGTTAATGTTTACGTGTTTGTTTAGTCCACTGTGTAAGAAGGTTCTAGATAAGAACTCCAAATACCACAAGGACTTGAGTTCATGTGCATGGCAAAGTAGCATTAGCATTATCGTTCGTGTGTTTTAGGCCTGGTTTCACAGAAGCCAGGATTAGGCCTTAGTTCAATTATGACATTTAAGTATCTTTTATAAACATGCCTTTAGAAAAAAAAAACATACTGATGTGCATCTTGAGACAAAACAAAGGCACTGATATATTTTAAGATATCTCAGTGCAAGTTACTTTCAGTTAAACCTGTTCAAACATGCATTTTAGTCTGGGACTAGGCTTAAGCCTGTCTTTGTAACATACTCGGTTACTTGCGTATCGCCAATATGGGCGTGGCATCTGGCTATAAAAGCAGGCGATCTGGCATGCATGGGATATTTAGATTAAATTCGACTGAAGCGACGAACTGAGAGTCGTGCAATATAGCACGGCCTGAAACGCAGTACTCATTCCCATATCTCAGGGAACGGAGGTTACGCAAGTAACCGAGTACGTTCCCTTTCGATACTTTACTCGTACTGCGTCACTAGATGCTGTAATGGGGAACCAATACAATCATGCCGTGCTATGGCTGTGGAACGACTAAAATGATATACTTGGCCTTAAGCCCGGGACACACCAAACCGACGCCAAAGAAGTAGCACTGATGAAAGCCGACTGTGTTGTCGCCTCGCGTCGGGGGAAAAAGCTGCACCTGAGCACACCTAGAGAACTACTGCCGACTGTCAGCTACAATGCGTGTTCTGCGCCTGCGTGTAAAAGAGACAACTGTCTATTTCTGAAGATATATTCGTCATTCAAAAAGGGTTACCGTTTTTAAAATTCAATCCTGCTAAACACTTTCTTTATTCCACTCTGCTCACGTTAATATTGAAATATTCGGCAAGGAACACTCGGGTACGATGACGTAACATTAGAACAGCTTCTATCTGTACCGTTTTGACTTCTTTGCTCTCTGTTTTGCTAATATTCTCGTGCAGTGACTCGTTCACTAAGCTGAACAGCCAATCAGAGTTCTCTCTCTCACCGTCGATGGTCCGACACCGATTCAACATGTCGAATCGGCGGAAAAAAAGCAGACGAGGACCAATTTCAGCCGACTGTGCGGAACCGTGCGGAACACACTGAGGAAACTTAGTCGGCCGACTCACAAAAACTGTCCAACGTCCGACCATCGGCTTGGTGTGTCCTGGGCTTTAGGCCCTAGCAGAGCCTAGAGGAACCAAGACATAATAGGGAATACTCATTTCGCTAGACGTAAGTCGGAGCCGCCTAGGAACGTAAACCAGGAAGAACTCCTAGAGGTCAATCCTGCCCTAGACAATCGTTCCAGGAAACCTGTATGTATAGGCACTAGAAGGGCCGAGATCTGGTTAGGTAGAGAAGACAATAGCCTGTTACCCTGTTAGTTTATGTGCTTGACGAATCAGACAACTATTGTAGTCTTTATGTAGAAGCTTGTTTGCAGCTATTGTGAAAACCCATTAGAGATTTTTGAGGGAACACGTGGAGAATTTTGCTTTCCAGATTGGCCTGAAATTGTTGCTGTACTAATTGATGCTGTACTAATTGATGCCATTTTATATTTATAGAATTGTGTATATATATATTTTTTTTTACTAATTGATGCTGTACTAATTGATGCCATTTTATATTTATAGAATTGTGTACTTTTTTTTTATTTTTTTTAGGTGACATTCATGTTTAAACAAAGCCTAAATTTACATTCCCAAACTGTTTCCTACAGGTCTCTACCGCAGTATTTTGCCATAGATCCTTTCTATGACACGTCTTTCTGACTCAAACTCAGTGGGCACCTGCCAAACATTGTTTGTTTAGTTTAACTCGGTGGGGAAGCCAACCCTGTGGTTCTGGTGTCATTAGCTGAACTTCATGAGATGACAAAAAAACACTAAAGTTTCCCTCTGGAGGCAGTCTGAATGGATGAACCAGCTGCAGTTTGGCGTTGATTGTCTGTGGGGTGGGACGTGTGAAGGTGCGGGCTATTTGTGTTCATTCACAATGTAAATATCAAGCAGATTTATGAAGAGTGAGTCATGTAGACATTTTAAGGGTCGAGGTGACTCATGTCCACCCACGGTCCGTCTTGCATAACACCCAAAACGTCACAAACGCAGGTAGACCTGCTGTAACACCACAGCAATGATACAACAGCAAAAGTTATGCTACGTTTTTTTCTTTTATACCATTTTTAAACATTTATGACTCTCGTTAAGTGGTAAACATCAGACATCAAATTAAGTTCTTTGTTTTTTCTTTTCATATTTTTAATTTTAGAATCATGAACACAGGAAGCCAGGCTTCTCTTCTCTTCCAGTTTACATATTTTACCTGTACTAAAACTATCTGTAATGCTGCAAAAAAAAATTTGTAATCATATTTTAATTCATTATCATAATCATGAACTCAGTTGTTTGTAGCGCAAATAGTTTTACAGTTTACTGTACTTTATTCTTAGTTATTTACTAATGCATATAAAAATATACTAATGAATAAAAATATATAGCTAATGAATCTGAAGTCTTACACATTAAACACACACAACTTATTTGTTGCAAAATAAGGCACCTGGTGCATGTTTGTTCATCCTTGGCAGCATCACCAAGACTTGTCGCGCATACTGTATATAGCTATATCTAATATTTATATTATCTTAAACCAACAATGCTTCTCTGCTTTTTATATTTATAAAGAAATAATGTACAAAATAATATGCCAAGAATTTCAGCCTATTAAGTCGTATATTTTTTTTCTTATTGAGGTATTTAAAGTGGTCGTAAACTGCATTTCTTAAAAATTATTTTATAGTGATTTCCTGAGGTGCGCTTATGTTAGTAAGTTATCACTTCAATAAAAAAAAAAAGCTTTAGTGCGTTTTAGTGTGAGCACATACAGGCACGTCTGCTTCATAACATGACATTAAAAAGCTATCTGTGTGGGCAAACGGGTTGCCCTCGACCTGTGGTGGCTTGGAATCACAAGGGGAATTGGATATACGCGTTTAGACGTAGGTCAGAGTCTTTTAATATTTGCTTAGGCTTATATTTGCTTTGATACATTTACATTTTAATAGCAATTAGTAATTAATCCGCAATCAAGTCTGTTGTCAAGATAATCTCGGAGATGTTACAACTAAAATGTCAACCATTTAAAAATTAAACAAAAAGCTTTCAACATATTAATTATGTTAAAAAACATATTAATATTAATTAAAAACATTTATATAATTAAGATCTTCAATATATTGTGCTGATTTGGCTATTTCTCCACATACTTTTTTTTTTTGTCAAATTTTGTCTCCTGAAATCACTGCGCTTTGAATGAAAATGTATTCAATACCATTACACCTGTCAGAATGTGCGAATCAAATGAAAATTTAGCTTTTTTTTTCTCACAACTATACTCGTCTCTGGACAAGACAAGCGCATTCTTCTTCCGAGTCCGACACTCGAGTTAGGCTACTGCACCGACGCTACGTGCTATGGATTAACACCGATCTGCCTTTTACACTTGCCTACTGCAAGGGAATGAAGACATCAGAATTAAAACTAAAACTATTGTGAATTATAGATCATATTTGATAAGTGCTTTTCGTGACCCAATCCATTGAAGTAAGATAAAAAAATGTTTTCAATAAAAGCCGATGAGGGGAAGGTAAGTCAACGCCCCCCGCATAAACCAAAACCTAAAATTGTTTGTACATTACATCTACTGTAGACTGGGTAAATCCAGTCTGCTGGCGACTTGATTTCGCCCTGCAGCTCAGGCTGGAAACCTGTACATTCTTCTATCCTGCTTCCGTTACAAACCTGCGGGGACCAATCACAAACTGGCTTATCCACCTGGCGCTGGCGCGCTATTGGGGTTTAATCCAATCCAATTCCTTTTAACCTCTCCACGATGCTCAATGGCTTCTTTAGTTCGAGTCACTCAAATCGCTCGAGTGGGTGTAAATACCACTCACTTTCATGTTTTTTTGTTTGTTTTTTTGCACAACATGCAAAAATCGCTTGATGCCATTGCTGCTTCTCCAGACCACTGATCAATGCTCCACACCAACACGTTTGTTTTGACACACTTCCTGCCTGGAGTTTTCGCTGCAAAGTACGTCTCCCGGATCGTTGGTCTGATTGGTTGAAGGACTATCCAATTTCCAATTGCGTACAGAGTCATTTGAACTATGCCCGCTGATGCAGTAGAAAATTGTGCAGTAGAAAATACAGAGCAGACTCCCCAGACTAATGTTCAATCTTAAAAGACTGAGCTTGGTCTGGTGATAGCCAGACTACATTACATCAGTATCCGAGCTGTCATCTGGGGTGGCAAATAAGGTGGCAAAGCTCAGTTTTAGAGTGGCAGCTGCCACCCTTGTGTCCCCTAGGTCAGATGTCGGATTTGATTCTGATTTAAAACTTGAATTTGGAAGTGGCTCACGTTTTACACGTGTGCAACAAATTCTGTTCAGTGTCAGATTGGCAAAAAAAAAACAGACTTTCTACTCTTGTGTAAACCGCCTAACACCGTGTTTACACCGGACATGACAACAGCTAGAAGCGGTCTACACTGGACGCAACAAAGCGACCTTTGCAAATCCGTTTGTCCTTCCTATGAGAAGTGTAGCCAGTGCTCGGAATACGGAGGCGTCAATTTACTGTCGGAAATTTGTCTTGTCAAGTCGCACCACATCCAGTGTAGATACGGTATAAGTCATTGGATCCTAGTAACAAACAGTGCATGCATACACATATATTTTATTGTCAAAAATTTTAACGCACAAACCACCCATTCAACAATACATGGGCTACTTACATTTTTTTCTAAATCTGGGATAAAAGTCAAAACTGAAAAGTAAAAAAAAAAAAAAGTTTTCAATGTGTTTTATCTGGTCTTGATTATAGCGTGTCGCTTCGCTTGAGGTTTTTGATGCGCATGTGCTCACGCAAGAGCATGAGTGGAGCATGAAGTCCAGCTCCCCATCTCGGGTTGAGCTTGACCTGGTCCAGCTTACGTCCAATGACGTCCAGAGAAGGGGGACGTCTCTGGAGTAGGCATCTGTTAAGTGCATGAGGATAAGTTTGATAAGTGGCGTGTGGCTGCACGGGTACGTTGTGCGGAAGCCCTTATTTGGAGATGGTTTGACTGTGTATTATCCTAATTAGTAACTACACACTACCTCAATTGTTTACTATCATCCATTTTTATCAACATTACGTGCTTATGCACCTGCCGTGAATCATTTTGCGTGAAAATCATGCTTTAGTCAACTTAAGGCTAGAGTTTCATTAGAAATGGAGCTAACCTGATGTCGTCGATTATCATTATATCTTCTGTACTCCTTTGTTTCTTTAACCACTGGCCCAGTGTTATCTATGGAAACAAACAAGCCGTCACTGCTCTATTCTCAGCTGCTGCTATCAGTACAGCTCAGCCCACGGTTATCTCATAAGAGCATTCACGGAGACATGGACAGACAGTTGGAGGACGTGTGTCTACGAGAGGGTGTCCAATTTCATTAGCCTTTGTTGCCTGCTCTGCTCTGATAAATGTGAAGAATCTCTATCTTCGCAATTTTGTGGATGATGGGAATGATGTGTGTGAATGGGACAGAATGTGTTGTGTGATCTTCAAAAGCGTATTAATAACATCTCATAACCCGGGTGGCCATAGCACAGTGAGGTCTGGAAAGTGTACAGCTGTCGTCGACTGTAACCTCTCATCGGATGATCTTGCCTTATCAATGGGCCCAGTGGGGAAGAAGTGATGTCGGGGCTTCTCTTAATGGCCGGTCGTAATTAAATGACTGCAAATGGGCCCCAGATGCAGAGTTAGTGTCGCCCCTCGACTGTGGTGCTAAATTAAATGTATTAGTTGAGCGCAAGGAATCACGGTTGGATTAGCGTGGACAAGTTTGCCCCTGCTGGTAGATATGATAACAACACCGTATGGCTGCAAAAAGCATCTTTCTTCATTGATGGCAATTCAAAAGTAGCTACATGCTACAAAAGGAGCTTCACAAATGGGGTTTTGACAGCAAGTGCCATTAAAGAAACATTTTTTGCTTCCCCCAAATAACCTTTCAGTGAGCAGTTCTTTAAAGAACCGGGTTTTCTCAATGTGAAGAACATTAACCCCTTTCCACTATAAATGGAAAGTTTCCATGGATTCTTCATGGTTCTGTTGATGCCATTATTTTTAACAGTGTAGTTAACAATTAACTGTAGGCACTGCACAAAACCAGGGACATCCTCATTTTGTAAAACAATATATAGATAGTAAATCATGTTTTTTTACATGTTCTATTTTATATACATCTAAAAACAAATAAATGTGAATGTGTGTGTGTGTGTGTGTGTGCGCGACTGTGGGATGAATCAGATATGGCTGTTACTGGACTGAAGCAGGCGGCCTGCCAACCAGTGATATTTTCAGGCTTTACTGCTGCACTAACTTTATTTTAATAGGGCTTATTTAAAGAAGTGCAAAGTGCAAGCTCATTGTGTGTGTATGTGTGAACTTCACCAGCAATATGCCTTAAAGGAATAGTTCATCTAAAAACAAAAATAATCCAATAATTGACTTGCCCTCAAGCCATCCTCCCAGCTTTATAATGGCATTGAATAGTGCCCAGGTTTTTGAAGTGCATCCATCCATGCCATAAATGTAATCCAACTGGCTTCTGGCAGTGTCCGTACTCAGAGTGAATTGAGAGTTGAGCTCACGAGAGAGTTGAGCTCTGGCGGAAAGGGTGACCTCTGACCTGACATATGATGTAGCTCTTCTCTAATATCGAAGTCCTCTTTAAAACTTCTCGTTTTAGACTTCTAATTCATGACCGGCATTTTGGTTTGCTCTATCCTCTGTGCTTCCGTGTTCGTCAGGTCTCACCTAAGTTTGCACTATGCCTATGTCATACGTCAGGTCAGAGATCACCCATTCGCCAAACTCGATTATCTTGTGATCGTGCGTACGGCCGTTGCCGGAAGCCAGTGATCACAGTTTATAAAGTTATAAATATGGACTATTTTTCTTACAAAAACGCATCTCTTCGCTTCAGAAGGCCTTTATTATAACCCACTGGAGTCATATGTATTACTTTTATTATGGATGGATGCACTTTTTTGGGCTTCAAAAATTCTGGCACTTTTCAATGCCATTATAAAGCTTTGAAGAGCCAGGATATTATTTAATATTAACTCTGATTGTGTTTGGCTGAAAGAAGAAAGTCATATACACCTAGGCGGACTTGACAATTTCGTAAATTATGGGATAATGTTCATTTTTGGGTGAACTATTTTTTAAAAACTTAAAGGCATTTTATTAGCCAAAACTTTAGAATCTCTACTTTTCCATCTAAATTTAAAGCAATATGCTTTAAAACATAAAAAGGCATTTAATAAGCTTAAACTTTTATTTAACTTTCTATTTAATTATATGCACAAATTATCAGATTGAGTTACACTTCAGATCAAGAAATGATGATAACTGTAATAACAATATTAATGTCCACACCAATGCACAATATCATTCTGTTCATTATAAGCACACTGCAGTTTTATCGTCTGCCATTTTAAATGCTCATGCTTAAAGCAGGATGGATTCTGATTGGCTGTCAGTGTTTTTATCATTCATCAGCTAGAAAAATCATTCTGAAAGTGATTCCAATGATTTCATTCGTCTGCTGTTATCGTTATAGCTGTGGCGTGAAATCGGCTATTCTTTTAAATTTACGACTATTTTTAAAACCATAACCAACCATGAACGAACCTTTTAAAAGGATATAGTTCACCCGCACATATTACTCACCCTCATGTCTTTCCAACCCTGTCCAGCTGATTTATTCTGCATAACTCAAAAGAAGATATTTAGAAAAATGTCTTTTTGTCCATATAATGAAAGCCATTTTTCAAAATATCATCTTCTTGTGTTTGTCGGAAGAAACGAGCTCTTGAAGTATATTCTTGGTAATATGAAGTCTACTGGAACAATCTCTGTCCCGGCTGCTTACAGCTGTGGTGTCTTGTCTTTTTGCCAGTGTGTAATGGCTCAACAGCGGAAAAGTCACAGTAGTTTCATCCTCCGCTTCCTCGTTTGTCTTCTCTGATAGTCTGCAAGTCTTTATTAAATCCAGTAGGGATATAACACTAATGCGGCTCCTTCTTACTTGTGATTTTCACACAGATCATCCAACTTCCTTGAGTATGTGGCAGCTGTTCACAGCTTTTCTGGAATCTTCTGTGTTTGCAGTCATTAATGTAATGGCTATTTGATAAACTGTTTCCGTTCTGTGGAGCTCACATGTGGCCACATGCTTCGTTATTTTAATTTTTTTGTCATAATTGCATCAAGCTGAGAGAAATTATAGAATAGATATCCTGTTTTGGATTTGCCTTTAATGCATCCAGCTTTAGCTTTAATGTTTAGAGTTCGAAATAAAGCCAGTATCTTTCCATTTTGTCTTCACTGACAACATTTAAACAATTACGCTAAATTACAATTACTATGCTAACAATTTAAAGCTAACTTCCACCATCCCGGCCATCAAACTGCTACCGTAAGGCCAAAAAGTTTGCTCGATTTAATTTTTTTTTTAAAAATAATAATTCTCTGATTCCGTAAGGATGCATTAAAGTAATCAAAAGTGACAGGAAAGACATTCATAATGTTACAAAATACTTCAAATAAATGTTTTTCACTTTCACTTACTCATAAAATGGTTTCAACATTGATAATAATAAGAAGAAATGTTTCTTGAGTATCAAATCATCACATTATAATGATTTCTGAAGGATCATGTGAGACTAAATTACATTTTACAATATATTCACATAGAACAGTTATTTGAAATTGTAGTAATATTCCAAAATATTACTGGATTTGATCAAATAAATACAGCTATATTGTGAGCGTTAAGAGACATCATACAAGAACATAAAAAAATGGTAATGAATATTTATACATACATTGCAATATTTTATATACTATGTTCATAACAGACTCTGCGGGAGATGAGCTGAAAAAACAAATAATTAACAGAAAAAAAGCTGTTGCAATGGCAGATTTTGACCAAAACAAGTTTGAGAACGACTGGTTTGGAGCAAGATGGCGATGTACCTTTTCTACATAAATCTGATCATACAATTTCAAAGTTTATGTTTAATCAAACAACATTTGTGATGAAGTGTCAGTGAATCGTTGTAATTTGGTGCGTTTAAGTCCTCTGGGGAAGGATGTATTTTTGGATATTTGGAAAGTCGTAATCACTGATAAAAATGATTCTGTGGTGAAGTAAATACTGAAAAAAACTATGTAATTTCTACCTGAATACGTTAAGTTAGCAATTAAAAAAAACAGTAAATTCTACAATAGTACTCTATTTAAACTGTTAGAAATGAAAGCAAAAATATGTTAAAAAAGTAAAGTAAAACCTACTTAACTTTCTGATACTGGTGTTCCCATCATGCATTGGATAGAAATAATGAATAAGGTTGCACTTTACACTGTTTTATCATTGCTTTTGTTGTTTGGTTCAGTAACTTGCTGTTTTCTGGAGTTCATTTTACACTCAGAATGACATTAATTCTCAAAAGTGATCCAACGAATGTTACCGTTATGTATTGTGTGCTAAGTATTGAGATCGTTCTGGTGTTTACCATATCACTTCTATCATGTAGATATATGTTGCCTTCACAGTATTATTTACTAAGATGTTCTAAGTAAAGCATACACTTTAAGGCATTAATTCAGTGTTATATTAAGTTAAATGTACTTGAAACAGAGTTTTGCAAAGTAAACTTCAACTGCGACTTTGTTGTGCCGTTAATGTGCGATCGAATCATAAATACGATCTTTCTGACATGACTTGAGCACACCATTTTTTATTATTATTTTTTTTTTTTTACTTTTATTCAAGCTCAAAAGATATCCGAAGAGGAACTTGCATCTCTGAAGGCGAGTGCATGTGCGTGTGAGTGCATTTGGGCTGGCATAGATTTCCATGTGAGGACAGAGACAGGTGGATGAGGCACAGGATCCTGATTGGCGGGAGAGGACCTGTTTCTAGGTAGTGCTTGGCAGCGATTGGCTGAGGAAGGCGATGTCACTGGGGAGTGACAGGCCGTGATTGGCATCCACAGGCTGGTGGTGCTGACAGATGGTAAAATGCTACGCAAGCTCGGGACAGATCTCACTCACAGGGTGGTGGTAGTTGGGGGTGGTCAGGGGGCGTAGTGTTGGGTGGCGGTGGTCAAAGAATGCTGGAATGGATGCCTTGAGTATGTTGCCCTAAACTCGGATGAAATCTGTTTATGTTTGGAAACATCACCCAAGGCTTGTGAAAGTCATAGTTGTGAAGTCCACTTTATGAAGACAGAGATGAAAATGTTCTCTTATGCCAACTTGATTCACTGTGACATTGCAATGAGCTGCATTTCAAAACCGGTTAGCCTGCAAATCGGCCAATTAATCTATTTTGGTTCTGCCTAGTCAACACGAAAATGTAAACCCTGCCTCAGGGACCTCCTTTAAAGGAATCGCTCACCTAACAATTGAAATATTATTTATTAATATTTGAAAAATTCATGTGGTGCGACCAGAATGTGTAGAGCATGAGACCGTTATGACTGTGTGTCAAGGTCACGAAGTCTCTTAAAATATCAGATAATTTTACCTTTTTATAACAAAGCAAAGTTGATCCAGTGTATTATAAAATGCCAAGGGTTCAAAATAACATTATTTTGTTCAGAATTTTAAAAAAATTCAGGTTTTCTGTCTAAATTAAATCTCTTTTAAACATGTTTTAAGTACTGTTACATTAAACTTCAGTAGTCAAAAAGTATGTCTAATTAATTAAAATCATAAAGCTTATACAGTTTAACAACACTTTATTAAAAGTTTAACAAATATAACATTTCTGAACCCAATGAAATCTTTTTTAACTTTTTATGGATTCTGTTTCAATGGTTTAATTTTAATAATCAAAAAGCATGTCTAATCAATTGAATTCATAAATCTTTAACAATCTAGTAACAATTATTATAATTTTCAAAATGTTTACAATAATAGGGCTCTATGAAATTTTTTCAGAAAGTCTGTTGTCTTCTAATTTCTCTCTCTCTCTCTCTCTCTCTCTCTCTCTCTCTCTCTCTCTCTCTCTCTCTCTCTCTCTCTCTCTCTCTCTCTCTCTCCATAATATATATATATATATA
The DNA here is from genome assembly GCF_951802725.1 of Rutilus rutilus. NCBI lineage: Eukaryota > Metazoa > Chordata > Actinopteri > Cypriniformes > Leuciscidae > Rutilus > Rutilus rutilus. The sequence continues at coordinate 35,813,155 of NC_140222.1, read as the reverse complement.
TATATATATATATCATTTTAAATAAATGTATTATTAAAAATGGTGGCACACTAAAAATCTTACAGTGACAAAAAAAACTGTTAATTGGTTAACAGAAAGTTTCCGTACTGTATACAGTGAATAACTGTAATACGCAAACATTTTTGTGAGGGAACACAAGAGTTTCTTGGGGGAACGCAAAGTTTCGCTAGGGAACGCAACATTTTTGTAAACGAAAGCAAAGAATGAACTATCAATCAGACAAAATGCAGTAGATTTTGTGCAACAGTTTTTAATAACGTTGATAATTTAGAGGCCATATCAAGTATGATACAGTAGGCTTTATAGGGTTACATTTCTGTCCGTTTCAGATTTGGTCAGCGTGCAACATGTTCTTTTAAAAAAAACTGTCTAAGGTGATGGAAGTGCATATCCTAAAAAGTCTATCTTTCCATTCTTTGAACTAAGAGTGTGTGTGTGTGTGTGTCTGTGTGTGTGTGTAGTGGGCTTCAGACCGTGCTGAACAGATTGAAGGCCGTCTATGTTGGCCTGAGTGTGTGAATGTTGAATGTAGTCCACATGATGATGTGCTGAGCTGGCTGGACTTAGAATATTCTTTGGCTGGTGGTCCCAGAGCCAAATGCTCTGCAATCATCTGACCTCTGGCCTCGGCACGTGCTATAACGTGTACTGTCAGCAGCCTGCAGGTAGGTGAGTGTCTTTTTCCAGTGGCTGTCAGCACAGGGGTCGGAGCCAGACCTAAACCGGTGTAGTGTGTCCAAGAACACTCAGAACTCCAGTCCAAAACCTAGTGAGTAGCCGCGGGGCGTACTGTATATAGGCAGCGTCCTGAACTGGAACCTCGCAAGTGACCGATTTAAAACCGCCTCACAAATAACAATCTCGTAAGTGATTCCAGTGGATGCTAGCATGTTGCTAAGCTAAACAACATAATTAAATTAGAGCCAGGATTTCCACAATATGCTAAACATGGACGGAATCGCAGAATCCAGTCATAAAAATGGAATTTATCGTATATCGCAGAATGCCACAGAATTTGACAAAATTTGGATGAAGAAATCAAAAGTATATTGTTTTTTTGGGGGCTTTTTTTCTTTCATTGGATAGGACAGTAGCTAGACAGGAAATGAGATGGGAGAGAGAGAGAGGGGGACGGGATCGGGAAAGGTCCACGAGCCGGGACTCGAACTCGGGTCGACTGAAGCGCAACGGCGCTACATGTTGGCATACTTGCCCACGAGGCTATTGGCGCTGACAGTATATCTGTATACTTAATCAACAATTCACTAGCATTTTACCATTTCATTTGGTAAAACAATCATCAAAGACACACATTTGATACACAAATACAAACAAAGGCCAGATTTACTAAACAGGGCAAATTAGCATGAGAGCGCAATTTTACAAAAGCACCGATGGGAGAGGAAAGTTCTGAGCATGATCTCCTGATGACACACATATTAAAGAACACAGACGAGGCTGCATCATTTCCATAACGACCAACACAATCTAAGAGCAGCGGAAATTAGTGTCTGGTTTAAGACAGTCTTTTTTTGGGCGGTAAATAATGGCGCAAATACCAGTAAATTGACTAGTGCAAAAAAAAAATCACTGCATGATTCATTTAACAACAGAACCTCATGTCAATTCATAAATTTAAACAATCTGCTTATGCCCCACTGAAGGTTCGGTTACATGTTTGGACCTTCAATGTTTGTTTTTTTCCAAAAAATGATAAACTGTTTACACTTCCATTTGAATCACATTGTACAAATTCATACAAAATCGCCACTTCTTAAAGTCCCCTTGTGGTGAAAGTCAAGCTTTTTATGTTCTTTATATGTCTATGTGGTGTTTTTAATGTGCTTTAAGACAAACCATGTTCAAATTCATAAGTCACCGTTGTGATCATCAACGAGTGGATCTCAGAGCTGGTGCAAGTGAGTGGAGGTGGGGCTCATTTGCATAATCATAGAACCGTGTATACTAAATAAGGCAAGTTATATTCAAGCTATTTTAAGGCATGACGATTTTTTTTTTTTTTTTTTTTTTTTAAGGAAAAAAACTTTTAAATATGTAATTTTGGTGATCAAAGATTAGTTTTAAGGGATACAATTGTTGACTACAGGGGGACTTTAAAATAATTGCTTTTGTCATGAGATCCCCTTGGTTTTGGAACACAGCCTGTGTTTCTTGTCCAAAGGCTGAAAGCATGTAACTCTGAGAATTTATTAGGGACTAAACCAGTCTTAAAGTTTTATTTCTGTGCTGACACAGTGACAATCGCTAGCCTGTTTGCTTTGCGTGAACACACTAACACATTTGACGCGCAATCTTAACACTTTTTTAGCTGTCTGATCATGTTAAAATTTGTAGTTTACATTTATAGCTTGGTATTATTATAGAAGTAGAATTTAAATGTGTGAATTGCGTGATTATCTGTGTGACACAATGCCCTATTTGTTCACGTCTGTTTTCTTCCTTAGGAAAAGCTTGTAAAAGTCACCATATGGTATGACTAAATGTGGACCTTTTAACAAATGCTCCGTCGGGTGGTTGTGACGCTACAGCAGCACATGAATCACATTCCAGATGCCTGTGATATGGTGCGCTCTTTTGCACTAGACTGTGGTTTGGGTCACACCAGACCAGAACACCGTAAATCACTCTCTCCTCAACTGGGCTTGGCTCAGACACTCCCTACAGCTCGACCGGCCAATCCAGACACACTTCTATGACTTGGCTTGGCTTGACTAGGTTGTTAGTGTCAGAGTGATTTATTGAAAGCTATACTTCGAAATTATTTGCGTACTTCACATTTCCGTTTACTAAATTTTTTTATTTTATGCTATGGTTGTGCATTTAATTGAATGTATGCACAACAAATGCCAATTTAGATTTAGTAGAGAAAACTAAAAACCTTTAGGTAACTTTAGGCAGTCAGGTTCAGCTCTTTTTAATTAAGGTCAAGTTAGTGCTTTCATCAAACTTTATAAAAGTTCTATAAACTTAATAAATAATTATCTTTTTCTTTGTGGATCAATAAGCTTGCATTACATAATAGCTATATAGAATTTGTCTAACTTGTGTAGCAGTTTGTTTGCAGCAAACTGAAAGGTTTTAGTTATTTTATACAGCATAAGTTATATGTACTTATTTAAATGGAAGACATTTCAAGACTTTTACAACAATATATAATCAAAAACACTACACCAGCATTGTTATCATTTACTAAACTGCTTAACTTTTTTTGTTTATTAAAAAAGCTGAAATAAATATAAATATTGAAATTTTGCCTTTGCAACTAGCCGAAATAATTTTAAGTTGAAGCAATTAAATTGAAATAAATAAATAACTGAAACTGAATAAAAACAAGTTACACAAAAGCACAGCATTATTAATTAAAATGAAAACTTTTGAACTTTTATTTTATGAGTTTCTCATACAGAATGGCCTAAAAATGTAATTGAATTTATGTAATGTCCACCTTTTCTGTTTTCGATAGTTCAATCGACCTTTAAAATAGTGGCAAAAAAAAAAAAAAAAGATATATTGTGCTACGGACACCTTAAAAATGACCCCTCAAAATGAGGAGAGATGTGCTGTTACTTTTCTAAGCAAACCGATTTGTGAATTTTAGCGATGAAGAAATTCCATAGACTTGCCTTGTAAGAGGAACCTGAGCTATATAGAAGCCAGTCAGTTGAAGTGTGAGATTTCTCTCTATGTGCAGCCAGCAGATTTATCCTCCAGTACACACTGCCCTCATTAGGCCGTATGAGGATCCTAGTTCACAATTAATGTCTCTGATGCTTTGGTGACAGTGAGAAATCTGTCAGCACCATCTAGTGGATTTGCCTTTTTATCTGCTTACGGCAAAGAATGAAATCAGTCATTTGAAGTGACACTTTGTCAGGGATCAACTTCAACCTTGATGAATGACTCTTGCTATTTTTATCACATGATCAACTCATTAAACACACTGATCATAAACTTTTATTGAAACACGTTTGTTTCACAACTTTTTTTTAATTGCAGTACTGTCATATAAATGTAATGTACGTGTTGAATGAATAAATAGCCTGAACTTGAGGTGTGTTGTGTGTGCTTTAATTTCCCTTATTCACTTATTTTTGTCAAAGCAATGTTGCTTTAAATCCAGTTTAGTCAACAATGGGTTGCTGGTTTACCTCCACTCCATTGTTTTGGCATCAGAGTGAAGGTCTAGTTTTACATCAGTCATGTTATTCCCTGTCAGAAGGTTTTGGGAGTCACTGTGGCCCTGTGTGGCTAAAAAAGGGGAAAGAATCTGAAATGCTGGTTGTTGTGCCGTCCGTACTCAATGCCAACAGATGGCTGGTTGTAAATCTGTCACATTGGCACCTCGCTGGGAATTGGATGCTGGGCCGCTTGTGTACAACAGGCTGTTTATGGCAGGCCATGAAGAGCATTACAAAACTACCACATAATATTATAGTGGAAAATAACAAATAAGTGAGTTGTGAGATTATCAAAATCACCTGTAGGTTTTTTTTTTTTTTAAGAAAGGGTTTTAGTTGTCATATAAAAGTCCCCCTGTAGTCAATAATTTTATCCCTTAAAACTAATCTTTGAACACCTAAATGAAAGTTTTTTCCTGAGAATTTTTTTTTTCATTGCTTCATATAGTATACAAGGATCCATGAATATCCTAATTAGCTCCGCCTCCACTCACACCAGCTCACAGATTCACTCGGACATCTTACTGAGGTAAACACTGCACAATGGTGTCGCTATTTGCAACGTCAGACGCTTGACTATGTTATCATCAAACAGCTAATATGTTCCCGTTCGCCTTCTAACAATCATCAGAAACGCTTTGAATAACTCAGAACGTCAGTGGAGAAAGGCATATAGTTCATCATAACATCATACAACATACTCCCGCCATTTTCTAAGTAAACAACACAGACTAGATGCCACGTGTATGACTGTTTTGCTCACGTCTTGCGTCTTTTGCAGCGTCTCGCGCATGAGCGCCGCGTTTGACTCCGTGTCAAGTTAAAAGAAATAGCCTATAACTTTTACAAGCTTAATTACCCAAACAGATCTCTCTCCAGTCCTGTCCTCCTCTCAAGGTCAAAATAATGCGTTATCGCATCACAGTGGTGCGTCGCTTTTTTTGGACGCAAAGACTCGTGTGTGAAGAGCTGATTCATACAGAACACATTTTTCCATTCCACTAACTTTAAAATAAGTTCAACTTAAAAAAAAACACACATCTTGAGACCTTACCGCAAAAATGTGTTCTGTGTGAACCCTTTGAAGAAAAGGTTCTATATAGAATCTTAAAAGGTTCTGTCAGGCGCATCATAGATAGAACCTTTCAGGGGGTTCCATCATGGGATCATTTATGGATTCAGGTCTAATTCCAATTTTATTTAAACATTTTATTAAAATTAATCAAGCTTGTAAACACTTGATTACAATTATTATTTTTTTAAACCCAACATGAAAGTATTCTGCAGTAATTTAAGACATTTCTCCTCATATAGAGCCTTTTGGCGTAAAGGGTTCTTTAAAATTAAGTCAAGAACTGTCTAGAGTCAAGAAGTGTTCTATATAGTAACCCCATTTAACCTTTTTTCTAAGTTTGATGACATTTTAATGTAATTTAAATACAAATCTATTAAGAATTAAGTAATGCGATAATGTTTGTTGATGTTATCAATTAAAGCAATTAGAAAATGAATGAGAATTAAAGAATTATGAAGTGTCATCTGACGTATATGCCCTCTAGTGGGGCACGTTGTCACATTATATAAGGTTTTCACAGTGCGAACATGCTGTTTATTGACTGTTTTGAGAATAATTCTGGTAACACTTTACAATAAGGTCTCATTTGTTAACATTAGTTCAAGAATGAACTAACATGAACAATATATTCGTACAGCATTTATAAATCTTTGTTGCTACTTAACTCTTCATGTTAGTTCACTGTGCATTTACATACAACTTTTGTGTAGAGACAGAGTACATCCAGAGTTTTGTCATGACGGAGGGTGAGTGGTAGGGAACCTTTGAGCTGTGTTTATGATCACTATAGTTGTTTTTACAGTGTCTGAGGTATGGGAATGGCATATCTTGAGGTTTGATATTTGGGATATGGAAATTGGGCTATTTTTGACCGGCCATTGGGCTTGTTTTGTTATGCAGAGCTGGCAATCCTGGGTCAACATATTTGAAACTGCTGAGTTTAAAGTTTCACTGGTCTTGAATTCAGATTAATTAATTCTGTTTTATCTGTAATTAAATATTGTTGAATTTAAATCAGGAATTTTGGATCTTCATAGAGTGCTTACATGAACCAGGATTGTACTCTATTCAGGAATGAAGTGAGACGACCGCACTTAAAACTCAAATTTTGTTGCTGGGTTTGAATTTAATTGAATTTAAGAAAATAAATAAAAATTTAATTTAATTTAATGAAGCCGTAAGCAAGATTTTATTTTATTCGAATTAATGAAAATTTGAAATGTAGAAACTACAAATTAAATATTCAGAGAAATTCATATAACTACTTTTAAAAAAAAGAAAAAAGTATTTCATTTTCAGTGAAACGTGCCACCAATAGATATTTAAATTTCATTCATATAAAAATGAAACTCAAATATCTGTTGGTTGTAAGTGTGACATCTTGTTAATGGTTAATTCAAGCATAAACTGAAAAATAATGTTTATTTTATGGACCATGTTGGAAGAACATTTCATTTCATTTAAGGCTCTAATTTACCTCAAATTCTGATTTGATTTGAGTAATTAAATCATCTATAAAGTTATCAGAAATCAATTTGGTGCACAATCATACCAAAATTACAATATATTGTGATGGTGTAGATTTTTGACAATATTAAATCTGATATAAGCCGTAATATTTATATTATTGTATAATATAACAAAAGTATTTGTTTCGTCACTAAGTTTAATGAAATTCTATTTGATGAATGTTGAATTTCTCTGAATGGCAAACCAGTAAATACCTCTGTGTGTTCATTCTTGACATCGATAACAAAAGTTTATGGCAAAATCAAGACCTGTGTGTCACGTAACATGGTGTAGTGAAAAGCACGATGAAGACGGAGAATAGGAATAAACAGGATTTTATACAAAACTCAGGAGAACATGCTAAATACATGTAAGCAAACAAAGGAGCTTAATCAGATCATGAAAAGGACACAGGTGAAAGAAATGACTAATCAAACAGACTGGGGAAAACTAGGTCACAGGACTAAACCAAAAACGCAATGAAGGGGGGAACACAGAACATACATGTTACACTGTATTGAGACCTGCATCGTGTTTTTGTTTAGGAAATGTTTCTTATGAATATAGTTTATCTTATTGCAGCAAAAATTCAATTCAATTAGTGAATTTCCCACTAATACACATGTATTGTATTTTATATAATGTAGGCTTTATATATATATATGTATATGTAGTAGTAGTATTAAGGCAACAGCTAACACACACACACACACACGCATAAAGAACATTTAAAATCTTAAAAAATAAAATGATAAACACTTTTTTTTTATTGCCTATGTATTTGTAATATCCTTACAAAGTCTATTACAAATAGCAAACTAAAAGACTAAAATTTTGCTCACAAATAAAAAAAAAACACAATTAAGCAAATGAAATAATGTATTTTTTGTTATTATTGCGTGATCATATATTAGTTATTTTAAGATTTTGTCAGTAATTCTGTCCAATATTTGTGGCCAAAGGTGCGACATGTTTGTGGTTCGTAATGACGTTTGTGTTCTCTGTTAATATTCCCAATAGTTTCGCAGATCTGTCAGGGCGTTGTGTTTTATCCCACATGCTGTCAGCGCTTCAGTTTATCATGATAAGCAGGTGAGACCACTCATCTGTCATTACAACCCACTGATGTTGCTAATTAAAAATGTGAAAACTAGGACAGAGAAACTGGACATATGAAGTTCAGAGCCAGGTGGGCGTCTTGGCAAAGACCGTCAATGCTGTCAAACAAGGATCACATTTAGGATTTAATACTCGCACATTATCCCACAAACTCCTACGTGACTCCTGCAGGACATTTTTTCTGGATTTGGGTTGCTCATGTTTCACTTCGACTTAAATTTTATTCTGTTTCAAAGGTCCTACTATTAACATGCTTGTGTTCGATTTAAACATGCGTGGTTTGCATTTTTGTCGGGCAATCTAAAAATGAACTCTGTGTTATATGTACATTTTAACTTTTTTAATTTATGTAAATTAAATTAACCTTTTAAGTAAAAAAAAAAAAAGCTTTTTAATATGAATATTTCAACCTGACTAAATTACTTTACACCAATAAAGGTCATTACAGAGTCGGAACAGATAAAAAAAAATCCCCTTTATAACAATTAAAGATATAAAGAAAGGTTTATTACTCAATCCGCAAGGTCAAATAGAAGTTAAAATTAAAAGTTAAAGGTATAATGGAGGATTTTTTACTTCCGGGTGGATCACCTATACTATTGGTCCTCCTAATTGTCAATCATTCTGGTGAATCAATCAAACTTATTCAAAAAGTGGAGAGGGCGGGTCTTATCTAAAATTCGGAAAGATCCTCCACTATACCTTTAATTTTAAGTTTCGCTCTTGTACATAAAGCTTTTGTACGTGATAAATATTTTTGTTTATAACAGTGATGGGTTAGTTACTCTAAAATAATAATTAATTACTACTAGCTACTAATTATATCTTCAACAGTGTAATTAGATTACTGTACTAATTGCTCTACTGTAGTATTGGATTACGTATTACTAATTTCTAAATCCTATATCAACTTTGACCAGTTCAACAATAGGATAGACATGAAACTGCTCTTTTAATTCTTTAATAAAATTGCATAAATCATTCTTGAACTGATCAGAATATATAAAAAAAATATAAAAAAACGTACATAAACATTTCTTGTATTTACAAGTGTGAATGTGATATTTTCAACATTACCATATTCACAAAGTCAGAAAACTGGGGATTTAATATATTCTTTAAAAACAGGGTTTTTCCTCAAAATTAAGGAATAGATATTATTATTTTTCACTGCAGCCCTTAAAAATATTCACCCTAAAATTTAGAGGTAAAATAAAAGCGGTAAAAAAGGCTGAAAACTGAAAACTCTTCTATAAAAAATCCACTATGGAGGCAGTATTTCCTAAACAAGTGTCTCTGAAACAACAGGGTCAGTCTAGACACCTCAGCATCGCCAAAGTCTACAACACTGAAAATCAACAATACTATTGACAAAAATTGTAAATCAATTTCTTACATTTATTGTCGAGTCAATTTAATGGATCCTTGCTGAATGAAAGTGTCCGTTTTTGTTCAAATAAAATTGTACTGTCCCCAAACATTTGAATGTAATAAGAGGCCTGATTATAATTTAAAAAAATATATTGTTTTTCAAAAATTATTTTAATCTATTTTAAATCAGCGTGAGGTTCTATCAAAATAGGCAATGCATATTAAAAATCAAATCTTTTGGTTTATTTTTTTTTCTCTCCTAACTTTGTATAACTACAAAGTTAAGAGTTAAAATTAAAAGTGTCGTATTGGTTAAGTTTTTCGTTCGGACATCTGGTAAACAATTACGCCTAATGAAAGTATATTTGATGCACCGGATGAGGAGGCACATCCCATTTGGGAATGGTTTCATCCATAAGGTGTTAGTTCACATAACATCGCCCTCCCTGTTTTCCCTTCACTCACTTTTGCGCAGCACATGTGACGCTGAACTATTCCAGGCCGAATGGAGCAGCACACATTGGTGGCAAAGGGAACTGGAAGCGGCTAGTGTACACAGGGTCCTGGATCTGAGCAGAGAGAGGGAAGGGATTGAGCGAGGTAAGAGCCAGCGGCCTGATAATGTGGTGACAGTGTGTTCTGATAGATTATGAAGTTGCCGCCAAGTTTTTGTGATTTAAATCTGTGGGTCGTGCATCTCAGGAGGCTAATTTATTGTTTCCTCTCTGAATGCATATGTAGTATGTGTGAGGAGAAAAGGAGCTTCGATATTTGTGGTGTGGCATTACAGGAGATCGGCGCGGTTGATGTGCTGTTGTACGGCGAGACAAAGATGCGTGATAAAGTGATTATTAGAAATGTAATGTTGAGCAATCTTAGTGCCAAGGTTGTTGCAGTTTTTTGTGTGTTTTAAAGATTTGTATTTTTGGAAAACTCAATTAACCTGAAAATAAATGTGGTAAATCTAAAGTATCTGGTTTAATTGAAGTCAAAAATCATATTTATTATAACTGAATCAACATGAATCAATCTGGGGGAAAAAATTCAAAGTTGTAAATAAAGCAAAGGTGTCTGGCGTATGTTTTAATATTTCACTTTTTCTACTTCAAAATTTCATCTTTTATTTAAAGTATTACTTTATATGGGGGAAATTTAAAAGCAATTTCTGAGTGAAAATTGTTTCTACACCAAATGTTTAAAAAATATATTATTATTATTTTATTTTTATTTAGTTACACCAGTTAATACAAAGACCAGACGATTATGAAACGGGTCCTTAATTGAACAATTGCACGTTTCCACTTTTATAGTATAGTTTAACATAATTCATAGTGAAATATAATAATTTCAGTTGAATGCTTGAAAAAGGATTTTCTTATATGGTCTTAGAAAAAACAAACAAATCTTGTTTTGGTAGTTTTGTTTTGTCATTTTTTGTCATCAAAGCTAAAAATTGCATTTGAAATACACACTGTAAAAAAAAAAAGTTGCTGCCTTAAACTTAAGTACAATCAACGTGGATGTTTAAGTTATTTGAACTTAAATTACATGAAACTAACTTGAAAAATAACTTGTATATTATTTTGATGATTTAAAGCAATGCAAAAACAAATGTTGTCATAACTTATTGATCCTATAATTTTTACAGTGATATTTATATACATACAATTTAATAATTTATTATGTCTAAACAGAATAAATAAGAGTCTTCATATAAACACCTTTTTTTTCTCTGAGAAAAACTAGTCAATTGTGGTCATATAGTTAGGACATTCTTGCATTTGCAGATAATTTGTAAATTTACACTTTGTACATTTAAATCCGATGGGAAAAGAAACCGTGTGCATACAGTACGTTACATGTGAGACACCAGATGCCCGTGTAAGCAGTAACTGAATATGGTACTATATGCGCTCCTTACATTTGTCGGGATAGACAGCCTCTGATTTCCTCGTCAAAATGTTCATTAGTAATTAATGTTCAGGAGTACATTTAATGCACTTTCGGTAACACTTGATTACACATTACTACATGTACTTACATAGTAATAACAGTAAATGATGCATAATTACAATTAACTAACCCAAAAACAAACCTTTACCCTAAATACTCTACAGGAAGTACATGTAGTTAATTAATATTATTCAGTACTTATTTGAGTAAGTACAATGCAACTACGTCACCTTAAAATGTAAAGTGTAACTGCACTTTATGTTATAGTTTGGACATTTTATTTTTACAGCAGGTTTTTATTATATAACTAGATTATATAATCTATCTATAAATGGGTTAAAAGTGGAAAGTGTAAAAGTTAGGTTACTATTATTTTAGCATTAAATCACAATAATAGCCGAAAAGAGCAACAAATCAGTGTCAGTGTAAAGCAGCAGAACGTGGTCACACACACCACAACATTTAATACATAAACCCTATGATAAATAATATGAATTAATACAGTAAATACAGTGTCATACAACATATCATTCTCTCTAATTAAAACAATAGCAATAAACCCATTTTATATGCTTGCTACATGAATATATGAAACTATTTAACATGCATGGTTATGTTTAAATATATTTGCAGGTGTTGTAGTTTCTTTGTGGCTTTTCTTAATTCTCTGTGCTGTTTAAAGCGCTTTTGGTAATATTATGAATGCAAATGTTTTAGTATAGGCACAAAACAGCAGGTTTAGAATTTAACAGATATTAATTAGAAATAATTAATGGATTTGACAGATTTATTTTATGATGGATGGATGGATGGATGGATGGATAGATAGACAGACAGAAACAGATAGATAGATAGAAACAGATGGATAGATAGATAGATAGATAGATAAATAGATAGATAGATAGATAGATAGATAGATAGATAGATAGATAGATAGATAGATAGATAGACAGACAGACAGACAGACAGACAGATAGACAGACAGATAGATAGATAGAAATAGATAGATAGACGGATAGATAGACGGATAGATAGATAGAAATAGATAGACAGATAGATAGATAGACAGACAGACAGACAGATAGATAGAAATAGATAGATAGACGGATAGATAGATAGATAGATAGATAGATTGACAGACAGACAGACAGATAGACAGACAGATAGATAGAAATAGATAGATAGACGGATAGATAGATAGAAATAGATAGACAGATAGATAGACAGATAGATAGATAGATAGATAGAAAAATAGATAGACAGATAGATAGATAGATAGATAGAAATAGATAGACAGATAGATAGACAGATAGATAGATAGATAGATAGAAAAATAGATAGACAGACAGACAGATAGACAGACAGATAGATAGAAATAGATAGATAGACGGATAGATAGATAGAAATAGATAGACAGATAGATAGACAGACAGATAGATAGATAGATAGATAGATAGATAGATAGATAGATAGATAGATAGATAGATAGATAGAAAAATAGATAGACAGACAGATAGATAGATAGATAGATAGATAGATAGATAGATAGATAGATAGATAGATAGAGACAGACAGACTTTTGTTTAATTTAATCAATGAATCCTTGTTGAATGCAAGTATTACTTACATTTTTACAAAATAATCTTATTGTGTGTGTATATATTTCCATAATTTTCATTGAATTTTTGTTCCATTTTAATTTTGTTTAAACGATTCTAAAACTATTTCAGCCACTGCTGTTTGAATGCATCTGTGTTTCCGATGCAGACGCTGCTCTGTCTCTGAGGCATGATGTCATGCATTTCCAGCCAATAAGGTCCAGCCCTTATAAACTCGAACAGTTGCTTTCAGGACATAATTTGTCCCATCATGAGGTCGGGGGGCGTGACCTCTGTACTCTTGCCAATTTATCCGTGGATTAGCTAGAAATACACAAAGCTTGATCCTTCCCACGGATCAGATTGGTGCAAAGACATTGTACAACCACAATAGCGTATAATTATGCTCTGCACATTTCCCGTCTTAAGAAGGGCTTGTATTAAGTGGTGAAGAGCATTTGACACCTGGATCCTCTGCTTATGCGAGACGACTCGAGTGCAGAAGCGAGCAGGCAGCTGTGAGAGCCATACTGGTTTTCGGTGGTAGCTGAGCGTGCTGTGTTGTGTGTCACTGGTGTATTTTAGGCTTTCGAGTCATGAAGGTGTGACGATACTGGCGTAATGTCCAACAGTCCTCTTTGATATCACAGCCAAACGAAATAGCTGACGAAAATGTTTGTTTACACAGTTTTCGTCAATGATAATCAAGACAAACAATTTTGTTTAAAAAATTGACGCAACAACAACAACAGAAAAGTTACACTGCAACATATTAGCAATGCGCTAATGAAGATAAAATATTGAACAAATCTCTGGGCAAATGTGCTTTGGCTTACTAGCTACTAACGTTACAGTATTTTTGAAACCTAACCTCATTATGTTTGCGTGCACTTACACGTAAGATCATTTTATAGCATGCCAACCATAAAACTATACTTTTTAAATCCATTGTTGGCTCAATTTCTGCACTCTTAATTGTGGTATGCTACAGTTGACCAGCTGTTGGGTCTCAAAGGCCAGTTGTACCATAAAATCTAATTTATGTATGTTGTGTCTTTGCCCAAGATTTCCATTACAGTTTTGCATGCCGTTTCACATGCCAGGTTATATTGTACTGGCGAATGTCTAGTAATGTGGTAATATACACCCATATTTAAGTACCAGTTTACTGCTCTTATACTGCTGCTACTGCTTATAATAATAAAAGGAAAATATGTATGTACATCTTGTTCACAAAGATATAAAGTGCCTTTCAAGGCATAGAAGCCAATGGCTACATGCTAATGCGTAACAACAATCCATTATTGAAACTAACATCTCTATGTTTATTTGTGATCTGAGAAATAATACAAATTAATAACTAATTAAGCTTTTAGTGCATTTCTTGACAAAGATGCAAAGTGCCTTTCGAAGGATAAGATGCCCTTGGCTACGTGCTAACGTGCTAACAACAATGAAACTAATATCTGTATATTTATTTGTGGTCTGAGAAATATTAAAGTCAAATTTAAATAAAAATTGACACTGTTTAGTTTCTAAAAACACATTGTTCTCCCAAATGTTCAACCAAACTGGTGGTGGTTGAGGAGAGATTCCCTGATATGATTGTAAAGCGCTTTGGGTGTACAGTAGTACATATGAAAGCGCTATATAAATGCCTCATTCATTCATTCATTCATTCATTCATTCATTCATTCATTCAAATACATTTTTAGTCTTTTTAAAGTTTTATCAGAAAACGGATCAGAAAGAAATCACTGGAAACTAGCAAAATGAACATGATAAAAGAGTCCATTTTTGTAGTTTACTTAAAGTTTTACCACAGTTTTACAACAATAAGTGATACTTTGATCATAATGAATTCATTTGTGTCAAGATTGCACATTAGTCGCACAGATAATAAAGTGGTATTTACCGTTATTTCACAAAAGAAAGAGGATGCACTTATTCAGTCGCTTCTGTTTCTGTTTATTTGCAGCCACAGGACACTATATTTACGTCACATTTAGAAAGAATGATCATTTCTACAAGTTTTCCACCAAAAATACGACCTGAGGAGCTTTAGCACTCTCTCCAGTGACAGTCCCAATACAGTTATGTTTTCAGTCAGAGAAACAGAAGAAGCTCCCGTAAAACCGGAGTTGCTTCATTTTATGATGTATGCGGAGCTAGATATGGATATCAGACCGTCCGGTATAAAGAGACGAGACGTACTGACAGATCAAATAAATAAACGATTGTGATAGCTTACAGTGAGGAAAATAAGTATTTGAACACCCTGCTATTTTGCAAGTTCTCCCACTTGGAAATCATGGAGGGGTCTGAAATTGTCATCGTAGGTGCATGTCCACTGTGAGAGACATAATCTAAAAAAAAAAAATCCAGAAATCACAATATATGATTTTTTAACTATTTATTTGTATGATACAGCTGCAAATAAGTATTTGAACACCTGTCTATCAGCTAGAATTCTGACCCTCAAAGACCTGTTAGTCTGCCTTTAAAATGTTCACCTCCACTCCATTTATTATCCTAAATTAGATGCACCTGTTTGAGGTCGTTAGCTGCATAAAGACACCTGTCCACCCCATACAATCAGTAAGAATCCAACTACTAACATGGCCAAGACCAAAGAGCTGTCCAAAGACACTAGAGACAAAATTGTACACCTCCACAAGGCTGGAAAGGGCTACGGGGAAATTGCCAAGCAGCTTGGTGAAAAAAGGTCCACTGTTGGAGCAATCATTAGAAAATGGAAGAAGCTAAACATGACTGTCAGTCTCCCTCGGACTGGGGCTCCATGCAAAATCTCACCTTGTGGGGTCTCAATGATCCTAAGAAAGGTGAGAAATCAGCCCAGAACTACACGGGAGGAGCTGGTCAATGACCTGAAAAGAGCTGGGACCACCGTTTCCAAGGTTACTGTTGGTAATACACTAAGACGTCATGGTTTGAAATCATGCATGGCACAGAAGGTTCCCCTGCTTAAACCAGCACATGTCAAGGCCCGTCTTAAGTTTGCCAATGACCATTTGGATGATCCAGAGGAGTCATGGGAGAAAGTCATGTGGTCAGATGAGACCAAAATATAACTTTTTGGTCATAATTCCACTAAACGTGTTTGGAGGAAGAAGAATGATGAGTACCATCCCAAGAACACCATCCCTACTGTGAAGCATGGGGGTGGTAGCATCATGCTTTGGGAGTGTTTTTCTGCACATGGGACAGGGCAACTGCACTGTATTAAGGAGAGGATGATGTATTGCAAGATTTTGGGGAACAACCTCCTTCCCTCAGTTAGACCATTGAAGATGGGTCGAGGCTGGGTCTTCCAACATGACAATGACCCGAAGCACACAGCCAGGATAACCAAGGAGTGGCTCTGTAAGAAGCATATCAAGGTTCTGGCATGGCCTAGCCAGTCTGCAGACCTAAACCCAATAGAGAATCTTTGGAGGGAGCTCAAACTCCGTGTTTCTCAGCGACAGCCCAGAAACCTGACTGATCTAGAGAAGATCTGTGTGGAGGAGTGGGCCAAAATCCCTCCTGCAGTGTGTGCAAACCTGGTGAAAAACTACAGGAAACGTTTGACCTCTGTAATTGCAAACAAAGGCTACTGTACCAAATATTAACATTGATTTTCTAAGGTGTTCAAATACTTATTTGCAGCTGTATCATACAAATAAATAGTTAAAAAATCATACATTGTGATTTCTGGATTTTTTTTTTTAGATTATGTCTCTCACAGTGGACATGCACCTACGATGACAATTTCAGACCCCTCCATGATTTCTAAGTGGGAGAACTTGCAAAATAGCAGGGTGTTCAAATACTTATTTTCCTCACTGTATATGATTTGTCTGATTTTTTCAAGTGTTCGTATTTACCATGTTTACCATTTACTATTTATGTGCGTAGACTTTTGCATCGCATATAAATATTTCTGCCTCATACCATGATCAGAGTCCCCATCGGATCACAAACAGAAGTTATTTTAAACACTCGCTGCTGTCTTAAAGTGAGTTTTGAGCTAACATCATTTTTAAAGTCTTCAATGCTGATGTATGAAATCATCCTCTCCAGACTCGGATAAACTCTGCCAGTATTCATGACCACTCCTCAAGCCCGAGCTGCACCGCTTTAGACCAAGGTATTTGCCGGGCCAAAAAACCCAGGCCAAAAAAAAAGCCCAGATGAGGCCCGATCAAGCCCCGGAAGTGACCGTGGAAACGCGACTGACCCTGGCATAGTGATGGGAGACCGCCTATGCTGAGTCCGAGTCAAGACCGAGTCTTTGAAGGGTCGAGTCCGAGTCAAGACCGTTGGTTTTCAAATTCAGTCGAGACCGAGTCTTTAGGAGTCGAGACCAAGACCATAAAAACATGTCAGTTTTCATATTCATGATTTAATATCACCCCAGTTAATAATCAACAGTTAGGCCTACAGACTAAGCTAGATTGGGAATTGTTTAGAGGAGCAGTCTTAACGTCTTAATATGGACTATGCTTTTACTATCATTAAAAAAATCCCTACCACATGCATCATCTTCTGCCTATTTTTCTAAACTGCTTCAACAGTGCTGCTCTGTCATCAACATGTTAAGCCCACCCTGACTTTTTTAATCATAGTTAGGACATGCAGAGCAAATAAAAAAAATTCTAGTGGTATGTATTCTAGTGGACTAGTGATGGGGACGAGACCGCCTATGCCGAGTCCGAGTCAAGACCGAGTCTTTGAAGGAACAAGTCCGAGTCGAGTCCGAGAAAGCAGAAATCGGTCTCGAGACCGGACTCGAGTACTACATCACTACCCTGGCACTCACTAGCACGGCTGCTTTGGGCCCGAAAATGGAAACGCGGATATTGACAGATGACAGTCACTGTAACCCTCCATGAATATCAGGAGTGCTTGAAACAGAGGTGGCCTGGTTGCCAATTTCTCACTGCAACTCTATCTTCATTGGACTAATGCTTGAAATACTGATGTATCCATGTGCGTTGGGTATAGATATTTTGGTTTGTTCTTACACATTCACTCTAGAGGTGTGTTCCAGTTGCCTATAGTGCCCTGCTAAGGACTTCAAAGTGTATTCAGCCAACTTAGGTGAGACTCAAAATCAGGGTCAGAGTCACCTCAAACCACAAATGGAAGAAATCCATATCACTTCACGGGAAGTGGAGAGCTAAATTAACCCACAAGTCATTGAACACCGTGAACTGGAACACAGCAATGACTGTTGCTTAAATGCAAATCCTTTAATTAAATGTGTGTTGTAAATATGGACATTTGTGTAATGAGTAGAAAAAACAGCCTATATTATCTGATTATTTTGTGGTCTAAAGAAAGAAGGGATAACTTATTTAGAGCTGGTATTGATGTGTGAACTTTACGATCTGGAAAGGCTCCTGTAAGACCATGGCATAATCTTAAATGACTCCAGCACTACTCTGGAGAGGTGTTAATCCACTCAAAAGATTCAGTTGCACAAATTCAGATTTGAGAGGATCTGAGGGCCTCCCCTTGTTCCAGTTGTTTCTTGACTGCTCATGCATGACATTGGTCTGTATTTTGAAACACCAGAACACATGGAAAGTACCTCATGAAAGAATCCCCTTATTAGGGCCTGTACCTTTGAGAAACATTGTTGTTCCCTATTTCTCTACTATTACAACTCTTCCTTGGGGCTTTGGCACTTATGTCAGCTCTTGGATTGGAGGGTGTGTGCTCAGCGAGAGTGCTATCAGGCTATCACAGATATTTTGATTGATAGTAGTGCTTGCTAAATTTAGCAAGCATGTGAGCGCATTAATCAGTCCACTCAAACAGGGACAGGGAGTTCACAGTTTCTGTACTCATGTCTAGTCAGGAAGAATGTTTCTGAGCAAGTCTGAGTTTCTTGAGGTTTTGCAAAACAAAAATTTCCATTTCAAAAGCTTTCGCTAACGTAGTGACCCATGTAACCATTTTTGGTTCCTGTAATGTTCTGGGAACATTTAGTTTTGGGGTTTTAGAAAGTTCCTAGAACAGAACTTTGAGGTTTTTTTTGAGTAGCCAGAAAAGTTTTATGGAAATATTAACCAATTCTACCCTCTACGGACACACTGAAGCTTGAGATGCCAATGGCTAGTACATTTTTTATTTTACTCGCCAGACTTTTTACATTGAATGCAAGAACAATACAAATAAATAAAAAATTAATAATAATGAGATAAATATAATATAAATATACATGTCAAACACTATTAAAGTCAAGTAAACAGTCTGTAATAAAATGAGAACAAATAATCAAACTACAAGCAATAGCACAAATAAACAATATAACAAATATGTAAATGAAATAAACAATGCTTTTCAGGTAGACCTAACAGTAGTTGGATACAAATTGGGTAGGTTTAGATTATGTACAGAAATTGAATAAAGTAATCAAATGGAAAATAACACTGAATTGTCTTCACTGCATGTATAAATTAAATATATATGACTACTTATTAAAGTTACAGAAGTTATTCAGTCAAGAGCATTGAGTGATTTTTTTGCAGTAACAGACAGCAGCAGGAATATTAGGCTGCTGTCACTTTAAGATAAAATGCACAGATCCAATACACAGATACTGTACACATGCTTTTTTTTTCTCGACTGTTTACGTTCACTTAACACATAACCGACTATGTTTGCTAGGATACTCGCCAAGATGGGCATTTTGACATTTTTTTGTGAATTTGTTCATTCGAATGAATGGTTCAATTGACAAGGCTTAAATGATAAACTTTCATGATGACCCAGCACTGGTCCGATCGGGACAGTAGCCGTGTTTCCATTACCCTTCAAATTGCGCAAATTGAAATTGCGAATTGAAAATATGGCCAATGGAAACACGTCAATTTCCCAAAAACTCCCATTTATCGCAAAAAAGTTTTTACGCTCGCATGAGGTGGTTTTTCAAGCAATTCTAAAAAGAAATATTTCGCAAAACTGCAATGGAAACAGGTTTTGCGCATTTACAGGTCAGCTGATGTAGATGACACGGTATGTTTGGACAGAATACGAGACAGAGCTCTTTATTAAATTCATAAAAGACGAATTACAGGAATACTGGATTCTAAACCTCAAAGAAATGCCACAATCAAGACCTCGAAGCAGAAATGAGTGAGAAACACCCAGAAACATCTCATATGTGCCTCTCTCAAGTATAAGGGTCTTTCCTTGCCATTAATGATTGGATAACACACATACGTCTCCTTTGATTAATAATAATGGCCAGTGCAGTAGCTGAGATATACATAAACCTACCAACGTCCGTTGCTATGATTTTTGGAATGACTTATCGCGAGAGGAAAAAATGACGTTGTAGTCGCATCGGTTAATGGAAACGCCGTCATTTCGCAATAGGTTTTTGTTGACATTTAGAAAAAAATGCAAAAGTTTTGCGCAAATCTGTAATGAAAACGCGCCTACTGATAGTTCTGTCAACGAGCCCTACATGTGCTCTCTCTTTCTCTCACTGTGAGCACGCGTGTGTGAGAGAAAGCGACAGAGCAGGGCGCTCTCAACCAAGCGACGATGCATAAAGCTCAGCAGGCAATGAAATTATATCTCTGCTAAACTTTTTTTTTTTTGCCTCTAACTTAATTACAGGCGACTATAATCGTATAATTTACTAGCCATTGGCTATTTAAAAAGACATTTTTTAGTCGCCTCTTATGAAATTTGGTTGTAGAGGGTTGCAATTACTTGCTTACTAAATCAGAATCAAATGGGAACCATACACTAATGTGGGGTGTTTGCTAATGCCTAGTTTTTACTGTGTACATGTTCTGTGGCACATGATCATTTAATTGACCAAATGTTATGTGTGTCTCCACAGTACCTCAGGAGAAAAGCTTGATAATAAGTCTGCTCCTCTGGGAGGTGCTCATGGTGGAGTGGGTCAGAACCTGCTGCTGAGTCCTGCAGGTCTTCAGCTGGCTCAGCTTCAGGCCCAGCTCACCCTTCACCGCCTCAAACTCGCCCAGACCACTAATACTGCTGCCGCAGCCTCTGTCCTAAATCAGGTCCTTTCCAATGTGGCCATGTCCCAGCCTCTCTTCAACCATCTTCGGGGTTCAAGTATGGCCCAGGCCCACGGCAGAGCCTTTCCGCCTCCACCAATAGCCTTCCCACCCCCAAATGCTGCCCTAGGACAACTGGTTGGGGGAGGCTTTAACCCAAATCCCACTGGGATCAGGCCCACTGCCTACAGAGGGGTGTCCAACCAAAAAGCTAGTCAGCACAATGATTTCGGCAAAAAGGCTGGAACATTTTCGACGGACACGGACCGACGCTTGCAATTTGGATATCTGGGAGGTACGTCAGTGGTCGCTAATAAACCGTGTGATGGAGGACAGTATGGTGGAGCCACTACACAACCCAGAAACAATGTCCACAACAATTTTCAGAGAGACTTCTACTCCACAGAAACCCCAGTACAACAAACTTGTTTCACGGGAGGAAGCAATGATCAGAATCTAGGATCTGTTTCTTCATCAGCCACTAAGGAGCAATGGAAAGGTCCGATCAACTTGGGGAAGATGGATATGGGTACAGGACCAGGTCCTGGTGGTTGGGTACCACCCGGACCAGGGTTTGTGGGTCAGAGGCCAGAGTTGTATAACCCTGAGGAACCCACAGCAGATCCTAAGTTTAACTCTACATGTGGACCAGGGACTGGCCCACCCATCGGGCAGCAAGGGGGATTTCAACAGCAGCCACAGGTTTCCCAAGGGGAAGAAGGGGTGACCTTGTCGTTACAACCCCACCAGTTCAATGACTATCATGGGACAACACCTTCACACCTACCCCATCAGTGCACCATTTGTGAAAAGAAAGTTTACAACTTGAAGGTGAGTAGATCTGACTTGTTGGTTGAGATCAAAGTAAATGGACCATTCACACCAACTTCAAAAATGGATTAGCATTTGCACTGCAAATTCAGTGTGGTCACATTTATGACTACTCTGAATGTTGATTGGATAAGAAACCATTTAGAATCCAGTTTACTGTCCACTTGAGATCGGATCAACCGAGATTGGATCATAAACTGTTTTGGACCCGCTGGACCCTGTTTAATGCAGAATACTTGTGATCGGATCACAAAGATAGATCTTAATACTAGGTGTAAACGGAATCCAATATTTGCTAGAATGCAAATCTCACAAGAATTTGCTACATGTGCCGAATGTATGCAAGGCTTTGAATTCTGCTTATGAACTCTGTACCGTACCTACAAAAGTCTATCCAGATGTCTCAGCTGCAGCATCCAGTATCCAGAATTGGTGTTGGATCCAGTTGGTCTCGACTCCAGCAACTGTTTTCCCCAGCTATTTCTGCAGAACTGAGAGGGTTTTCGTGATACTTGGATAAAATGGGCTCATTTGTTACACTAGGGTGTAAATGCTTTTGTGGCAGCTGGCATGTGTCGAGTGGAGGCAGGTTTAGAAGGGGGGGAGGGCGCAGTTGTTCTGCAGGAGTTTTTCGTAATCGCATTCGTTCTAAACTCTTGCTCGCCCTTTCTCTGCGGTGAACTACTAGATCTCTAATTGGCCCAGGTTGTGGCAACGCCAGGGGAATCTTTCTCTCTCATAGAGAAGGATCATAGTGAAGTCTATCTGACAGGCGTATCATGTTTGTGTGTGAATTTGTGTGTGTGTGTGTGCTGTTTTCAGGACTGGGACCAGCATGTGAAGGGCAAGTTACATCTGCAAAACTGTTCGCTTTATACTGAAAGGTGAGTACTGACGGAAATACCATTTGTACCATGTTACAACCTTCATCAATTGATGTACAGGGCTGTTTTAAGTGTCTATCATGTTGATAAACCACCAACTCTGATGCATGGGCGGCTAATCGTTGCTAACTTGGTGTAGAAGCAAGATATTTTTAAAGGGCTTGTTTGTATGTGGTTTATTTTGATCCTTATTGGCTACTGGTCATCGCCTGTGATACTCTTGTTAAGCATTTTTATGAGTACAACCAATCTCCGTATTAAACACAGAGTTATTTTATAAAGAGTCTTCTTCCATATAGAGAGAGTTATGACTTGTATTTGAGCGGTGTCATAAGATATAGTCAGACCAGATGCACTGGGATTTAGGATCTAAATGCAGTGCTGTCCCCCTCGCAGCCCGCCGCTCGGAGCAGTGCACTTTCCAGTGTCGTCTGAAGGATGTCTCAACATGGCATTGAGTAACACTATGGCATACACATCAGCTGCCAGTCAAGGTAAGTCAAATCTCCCAATTTGTCCCTCAATGTAAGCGCTGAAAATTCAGGAGACAGAAAAGTCTGGGACGTGATTTTAGAGAGGACTCTATTTTTAGGGCTGTCACTTCAGTTGCGGGGGAGTGGAGTGTCTACAGTCTGGCACACACTTGAGTGACGTGTGTTAACACCACAATTTTTTGTTTTTGTCAGAAACAACTGGAAAAAAACAACTATTCACTGACCAGTTTTTGTTTAACAAACTTTCTTTCTAAAAACATTGATGAATCATCTTGTACTCAAGGGGTGTAATCACAGTTTTGTCCAATATGTTGATCGTCTAGCCATTGGCTATAGCATAAGCAAGAAGCAAAACGTGCTTGTTACGGTCACGTGACCTACCAGCTTCAGTTGCGTAGCTTCACTTCCATTAATCCTCTCCCGTAGCTTCATGGGATAGTAAAGTGACCATCGAATGCCCACACCAGAATCTCGCCGGAAGTAGTATGTCATCCGGGGACTTTTTGCATGTTGTTTTTCCAATACTATGTATTCGGACATACTATTATGTTGGCGTACTGTTTATCGCATACTATAGGGAAGTAATCGATTTTGGACGCAGCGATGGTTAATCTGTGTGTCTTCAGTTATGCTAACGCACTTTTATTTTATTCAGTGTCACAATTTATTACTTCACATCCTTTTCCAAAAATGATTTGGTTGCAAATGAAGTGGCTTTTATTTGGTTTTGTTGGTTAGTATGTAAACTAAAGGCTATTGGCTAAAAACTACAAGGCTTAAATATAATACATTTCCTGTTTCAATTGTAAATACATCAACACACATACAAGAATGTCAAAAAAAATGTCTTTAGTCAAACTATATCATGGGTTCTGACTTTTTAGTGGGTCCTCAAGGAAGGTGATGTGAACAATTTGCAACATGGTTGTTAAAAATTAGATGTATTCCTCAAAATCTATGATTTATACTTATATTTGGATATCTGTCCTGTTTTCTACAGATGTTTCAACTGGAAGTGCTTCATATCTGCCTGCCACAGCCATGTCATTTCCTCTCTCAGGGCCGGGATTTACTTCAGGAGCAAAGGTTAGTAATGGGGAAAGACCATTAAAAAGACATGGATTAAGGAATAAATAGTTTGTTAAAAATTGTTTGACTGGTGTGGATTTGTAATCCTGAAAAATTCTTTTTATGAGGTCTTTAATTCTGAGTGTTTGTTGGCTTATCTCATAGCATTGTTCTTTTAGCTCACGGGGTTTGTAAAGAAGCCAAGAGTGTTGAGATACAGAGCATGCTATATTTTGGTCACACTATTTCAATGACTGACAGATTACTTAGTGCGTATTATCACAGTCTAACGGTTATTATTCAAAGGACAACTGAGCCATCTTCACAAATAGAGCTCTTTGAGAACAGGTGGAAGCGATCAGTATTGTACAGCTCAGTCATTGCTTACTAGGAAAGGATTTAATGTAGCCTATAAGTGTGGTTCAGTAGCATCGATAGGGGATTGTTTCAGTTGTGAATATACAGCTCTGCAAACTTTCGAGCACAACAGTATTTTTCAGTTAAATGAACAGGGTCGACTCAGCAGTTGTTGTGCTATCATGCTGTTGTAATGAGGTGGGAATGCACCAGGCTAGACTGATCTGGTTTCAGTGTAAAAACTGAACACTTGTTTTTGTTGTGCAGGGACTTTATTTAGCTGTGGGATCAGCCTCCAAAATTCACTTTTTGCCAGACCTGCCAGTGATTTGAAAAAAATCTACCACCCATAATACAAAGCACAGTTTAACTATGTTTCTTAAACACTATTATAAATTATTGCTAGCAATTAATAAAAAAAAAATATTTTTAAAAAAATTCTGTGCATATATGCAAAAAAACGTTGTCATTTGTAGCAACACACAGTCTCTCAGTAAAATACCACTGGAACCACACATTTTTTTGTGACTTATTTTGGTCGCTCAATGGAAGAACGTCTCATCACTTAAAAGATAAAAAAAATTTGATTGGCTTTCTAGCAAAAAACACAAAAACAAGAATAATAGCTACTTGTATACATTAGTTCAGTGTAGTAAACCAAACCATTTTTAATCATTCCTTGGTTAATAATAAGTGTTTTTGGACTAAGTGCAATGCATTATTACACCCCTATTAATCTATCATGTGTTTAATGTGTCTAACGCATTTTACTCTTTGAAAGATGTACACTGTTATTCGATCGTTTTGGGTCGTAGGATTTTTACATGCTTTTGAAATAAGTCTCACCAAGGCTGCATTTATCTGACCGAAAATACAGCAAAATTGTGTGAAATATTATTATTTATTTTCTATTTGAATATATTTTAAAATGTAATTTATTCCTGTGATCAAAGCTGAATTTTCAGCATCATTACTCCAGTCTTCAGTGTCACATGATCCTTCAGAAATCATTCTAATATGATGATTTGCATTTATTATCACTGTTGAAAACAGTTGTGATGCTTCATGTTTTTGTGGAAACCGTGATACATTTTTTTCTTCAAAAGAACAGCATTTATTTGAAATAGAAATCTTTTGTATCAATTTGAAAGTCTTTACTGGCACTTTTGATCAATTTAAGGCAAGACTGCTGAATAAAAGTATTCATTTCTTTTTTTTTAAACCTTACTGACCCCAAACTTTTGAACGGTAGTGTATCCATGATAGGTAGGCTACATATTATAATGGATTATTACTGTGGCTACAATTACAGACATATAATATAATATATTATATTATATTTCATTCGTTGTTATAATGCATTTCTTCTACATTACTCTTGTCATCGGTTATCTTCTGACAGTCTATTTTTCATTTCTTCTCTCATGGTCATTCGTCGTTTGCGTGTAGTGTAGTAATGCGAGTAGCGCTCCGACAGGCGGCTGTTTGCGTGTCCCAAGTGCGACTGATGGATCCTCACATATGGACAGTGTGAAGCATTGTTTTGGATTAGATGCTCTGACCTTGCGCAGACGTCAAACCCACTATAATTGAAACCATGTCCTGTGCAGGATGGTATTTTATGCAGTTGCCAGCTTGTGGATTCAGAGACTTGCACAAAGATTCTTTATGGTGGTCTTTTTAGCCAAGTTATTTATGATTTAGTCCACTGGAGAAGTGAAGGCACGGGCTAATGTTAGCTCCTATAAAACCCACCTGTTATACTGCAGCTGTACGTCGGCGGCGCTTTAATAACTCTTTTAGTTTTTTTAGTTTAGGATGCAAAAACACTGTTTTCGGTTTTAAAAATCAGTCCACAAAGAAAGGGTGTTGTATTTTCGGCATCGCCAGATCAAACCGTCTGTCCAAGTAATCAAGATGTGTGTGCTGTTCCAGGATTCTTTGGAGGCTCTTAGGCTGGGAATTCAGTTTCAGCCCACAGAATCGTAACCTGATCCTTGGGGATAAAGGCTTCCTGACGGGAGGAATGCCAGGAGATCTATGAAATTCAGAAAGTGCATGCTATAGGTTTCAGATGAACCTGTTTCAGGGCTTGTGTAAAGCAGTTTAAACCCTCTCTAGATAAGCAAACAGATGTGAATGCATTTGTTGCATGATATGGTGCCGGTCATCACTAGATCTCCAAAGAGATTGTCTTTCGTTCTCCTAATTTATGATGTGTTCATGACAAATCTCATTGCGTCTCAGTTGACATTCGTATTACAGCACTACGTAGTCCACTGCAATCTCAGTTTCCCTGTACAGTCAGCATCTGGCTCTTATTCACAATCTCAAACGTACACTCTAAAAAGTTTACAAAATTTTTTTGGTGAAACATTTTTACACTCAAAAAAATTGAGTACATTTTAAAGCTGTGAAATCAATGAAATATACTGTATGAATGGAGTAAATGCAAGTAAAAAAATTAAGTAAATCTGAGTAACTGCATCTGGTACATTAACAAATAAAATTGAGTAGAAATAATTTAACATTTAAACATTTAAAAAACAATATTTATGAGTAATATTTATTGTTTTTATTTATGAGTAATATTAACTTTTTTGATTTCCTCTAAACCTTTGTAAAATAGTATTCCATACAACAACCAGTATACGTTTCATGACATTGGCCTTTATTGTCGATGAGTACAGCAATACAGCATATTTTACACTGTTTTAACATGTATACAATATTGCCTACATTTCAACTCATTTAACAAACATTTTAGAAGTAAAAATGAAACATTTATACATTCAGGTAGCCTAATTTAAATGTAATCAACCAGTCTGTTATCCAATTTCCACCGGATCAGCGCTGGTTCTCGTGCCGGAGACGGACTCGCACTCTGCGGGTGAACTTCGAACTTCATACCGCCGTCCTGCGTTTCACTCACAGCCGAAAGATACTGCGAGCGACTGACTCCATAACCTGCCAATAAACAAACAGTGCACAGTTCTGAGGACATTTTATCATCCAAATATAATTCATTATCATTAAGATATCATTATCATTAAGAATAAAGTCGTGTGTTATATGCAAGGCGTTTCAATCACGCAAAAAGACAGGCGCGACTCTCGTTTAGGTGTCGCATTATGCCTCTGTATGTTGTTTTGCATTAAATAAAATGATTTAAAGCACAGTAATAATTTTATAGATAAAATAAAACATTCACAAACCTGAATTTCACAGAGGAAATGCAGCCATTCTGCGACGCTGAGAAGAGAGAACTGTTCTGGAGACTGGAGAGAGTTCAAACAGCCCGCGCTCACTCAACCGTCGAGTCGTCACGTCAGAGGGTGGGAGGGGTGCATTGTTTTAATTGAGTAAACTTACTCAATTTCTTAAGAGTGTTAAATATGTTAATAATATTGATTTGAATTGAGTAATATTTTTGTTTCTTGAAACAGATCAGTTTAATTCTCTATTCTCAAATATTTTGTATTATAAAGAAATAATTGGTTAGTCAAATACTAAATTCTTTTAGTGAAAACAACTTAAATATAACTGTAAATTTTAGATAAAATTAACTGTTGGATTTTTAGTCAATTATTTTGGTATGTTTAACTCAAACAATCAAGTAAACGATATTCAGAGATTTAATTAAGTTAATAAAGTTAAATATTACTGTAATACTTACTAAGCCACAGAATTATTTTTAGTGTATTCTCAAAACTATCATTTTCAACATCTTCAGAATCGATATTTTGATCGCTGACAGCTTCATCAAGTGACAGTGACATTAATATTTGATTGCGTTCAGGTCTTGCTCTGAGTTTTGCTGATGATTCTTCCTATTCTTTTGTTTTCTGCCTGCGGTTACTATGAGTGAAACATCACTTCATCATTGTGTATCAGACATTGCCACCTTGAGGAATAAAAGTGAACTGCACTTCAAATACTTAACAGTATTTCATATTTTGTGTTGCAAGTGACCCTATATACTTGAATATTTGTTTTATTAAAAACAGACATTCTTTTATAATTTTTTTCTTGTTATGTTGTTTATAATGAATTGATTGAGGAATACTAAGAAGATTGATTTGTAACTTTCAAAAATGAACGAGTAGGAGGGTATTGAATGACGTCCCGGGTCATTAAAGACCCGAGGTATGAGTTTAAGGGTTAAGATACTCCAGAAGACTTGCTTGAGATTTTTGCTTATTCGCAATTCCCTCATCCATTGCAGCTTTTGTGCTGGAAAGTATTTTCAAAGCTGAAGAGAGTAACTTTTTGTGGAGTTAAAATACTTGATCACAACTTAACAGGGTTATTACACAATAGTTGACAGTAATTAACAGTAGTTAACTAAAACGAAACAACAAAAAGCACTGTGATAAATTTACAATAAGGTTACATTTATTAACAATATTAAAACAGCAATTATTAATCATTCTTAAAAGCATTTATTAATCTTAGTTGATACCAATTTCAATATTTGTATAAAAGTTGTATCTGTTAATATTATTTATAATGAACCTGAGCTAGCATGAACTAACAACAGTTGCATTTGTATTTCCTATGTTAACAAAGATTATTAAAGACTACAACAAATGTTTTGCTCATTGTTAGGCTACTAATGGTAACTTATTGTAAAGTGTTACCAAAGCATTTTTGTTACTTGAAATAAAAACAAACGTTATTTTATTTCAGCTAGTTGTCAAGGCAACATTTCTCATTTTCATTTAGTTTAACTTGCTTTACTAAAATAACCAAAACTAAAACCGAAACAGCAAAAATACTAAAACTTGAAATAAACTTGAAATAAAAATGGAAAACATAAAAATAAAATGAATTAAAAATATTAATATAAACCCACAATAATAATATTTCCATACTAAAATAAAGCTGCAACTTAATATGCGGAGACAACTTTACGCCATTAGTAGGTTGATTTTATGTTAAAATGTGGCTTTGTAGCCACTGTTTATATGCTTTCAAAACATTGATTTGTTTGAGAATCCGACCACCAGCCCAGCATGGCAACACTGACTCGACCAATGGCGTGACTTTGGGGCGGGGCTATCTGTTTGGCCAACCAATGACAGATAGGAGGAGGTGTTTAGGGGAAACCTGTTTGAAGAAGTTCTTCTTTTTTGCATCTCTCTCTAATAAGATTCTGTCAAACAAGCACATCTTATACTTTAAATTTCACTTGCTTTGGTAGACCAATTATAAAATAAAATAAAATCTTTTGAGGGTAGTCCTTGCCAGCCAATCAGCAGCAGCCGCTGCTATGCCAGTTATGCTTTACCCAGTGTTTCAACATAATCACCTTGATCATTGCCAGACCCTCGAGCTTCGACTGCTTACAACAAGCTGAATGAACTCCAAAACACTGGTGTTGCATTTTACTGTCCCAGCACATGGAAGCCATTCAGTGTTACATTCTGTCTTGTTTAGCATATAGCAGAGGCATAAACAGCCTGTTTGGGGGGCTATTTTGGTATGTGTTTATGGAGGTAGAACTAATGTGACC
This sequence comes from Rutilus rutilus, assembly GCF_951802725.1. Classification (NCBI taxonomy): domain Eukaryota; kingdom Metazoa; phylum Chordata; class Actinopteri; order Cypriniformes; family Leuciscidae; genus Rutilus; species Rutilus rutilus. Next base: position 35,783,113 of record NC_140222.1, on the reverse strand, counting down.
TTTTTGGCACATTTGGGCAAAGTGGAAGTCTGACAGGATGCCATTCATAGAATGATCACAAGCTCTGCTCAAACTGTTAGAGTCGGCGGCCGCAGATAAACCCAGAAATCAACCGTGTCCAGATTGACATTGATTTAAGGCCGTTTTGGCTCTACTTTGAGATCCGGTCTGAGGAAGATGGTTGAATCATTTACAGGAACTTCACAAGTTTCACTACTTTGATTCTCACAGTCCGCAGTCATGATTATTAATCGTTTCTCATGCACTCTGCAGATCTCATGTGGTCCTTCCAGTATAATACTGTTCGTACGGTGTGTAAATTGCAGTGTAAACACTGACCCTGGCCCCTCACACTTGCTGCTGTCAATCAAACACCCTGTACACATCACACCTCACTGTAGCTTATATTAATATAATATACTAATAGACAAAATGTAAATAATAATATAAGACATAATTTTAACTTAATTCTTTTTAGACATTTTTAGAGTATTTAGATTGTGCTATACATTATACAGGTATAACAAGATCATGTGAAAATTGAATTTTTCAATTTTATTGTTTGTAGAATGTGACGAGAATAATATATAATTATTTATGTACATTTTTATTTTAGATTGTGGTATATGCTACTGTAATATTTTGGCATCAGTATTTTTTTAAGAAATACCGTTTTTAGTTGTTTTTTTTTACACCACAATATTAAGCAGCACAACTGTTTTCAACCATTATAGTAATATAAATGTTTCTTGAGCATCAAATCATCATATTAGACTGATTTCTGAAGGATCATGCGACACTGAGTTATGATGCTGAAAATTCAGCTTTGATCACAGGAATAAATTAAAACCTTTTACCTATCCGACCCCAAACCTTTGAACGGTAGTGTATATTAATCGTGGATTTTTTAGATTCCTTCTAGAATCTTTAAATTATGGTATAATAATATATAATTATTATTAAAATTCTATTATCTATTTTCGATAATTTTTAGAGTCTTTATATTGTGTGTTTTTTTGTACTAGGTTTAATTTCCTTTTTTTTTTTTTTTTTACATATTAGAGAGACTTTCTGTCGTTTTTTATATATGGAATAAATGTAATATCGATTATCTAATTTTTTTAAAAAAAAATTTTACAAATCTTTATTATTTTTTGGTATTTTATATGGATTAATTTGCTAAATTTATTTATTTAATTTCAAAGAATAAATTTATCATGGGTTAATTTTTATGAGGCATTTATGATATCTCACATTGATTTCTGGTCAGGTTTAAGTTTTCAGTGCACTTATGCTTTTAAATGATAAATCACATCCTGATGGTGTAGTATGTTCATGTACATGCAGACCCCCAGCTGCTCCCCCAGTATTACAGCACCAGTAGGGGGCATTAGTGAGCACAGCAGGGGCCAGCTGTTTATTTAACAAACTGTTTCAGGTATAAAAAGATCACACATTAACTGCTAGCCTTAATTATGTTCACATTATATTTAATTGATGTATTCAAATGCCCTTAAACATTTCCCACCATTGTTGATCAGATGAAAACGAGTGTATAATCTGAGGAGTGTATGTTTATTTGTGTCCGGTTCTCTCTCAGTTTCTTCAGCGCAAGGCGTGTCCCGGGCGTGTGGTCCACATCTGTAACCTCCCAGAGGGCAGCTGCACGGAGAATGATGTCATCAACTTGGGGCTGCCCTTCGGCAAAGTGACCAACTACATCCTCATGCGCTCGACGCACCAGGTATAACTCAGCCTTCGAGTTGGGCAGAACCTGATTTCACCAAGTACAACATGTTCCTGCATCAACATCTTTGTTGTTCCTGGAACAACACTCCAATCAACCAATCAGATTTGATGGACGAGTTTACAGTTAAAGCCAAGTTTAGGCTTACAAGCCGTGACAAAGGCTACTTGTTGAGCCGAAACGTTGGTAATAGTCAAATGTGCTTAAGAGTGTGTGGAGTTATATTCTCTTTGCATTACGTTTAGGCTTACAACCAGGGTTAGGTGCTTCTTCATCAGTATTATTCATCTACCATTTCCCAATGATTTTAGAGATAAGTAATGGGTAGGTTAGTTTTAGAGGTAGGGATATGGTTTGGATTATATTTTCGGACGGACAGGAATGTTGTTCCAGGAAAAAATAAATAAATATGTTGACCCAGGAAAGCGCCAAACTCGACAAAATCAGGATCCTGATATTTTGTTGAAAGGATAGTCTTTTCTTCCCTTTTGTATGGAAGCTTGTTTACGCCACAGAAAAAAAATAAATAATTGCGACTTTTTCTCTCACAATTCTGACTTTTTTTCTCTGAATTGTGTGATATAAGCCTGGGAAAACCCTGACGAACTTCCGGCAAATTTGAGATTTGCTCTGCAAGTCCGTCTGGCCAAGAAGCCCATTCAAGCCCATTTCCAATTTTTCCAAATCGAGGCACCAATCACAAACGTTGAGGCGGGCTTTACACGATGACGATCGCTCTGATTGGTTTTAGGTCTATCCAATTGCGCCCAGACGCATTTGAGCGACGTCCTTTGGTGACGCCCCTTTGGAAATGGGCCGTGAATGAACCTTCCCCAGACCCTCTCTCAGTTACAACTGAGAAGGGTCTGGTGTCAGCCAGGCTACAGAATTGCAAGATATATAGTCAAATTCTAAGGGGAATTTTATTTTATTTTTTCTCAGAATTGTGAGTTTATATATCTATTATAATTGCGAGTATATATCTTATAATTCTGACTTTCTAATATGCAATTTAGTGAGTTATAAAGTCAGAATTGTGAGGTATGAACTCGTATTTCTAGAAAAAAGTCAGAATTGGGAGTTTATATCTTGCAATTCTGACTTTATAACTCACAATGGCAAGTTTTTATCACGCATTTCTGAGAAAAATAATTGCGAGATGTAAACATCGCAATTGCTAGAAAAAGTCAGAATTGTGAGATATAACGTTTTTTTCTATTCAGTGGGGGAAACAAGCTTTCATACTTTTGTGAGTGAAACAGCTTCTCGAACAAGAACAAATGTGGGGCGGGACTTGATTTTGTCAATGGGGAATTGATTGGATGGTTGTGGTTTGCTATTGGTGGATCTCATGTGAGTGACAGGTAGCCCCGCCCTAACGCCAGTAAACGCATCATCAAAGAAAAGAAATGAGCTGCAAGCGGGAGGAGAAGATATTTTTATTAAAGATTATGAGGGCACGTTAATATAGTCCATAATAAATTTGAAGTTTACGTTTTTATTTCATGGTGACTTCAAATTTTTACAAGCTGTATTATTCAGTTAAATAACTGTTTTACCTCATTTGAAACTAAGATAGCAGTGTCCTAAGATGATTTATCGCACAGTTTGTTGTAAATCGTGCCAGGCTGGAGGAGTACTGCAGAAATAGATTTAGGCAAGCACAACCCTGACAACGATGATGTCTCCATCACCACGATTCGTTAATCACATTTGATTGACTTTTTGATTGGTGCTGCTGTTAGTACCAACTGGATCACATTCTGGGTCCAGTGCCAAGTTTGACATGTGCCTGAAATGCCTGGCGTTGAATCGATCTTGTAACTGTCTTAAAGATTTATTACGTAATTAAAAAGAATATCTGTTCGGATCCCATTTGACAGATTTTATGTTTCATGCGTGCTTTCTGTCAGGCTTTTCTTGAAATGGCGTACGTAGAGGCGGCTCAGGCCATGGTTCAGTATTACCAGCTGCAGCCGGCCACTATCAACTCACACAAACTCCTGATCCGCATGTCCAAGAGATACAAGGAGCTGCAGCTGAAGGTATGTGTCGTCTCGACTCATCGTCGTCACATGACTTGAGCAAACCCAACTCAGAGTGTTTTGCTTTCTGATCCAGAAACCAGGTAAAGATGTCGATTCAATCATCCATGACATCAATTCCCAGAGAGAGCGAGATGAGATGCAGGAGACTGACAGGTGGGGATGTTTTATAAGGGACTCTTTTGGGTTTGAAACTATACATTTATTCAAAAATACATTTCGTATATACAATAATGTGATTGTGAATACATATTTTCTATTAAAAACATGATTTGAATTTCTAATTACTTTCAAAATTAAACATTCAAATTCAAATTTTGGAGGGCATAAAGTCAAAAGTGTCTGGTTAAGTGCAACTGTCCTGGTCTCATAATAAAGAAATTCTTGAAAAGTAGTTTGGCATAATCTTCTATTGTTATTATTATTATTATTATTTCTTCTTCTATTGTTTGTATTATAATAATAGTTAAAAAACAGCTTCACTGCTTAACATTTGAAAAGTTTTGTCCTCCAAATCCAAGTCATGTCGTGCAGAGAAAAAAAACATTAAAAAGGAAATGACATCATAGAGAGGAGCCCTGCAGACCCTCGTGACTGTTTTATAGTATACTACAGAATTATTATATTATTATAGTCAAGTCTAGTATTGTAACTACCTTGACACTCACGTGTCTCTTTTGACAACTGATGATAAATAGTGCTCCTTTGTATTCTGATGACATTGAGCATATTGTTAATACATTTTGTATATTGTATATCATAAATGTGCAATCTCCGTATGTTTTGCGAGAATAAATAAAGTTAAAAAATTCTAAAAAGTTCCATGAAAGCTCTTAAAAAATTAAATAAAAAAGGATAAATAACCGTGCTCTGCGCTCGACCAGGTTCAGTTCTTCATGGCTAAATTAGCGGCGTCCGACCGAGTAATGAATGTAGCTTACAGCTCCCTCTGTTGGCGATGATAATCACTACACGACTGCTCTGGTAACCAGCAGGTTATGATGGTTGGGCTTTTTTTGCTGTGTATTTGCGGGTTGTTTTGAACATGCTGTAAAACAGGGACAATCCCGGGTTTCGGTGGCCTGTCCTCGGAAAAACGGGGAGGTATGGTCACCCTAATATAAGACCAAGAAAGTGAAAGTGAGAGAGTACATTACTGTTTTTAAAAATATTTTTCTTTTTCTTTATCATTGTCTCAAATCCGCTGCTGGTTTGCGTAGGTACCTCCCAGAACGTGCAAGATCTCGCAGCCCAGTCAGTCGTTCTCTGAGTCCGCGCTCCCACAGTCCGAGCTTCACTTCATGTAGTTCTGCACACAGTCCCCCGGGGCCGCCCTGTCGGCCTGACTGGAGCAACGGCATGGGGCCGCGCCGGGCCTCTTGGGACTGGACGTCCCATTCCCGAGGCGACGAGGACCCCCGTGACAGAGACGACTGGAGGAACGACGAAGAGGAGAGAGCCAACGGGTGGCTGTCCGAGCGCAGGAAACCCTACCTTAAAACCGGGGAGCGGATCAGCCCCCGTATGGGGCACGGGGACGAGCGGGGCAGGGACTGGTACCCCCGCGGGAGTCCTCAGGGATCCTCCTTCTCCTCCTACCACTCCATAGATGACTTTTACAAGAAAGACTCACTGTACAAGACTGATAAACTGAGCAGGTCGCAACATCACAGACATGAAGGGAAAACTAAGAGACGGGACGGTGGAGACTATCACAGGCCGAGACACTCGGAGTCAGACGTGACGGACGACACCGGCTCCAACCGGATAGAAGAAGACCGAGGACGCAGCAAGAAGTCGAGCCGGAGACGAGAGGACGAGGAGAAAGAGTCCCAAAATAAGGCATGTCCTACACATTTCACATCATTTTAAGAACAACTGTAATGTAATACAACTGCGTATAATGTTTCATACACTTTAAGAGTTAAGAATACTAGATATAATCATTTAGATCATGTATAATACATCGTATTTATAGCAAAATATTATTCATATTTTAATATTATACACTCTTTAAAATATATACACTTTAAAACTATTTTAAATATTTAAATGTACTGCTTTATTAAACAATATTTCAACTCCAAATCCAGAAAAGTTGGGACAAACTTGATCTGATATAGACTTCTACCAATGTTTCATCGTCACATTTTTAACATGTAGTGACCTGTAAAACCTAAAGAGTTACTAATGGCATGTATTTATTAGTGGATACATGTGGTGCGTTACTGACCTTCATGACCCTAGGCACAGTTGCCTTTACATGTCTTGTACAGCTGTCATGAGAACAGCAAAGGAAAATGAACAAGAACAAATGAGGATTGCATACTTGCATGAAGATCAAATTTAATAAATTACAAAACAATTGCATTTCTGTGGGCCTTAATGAATAAACACCGCTTCAGTTACCTCTCAGATACCAACTGCATTGTTACACTAATACCAGAATAGGTGCAATAGATTTAAGAAAACTATGATCGTTATATAATAAAAGGAGTGGAATGTAAATTCACCCCTTCAACACAATATTTTAATAGCGCTGCTTTTTTATGCATTACAGAAGGAAGAACACAGAGCCAAAGAAAGATCAGCGTCTCCTCATAACAGCAAACCTGAGGAGTCCTCGAAGTGTGACAGTGAGGTAAACACATTTATTCATTTATCTATAGAGTGGCCATCTGTCCCGAAATTGGGAGCTTTCCTCATAAGCAGTGTCCCGCATTTCAATTATGCCTGTATTTTTTTTCTTCGCTGAAATTATACCACAGTTAATAAATATAATAATAAACTGTGATTGGCATTTAAAAATGTTTTAGCTAGATCGGGAAAAATCCTGCCTCAGTCACTCGTTTCATTTGCTCCGGATGAATATTGTTGGTATTAAAGGGCTTGAGTTTCGGTATGGGATTGCGCGTACTGCGCATCATTTTACCCATTCTCGCAGATTTTGTGCTCACACCCAAAGAGCGCAAGCATAAAGCCGCCTCTCAGTACTAAATTGAGTTATTTTTCACTGCTTATTGCGCTTAAACAGTCAAAAACACAAAATAATGTGTCAGTTCTTAAAGTGACAATATATTATTGTTAATATTGCTAATATTATCTCTAATTGTAGGTAATAAAAAAAAATCGAAATGCCATTTTTGTCAAAATGGTATCGCTGTAAATGCAGTGCGGGTAGTAACTTTGGAAAACCACTAGCCACAGTGGCTGTTGAGCAAAAAAAGTTCATGTCAAGCCCTGAACATATTCATAGAGAGGGTTTTTTTCTGCTAATGACGACTACATGGATGGAGAAAAAGAGGAACCAGTGTGGACCTCATCAAAAGTAAACTCCGGATGGAGGTTAAACACAGACACATACTGGATAATTTGTCCTGTTCAAAACTGCCAAATCCAAGATGCACTGAATCTGGTAAAATGCATTTACAGTAATGTTTGTATAGTCTAATAAATGAACATAACATAGTCACTACTTAAGGAAATTTATTTTAGTATAAAATGTGATTTTACCTACTAGTCTGTTATTCAGTTTATTATATTTATCATGGCAAATAGGCTTTCCGACTAGTGTAAATCAATATTTACATAGTCTAATAGTAGTAAATTTATCTCTCTCCCATGTGTCCTGCGTTGTCCAGCAAAATCCCATCAGAGCAATAACCAGGTGGTCACCCTATTAATCTTCCTGACTGCGTTTCTGCTTTCTGAAATGTTATGATTCAGGAAGAGTTTTTGAAAGAAGTCTCTTATGCTCACCAAGGTTGCATTTATTTAAAAAAAATACAGTAAAAAGTAATATTGTGAAATATTATTACAATTCAAAACAGCATCATTACTCCAGTCTTCAGTGTCACATGACCCTTCAGAAATCATTCTAATATGCTGATTTGATGCTCAAGAAACATTTCTTTATATTAAAACAGATTGAAAACTGTCACGTTTATTTTCTTTTTTGATTTAGTTTTCATTGTGTTCAGTTTCTGTTTGCCTGTTTGACCTAGTTTTCTTGTGTTTCATTGATTGATCCTGTTGTCCTGTTAATTAATCTCATTAGCTCTTTTGTGTGCTCTGTGAATTTAAGCCCTCAGTTTGAGTTAGTTCTTGGTCCTGCATCGTCGATGTATGCGTGGTTGTGTTTCTCTGTGTTATTCTCCTGTTTATTGTGTTTGAAGTTATAATTAAAGACTATATTGTTTATTCCTTCGTCGTGCGCTTCACTACAGCCACCAATCCGTGACAGAATACAGGACCCCAGACACTATAGATCTGGCTGAACGAAAGAAACGGGCTGAAGATCATCTCCATCCTACAGAGCGGTTGGCCTTTGGAGCAATTTGTGGATGACATTTAGCAGTATTACCATCGGGTGAGCTGGAGGCACTCACATGCTTAAGGCCTGCTTTCGAGAGGGACTGAATGACAGACTGTATCAGTTCCTGTCTCCCGGTAGATTCAGTTCGTCATTGTTGGAATATATTAACTATGTTCTCTGACTGAATGGTTCAGATATAGTTGAGTAAATCCCAGAGTCTGTTCCAGTAAGTGAAATCCCAGAGTCCGTTCTAGTGAGTGAAATTGCAGAGTCCATTCCAGTGAGTGAATTCCCGAGTCTGTTCCAAGAAGTAATATTCTCAAGCCTGTTCTTTTGAGTGAAGTTCAAGAGCCAGCTCCAGAGAAAGCAGTTCCAGAGCTCGCTGCAGTTCGTGAGTCCAGTCCAGAGTCTGTTCAATTTCTGCGTTAACCCCAGCCCAAAGGAGGAGGCTGAGGAAGAAGAAACGGACCTCTGCATGTCCAGCCCCTGAGCACAGTCCGGTGTCGGCTCCAGAAAGTGAGGACCTTAAGTCCGTTCCGAAGAATGAAATTGTGGAGCCTGCTCTTCCTGTCTTCCCTGGCGTGGTCGAAGAGGTGGTAATTTCCTTGTTCGTTGCTGCTGCTGTGTGTGTCTGGGGCACACACACATCCCTCCAGTCCTCCAGCCCGGAGCCCGCTCAAGCCCCAGAGCTCAGTCACAAGCCTGCTCCCGCCCTCTGAGTCTGCACTCGAGACGGCTCAAGCCCCAGAGCGCGTCCAGGAGGCCGCTCAGGACCCAGAACTATGCCTTGAGTGTGCAAAGCTGTCCTTGATTTCATGGGGGGGCTGGCTGGCTATCCGGCCACAGTGGCCGAGTCAAGCTCCCTCCTCATGGCCACAGTGGTCAAGGAGGCTGCTTCTCCCTGGCTCCTGTATCACCCGTGTCACCCTGGAGGCTTCCTAGCCTGCTGGCATCGCCCTGCCCGTTACCTTCCATGACTCCAGCATGCCCGCCCTCCCTTAGTTTTCACTGGGTTCAGGTTCTGTTTGCCGGTTTGACACAGTTTTCCTCTGTGTTTAATTGAGTGATCTCTTTTGTGTATTTAAGCCCTAAGTTTGAGTTGGTTCTTGGTCCTGTAGCATCAATGTATGCGTGGTTGTGTTTCTCCATGTTATTCTCCTGTTTATTGTTTTTGAAGACCTGTTTATCCTGTTTATTTTGTTTATTCCTCCGTCATGCGCTTCACTACAGCCAACAATCCGATACAAAAACAGTTGTGCTTCTTAAAACTTTTGTGGAAAATGTTTTTTCATTCAGGATTCTTTGATGAATAGTAAGTTCAAAAGAACAGCATTTATTTGAAATCGAAATCTTTTGTAACATTATAAATGTCTTTACTGTCTCTTTTGATCAAATTAATGCATCCTTGCTGAATGAAAGTATTGATTTCTTGCCAAGGGACTGGAAAGTGGAGAGGAGGAGAGCTGGTATCCTAAAAGCATGGAGGAACTGGTGACCGTAGATGAAGTCGGAGGAGAGGATGACTCTATAGTTGAACCTGATCTACCTGACCTTCAAGAGGAGGACCCGAGAGTTGAGCCCGGTCAGTCGACGACAGAGAGCCCTAAACCAAATGCAGAAACCCCAACAAAAGTAGAGGACACTGTGGTGGACCCTCCTACCCTTCCACCAGTGGATTTGGTCCCAGAGGAAACCTCTGGAGGTGCTCAGTCCTGCCCCGGAGAGACGCCCCTGAAGTCACCTGTCCCAGAGCAGCCGGTCTCTCAACTCAACCAGTTCCCGTCCCACGAGTTCAAGAGCGCTTTGGAGGAGACCTGCACCGCCACTGATATGGACACACAGACCAACACAGCCACACCAGCTGGGCCTCCAAACCACAGCAGCACATGTGAAAGTGGAAAAGTGACAGACTCGAGTAATGACGAAAGAAAGGCGACAGAGATGGACAACAAGGAGCCATGTCTCAAACAGGACAGTCAGAAGAAAGGTACCCACAGTCATATAAGTTTGTTAGTATGTCAGTTAGTTGTATGTGTTAGATACAACTAACACTTAGTTCCTCATAACTACGGTAGCCGTCATGTAGCTCGAAAAGTAGAGCGTGGCGCTAACAACGCCCGTCATGGGTTCGATTCCCCTGGAAAGCAATAACTGATCAAATGTGTACCTTGAATGCAATGAATGTCAATTTGAATAAAAGCATCTGCCAAATGCATAAATGTAAATGTCATAGAAATCTAAATGAATAATCTCTTGATTAAGATTGCTGTTCAGATTCACTGACTGGATACTTCAAACCATTAAATCACGACTGAGTTTGAAAAGTGAGTCCTTTTGACTCATTAAAAAGAGCAAGTTCTTGAGAATCATTTGTCCGCTTATACCATGGAAGGATTTTTGGTTGCATTTGCGATAATTTTTAGTGTCACTCTGGAGAGCTGCTAATATTTGTTTTGATTAGTGAAGCAAAAATGTAACTTGATGACACTTGCATTTTTGTTGTGTGGAAAAGCTTTGAAATGTTGATAACTTTTATTTTTTGACAAAGGTCAAAATTATGTCAAAGGTCAAGATGATGTCAGAATTATCAAAACTTTTGAAAAACCAAATTTTTTTTGGAAGTTTTGACTTTTTTTACCTACAAAAACTGTGAAATTCAATCATCAAAGATTTTTGCATTTAAAATCTACTTGCTAAAAAAATCTTAGAGGGCATTTTTTGAACCTTTAGTGTCAGTTTAATGTGATTTACAGGCTGTAGATAAAATAACATGTGCCTAGTCTCATCATTCCACCTGCTTTTCTATTCTAGATATTCCTGACTCGCTACCAGCCCCTTCACCTCAGGCGACAGACATCTGTGCTGCGTCACCTTCTCAGGATCAGGAGAAAGCCATTAGTGAACACAGCATACCGTTAGGTACGTCCACCGGAGTCAAAAGATTCGAGCCACATGATGTAAACACAGCTAGCATGAGCAATAGTAATAGCGGCGCTTTGAGCAGCTCTGGCTGTGATGTAGGCTCTCAGTGGGTAACTGAAGCCTTTAAGGCCAGCTGATGTCAGTGGAGCATTTGTCATCCTGTTGAGTGAGGTGTGAATTGCACCCTCGAGGCCTGAGCTTGTTGTACTCATTACCACACAGCCAACGCGCTTGATTCCCTCACAGAAGAGCTGACTTTACACCCCTGCACACACACAGTAATATCAGAACGTGACTCAGAAAATGTATCGGTGTGGTGTTGTTCTGATTTCTGGCTGGTTTTTGTTGTTTTGGCAGGTGTGGAGTTCATTGTGCCAAGGACGGGATTTTACTGTAACCTGTGTGGCTTGTTTTACAACAGCGAACAAACAGCCAAGACGTCACACTGTCGGAGTACAATTCACTACAGGAACCTACAGGTCATAAATACTAACATGCAGTCTTCCTTTCTCTTTCCAGTGAAATATGAATGTTTTCTCTTTCTTAACCTTTAAAGTTGTTTGCAATTTTACTGCTTTGTCACTATGACAATACACAGGGGCGTAGCACAAGATCCCGGGCGCTATGCATAGACAGTCCTAATGGGCCCCCATGTTCCCCAACCAACCCAATTTCGTGTTGTTTGTGCTCATCTTTCTTTGAAAAGAAGTCGGTTACCAATTGTTTCCCCTCATTTTGTTTTCTTTCCTTCTCCTGTCTTTCCTTTCTGTTTTGGTGGCCTGATTTGGCTTTCTTTGAGAGAGACATTTCTAAAGCATAATTTTGCGCTCCACCAGATGCTCAACGAACTAACATAAACGAAATGCGTGCAGATGGATTAAACCATTTGGCGCATTAGCAAGGGGTGGGACCAATCAGTCAATTAACCAAGTTATTCAGCCAATACACTAACTTTACATTTCATCTGACATTCATTATGAAATAAAAATTTCCAGACTTTTCAAGGGCCCTCTCTCCCCTTGGGGCCCTGGTAATCAGTACTGGTTTTACCCCCAGTCCAACGCCCCTGACAATACAAAACCATAAACGACTGTGATACGATGATTTAAACAGCTTTAACTCTTGTGCGGTGTTGAAAATAAAGCTGAAATAAAATAATATAAAAATATTAGTTAAAAAACTTTAAGTACATGAAAATTTAAAATGTTGCCTTGGCAATAAACTGAAATAAGTTGAAGTTGAAGCACTAAAATTATTAACTGAAAATAAATAATAAATAAAACTTTAACTGAAATAAATGAATTAAATAAAATGATTAATGCAATAAAAAATAATAATAGTAATAATAAAACGAAAAAAGCACATAACGAAATTACTAAAAATTAAACCAAAATGAACATGAAAACTACAAATATACAAATTTATTCAAAATAATCATAAATAAATAAATAAAATAACACTGCTTGGAATCAGTGAATTGTTCCTTAAAATCTCTTCCCTAACAAACTGATTCACAAAAATGAATCCGAGTTTCCAACGGTACATGAGATTAGCTAAACTACTGACTAACCAACTACAGTTGTACATGGAAGCTGCTCAAGCAACTCGAATCAGAGAATTGTTTCTTAAAATCTCTTCCTGAATTAACCGATTTACTAACATGAATCAGACCTTTCTAGCAGAACATATAAGATTAGCGAAACTACAGTCTCACTAACTACATGGAAGCGGCTCAAGCAACTCGAATCGGTGAATTGTTTCCTAGAATGAATCAGAGTGGACTGAGAGAACCACTTAGCAGAGCGGATTTGACTATTGCTCTCTGGGCATTAACGCCACATGCAAACAATGTGAAATTCAAACAGCGAAGTAGCATTTGGCCACACTGCAATGCTACTTGCTGGAAATAGTACCTTGTAACCGTAAAGGCTACACTCACTTAGTTACTCACCACACCATTGGTGACGGCAATGTAAGACCGACTGATCTAAGGAGCCCGGTCCTCAGGGTGGGATATGGTTTCTCATAACCCTTCAGAAACACACTCATACAGACAGACGAACACACTTTCCAACACAACATTGAGGCGGCTCGGAGCCGGACATTCCCCGTCATCAGAGTCAGACCACAACCAGTTGTCATGTCTCTCACACTAGAGCATCAGCCAAACAGCGTCACCTCATACTTCGCGTCTCAGACTCGAGGGCTGCCAGCTGTGTTGAGTTAACAAGAACTACAGTGAGAATTTAACACCAGAAGAGCAAGACAGGTGAAACCGAGCGAGAGAGAGAGAGACTGTAAACACTACAGGAAACACCTGCTTTCCTCCCACATTTTGACCTTCTTATTTTTCAGCTCTCCTTGTTTCACTGGTAAACAAGTACGCTTTTTGGTAGGACTCACATTTGTGGGAGTTTCTTCGATTAAAGGCACTTTTATGTCATTAAAACAGACCTGAACTTGACTCAACAGTCAAGTCCATACTTATCAGCACAACACCAGTGCAAAATTATTTTGCGGCTATAAAATGTGAAAGACAGTTTTGTCAAATTATGAAAAAAGTGCGTCAATATTATTTAAGATGACTAAATTAGGATACATAAATAGCTAGCTAAAATTAGCCTTAGCAAGTCAAAGTTTTTTCTCATTTTATCCACTGTTGGATATTGCCAGTGGACAAACTACATAAACTTATGAGTTTGAAAAGTATATTTTAATATAGTTTGGTTTCTGAGCCAAAAGAGCTTATAAACATGCAAAAATCCAATTGTAGCATAAACTAACTTCAGTATAACAGTCAGTCAGCCATTTTAGTCAGAGAAACCAAACTGTTGCTCTTCAAGGCTGAACAGCTGCTCTTATGCCTGTAATTTAAGAGTAAACTGACGTTTGTGTAATTTAATCGGGGATTGTTTGTGTTTTTATAGAAGTATCTGTCGCAGCTGGCGGAGGAAAGTCTCTTGAACTTCCACACGGAGTCGCCAAAAACTGAGTGAGGCTCACGTGAGACTACCATCACCGCTGGGACACACCGAATGAGACAAATCCATGGAGAGACAGAGAGACACAAAGAGGAGAGGGAAGGGACTCAAGGAGAACCGGAGCAATTGGATCCTCTGTGTACTCTGGTTCATAGCAATGTGAATTGTATGAACGTTTTTACGAATTAAAAATGAAGTATCATATTTTAAAGGAATAGTTCACTGGAAAAAAAATGGTAAACACTACTTTTTTTTTGTCAGTGAAATACAATGTAATTTTTCTATACAGTGGAAGTGAATGAGGTCTTTGGCTCCAAAAATGTAATAAGCATCATAAAAGTAGTGCACGTGCAGTGCATGGGACTGATTACACGTACAGATTCCTCAAATTAAATACTTGTAATTAAGATTATATTACATTTTAAAATACTCGTAATCCGACTAGAGTTACTTTTTATTGATTACATGATTACTTAATCACAAAATGGCAGTAAATTATTCATAATTCAATGATTATCCCTAATTTTATCTTTTAAATTGTCTTTTCTAAAAAAGCCTATTGCTTGTATATGTTCAGAAAGTCTTCCAGTTTTTAGGAATTGCACACACAAGAACGGCCACTAGTTATGCAGCGATAATCACATGGAAAATTGAGAGGCCACACACCATAAACAGTAAAACGGTAAAATACTTTTTAGTAAGTGTTTTATTTTGATTGTTTTTATTTAAAATAATTTTTCTTTTATTTGAACATTTTAAGATCTAATTAATTATTAGCTTTTCGTCAATTTACTTCACGTTGTTGATAAAGAGTGGAATATATTTTCTTTCTCTTTGCATTTTTATATCAGTATGCTACAAGATTATTCTATACAAATCAATGTGATTAAATGAGTTAGGTCAAAAATGTTATCTTTATCGGCCCAATAAGAACATTTGTCTGAATTTGGTTGAAATATATTATTACCTTAAACTGAAACACTCCAGATGTGCAACTGTTCGCCACGATGGGTTTAAATTGCTTGAAATTTGGTCACTTCAAAAAAGGAAAATGCTACATATGCAACATGTGTAGCGCAAGTCTGTTATATAGGCCACGTAAAATTATAATGAGAACATAAATGTGTGCTTGGGACATGGCTTTTAATGGTGAGACTTATGTTTTTGTAATCAGGCTCTCAAAAATTATATACAATTTATTTTTATTTTTTTTATCAGCCAATATATCGGTTATCGGCTTTCAAATATAAAGAGTTATCGGTATCGGCAAACATTTTCATATTGTGTATCCCTAGTCAAAAGTGATCAAAAATTAATCAGATTATATTACCTAAAATGTGACATGTAATAGATTACATTACTAACTACAGTTTTCACCATGTAATTTGTATTCAGTAATGGATTACAGTTTGTAAGTAATCTATGCCCAAAACGTTTATAACACTAAAACGAGGGAACGAATCAGGGTTTTTGTAGCTATAACAAATCTTAAAAAACGTGTTAGGCCTTCTTGAAACACAACTTTAACTGAAATAAAACATAAAAAACTGAAATAAAATATAAAAAAACTTCTCATTTTCATTTAGCTGAAGCATAATAAACTAAAACTAATAAATAAAAACTATGTACACTGTAAAAAGGGATCAGTTGACTTAAGTTAAAAAAAGTAGGAAACCCGTTGTCTTAAAATTATTAAATAAATAAACTTCATGCTTAATCGAAAAAAATTTAAGTAATGTGGAATTATCAAGTTCACATAACTTAATTTTTTCAATTAAGTTTATTTACTTAATAATTTTAAGGCAATGGGTTTACTCATTTTTTTAAGTAAGTGAACTGATCCCTTTTTACAGTGATTAAAAAAGGAAGAAAAAAGACAAAAACGCACACCAGAATTTCTAAACTTGAACTAACATTAAAGTGAAAACAGAAAATATAAAATTAAAATCTAATTGAAAAGTATTAACAAAAACTATAATTGTATCTATACACTGTAAATAGTGAACAGTTGGATCAACTTAAAAAAATTACTTCAATTGGTAACACCTAAAGAAATTAAGTTTTCTCAACTTAAATTATCACGTTTTTCACGATAAAACGTGAAAATTTAAGTTGAGAAAACTTCATTTCTTTATACTAAAATAACACTGTAACGAATTGGTATAACATGGCCATGATTTACCTGAAACGAGTGGGCGAATAAGTTATCTTCTTAACTTAACAAATATCTTTTTTTCCTCCCACATGTCATGAGCGAGGCTTTGCACGTCACATCAGCCTCAGTTCCCATTTGTTTTCTTTGTATGGAAAAAAGTAAGCAGGAACTTTCTGCAAAATATCTTCATTTGTGTTCCATGGAAGAAAGAGAGAATGTCATAGAGGAACGTCATTTCGTTGCAGTCCAGGAATTTTTATTACACTGTGAAAAATATGTATCAGAATGTGAAATGCACTGGTAAGTGAAGTGTTTACATAATTTGCATCTGCCTCATTCATACTCTAAAGCTTGCGTATGTGTTGATTTTCCTCTATAGACTTCAGATGTGCCTTATTTAAATTTCTATTTAAATTTCAAGAGGTGTAAAATTATCCTCAGGTTAAAACTTGTAAATATTCTGCTGTTGTTGTTGTTGTTGTTTTTGTCAGTGTTCAGGTCTTGAATCTGTTTCATGCTTGAAATATAAACTTTTTTAAAGTGCCTTCTAGGCCACCCTGTATTCAGGTGGTGAAAATCTCAAAATGCAAAAAAAAAAAAAGAAAGAAAAAAACCGGTTGACCAGTGGAAAGCTGTTTCTGTGTAATGTCTGTCATGCTATTTTGCTTTTCATCATTGCTGTACACAGAGCTCAGACTTAGGGATACTTGAACTGGACCATGCTTATTTGTCTAATTATCAAATTGATTTGTTTAAAGATAAAAAAAAAACGAAAAAAAAAAAAAACTGAGTGAGTGTGTGTGTTATAATGCGAGTATATTATTGGAATGGTTCTGGGAAACTTTTTCTCCACTGTTTTATATTCTGTTAATAATAGCATCCCATTTTCTGGAAGAAAAATCTGTATAATTATTTTTGGGTTGCATTGATGCAAATATTGAATAAACATTTTGGAAAATATCATCATGTCCTGTGATGGCCCTGAATGACATGTACTGGCCTGCACAATATGAAATTACCCTTGGATCTTTTTTTTTAAATGGGTCAGTTGAATAATATAACAGAGAAAAAGTGACTTCATCCTCACCCATGCGCAGTGTATTACATAATGACATCACTTCTGTTCCAGCGTCCATCGCCGGGCGGCGGAAAGTCACGATCTTCAACGAACGCCTCGTAGAAAATACGAGAAAGACCTGTTTCGTCAGAACTCAATTTTCATTGGTCATTTTGTTATCCGCCTCTATTATTCTGACCAATCAGAGAGCTCGCAGGGCAGCATTACTCTGTCGAGTTGCTGGGCAGAGAACACAAAATCAACATCATCGGAGAGTGCGTACGAACTTGGGCTTCGCGATAAAGCAGGTTGGTAGGATTTGTTCTTTATCGATTAGCTGTTGTTGGGAAGTAACTTATTTTGCTATATATTACACTTTTGAAGGTTTTACCTTACACGCTGCGTCAAATAAAGGCAAAAACGCGTTTGTTCGCTGCACGTCCCGAGGCTTTGTTTATGTTTATGTTGCGCTCGTGCATTTGCGCGTGCACGTAACGCCAAACATTAAATGAGTGCTCTCAAATGTAAAACACGTTAATAAAATTATTATAAAAACGAAGTATTGCTTCGCCAAAACGATTTGTTTTAGAGACTGCAGATCGTCTGTCTGTCTGTGTGGTAATGCGTCCATTCATTGTAACGTTATCAGGCTTGTGGATGAGCCAAATGGACGCTGCTGATTGGAGCAGCTGTCTACATGTTTTCATTTATTAATTCATTTATGGTTTAGACATATTAACGTTAATATCTCTGCATTCCTAGGTGCAAAAGCACACTTCATACGCTGTAAAACTAACCATGGCAACTGACTGTGAGGCATGGCTAAATGCAAACCCTGTTGGTAAGTTTAAGTTGATTTTTATCGCGTGAGTTAGTGATTTTATATCATTTTAAATGTTTCTAGGTCAGTGTTTGAGAACTATTTGTCCATATATTTGGTATTTTATATGATAAGCCTTGGCAAATTTGCCAAGGTCAGGACTATCACTTGTTTTTACTCTCTTGGTGGAATAAAACGTCTTTAAAGGGGCCCAAACTTTGGCCCCTTGTGCTAATGCTATTTTTATGTATATTTAGTCTCATAATATAAGTTGTCATGAATATTCACATACTGTCATCCACAGAGGCCGGAAATCTTAGCGATTCCTTCCCCTCCGGGGACGAGGACAACACCTTCACTGGAAATGTCAATAATGAGATCAACGGAAACTGGATATTGGCCCCCACCGGCAGCATTCACGAGGCAAGACTCAAGGCCAAGGTGAAGAGACGTCTGAGGAAGAACTCCTCCCGGGATTCGGGCCGGGGCGACTCGCTGAGTGATAACAGCGATGCGGTCCGGTCCACGGTTCCGCCCACCAGCCCAAAGGGCAAACTGCTCAACCGGAGGTCCAGGATGGGCAAGGGACGAGGCCTGCCGAAGAAAGGTATTGGTGCTGTTTTCATTCCTTAAAGCCCGTTCACACCAAGAACCACAACTATATTCACAACACGTCCACACTCAACAGATGAAAACATTCTGGACTTTAGATTTAACTGATCTCGGAAGTGCACGTAAATACGAATAAATTACATTTGGAGTTCTGAAAGTTCTGAAAGTCCAGTGCGCTTGGGCTTCGTTTATATGTGTTCAAAACAAATCAAGTGTTGACCTGGATCTGTTCCAGCATCCGCTGCTTTATTTTAGCCAATTAGACGAATAACAAACGTCCGAGTGAATGGACTGACACACTACATCTACCAAAGTCCACCCGCATTCACGCATACGTTCATAACAGACGATCACTCCCATTCATTCAGATGTTGTTTTACACAGTGCTGGTCCTTTGTAGAGGGTTCAACGTCTCTGAGTGCAACAGACCTGAACTGATTTGGGAAAAGTCTGGCTTGCAGAAACGGCCTACATACTGTCCGACTGGCTGCGTCAAGTACGCCACATGTATGCTGCCTTGCTAACCTAATGCCAAGCCTGCAAAAAAACAACACTCGACTCTCTTTGTGTCTGACGGTGATCATTTAATCGTCTAGATTAGTGTTTTAGCTGAGATTATCGCCCCTCCTGACCTTTCCACCTCCCCCATCACCCGCAAGATGACTTAATGGCACACTTTTTTTTTTTTATTCACTCTGCGATGGCACAGTCGGCCCTGTTTGTGTTATGTAACTGCTGGTTAAAGCCCGCAGGGCAGGGCAGGGCAGGAGATCCTGTTAGCTTTTTTTGGCCAGAATCCTTCAGATGTAGGCGTTGCAGTGAAAATGTAGTAGGTTTGGAAGTGCCCCACTTTATCCGAATAGGCTTGAAAAGTGGATTACAGCATATTGACAATCGTCTTTACGGTCAGGCTGAGCAGAAGCCAATGGTGTTGTTTTGCCCTTAAACCAGAAATACAAAATTGGTGACATGTTTTCTTTGTCAAATATGTCATTTGATCTAGTTTGAGCAAACGTAAGATACTTTTAAAGTCGGCATTCACCCTGTATATTTTCGAAATGCGTGTTGATCTTGTTGTGTACGATTTTTATTTTTTGACCTCGTAATTCTTAATCAAAATTACGTAATTCGATTTTTCGGGTGAATGACTTACAGACTTATCCAATCAGTCAGTTTAAACCCCTCCCCCTTCTTACAATCGACTGCAAGCTCGCTTTCAGATCTGCCTCCATCCAATCAACAAATGGAAGGAATCAAGTCTCTCCAGCCTACATTTTATTTTCACTCGTATGTCACAATAAAAAAAAAAGATAATTTCATACTTCTTGCATTTCATTGTGACTTTAAATTAAATGAAGCACAGTCTATTTTAACTAGAGGGACGTTGCAGCCCAATAAAAGCTGGAAAGGAGGAGGCCCCTGTCCCAAATATATTTTTTTTTTGATGATGATGATATTAGGTAATTGGGTAACCTTAAGCAAATTATGGCCCAATTTTTACTAAACCTTATTCATTTTGACCTGTGATTCAGGCCATTAAAAGGTATTTTCAAATGATTATTTTAGCACTTGCATACCACAGCCTTTAATTCAAGCCGAAAGTGAACTAGTTTACTAAAAGATTGAAGGGCCTTTCACACTGAGCGCGATTAAGCGACACAAATGTACGTCGTGATGACGCTTTTGAATTGAAACAATAGATCCTTATGGAGCTATTCACGCCGGCCGCGATCAATCGCAAAGCGAGATTATTATTTTTTTTCGACCAGCGTGTCGTCTTTTTTTTTTTTCGTCGCCCCGCGATGAAACGAGCCGTCCAATTAGATTTGAGCTGTTGCACAAACTTGTGAGAATGGTGGCGCTGTTTTGAGAACCTGTGTAAACACAGAAGGAAAGTATTCTGGAAGAGAGAAGAGAACGGATGTTGAGCAGATTTATTCTTACATGTTCTTTTATGCAGATTATCATTTCTATTCATTTTTCCACTGAATTATGCGATCTGAAGAGCTCATTCGCTCCAGAGCCGTCCATCATATTATGTGATCAAAACTCCTGCCCTTCCGTATGATCTCGTTCTGTGTCACGGTTCTGCGCACAAACAACTGAGAGAAACGTTTCTAAAAATGAAGCCAAAAAAATATTTGATTATGACAAGATTTGTGTGTTTTTTTAAATTATTTTTTTATTGTAATGTATTTTTATAACAATAAAGAATGAGAAATGCTTAGTAGGTGTAGCGTTCAGTATATTATAAAACACTACAAATAATGCACGTCTGCCCATTATTCAGACATGAGGAAAAATGTATTCTCTTCTCGGTCAGCTGTGAATTAGCTGAAGGAAATCAATCGTTTTGTGTTCAGTGGAAGGCTCTAGTCGACGGTGCTTCATTTACCTTCATCGTGTCGCGGGTCTTTAGTCGATCAAAAAGGAAAATCCTTTCAAGTTGTTCCAAACCTGTATGACTTTTTCTTCTGCGGAAACAACAGAACAAGATATTTTGAAGAATGTTGGTAACCAAACAACATTGGAGCCTTTTGACTTCCATTTTATGGTAAAAAGAACATAAAATATCATCTTTTATGTGCCACAAAAGTAGTAGTCATACCGGTTTAGGGGCAGCTTAAGTGTGTAGCAGAACATCTACACCATGCTAAGCCTTGCATACGCAAACTACTACTCTTTATCAGTTTTTTTTTTTTGGTTCGCTTGTGGTTCGAGCTCAGCACGTATCGAGAGATGATAACCAGCTGTGAATTATAGGGAGAAACCGTTTCAGAAGGGACGACACTGTGCGGTTAACATGACAATTGCAAGAACAGTATCTACTTTCATGTGCTAACAGCAGAAGGAACTGAAAGAGTCGCATAGTTTTCGTTCTTCAATCCGTTTCCCGACGTGACGTCACAAGTTCCTCCAGTGCATTTGATTGTTTTGAAAGGATATGGTGTGTTTCGTATCCATAGGTGGGGCTGGCGGTAAAGGCGTATGGGGAACACCTGGGGAAGTTTATGACGAAGATGTGAAAGTTGATGTGAAAGATCCCAATTACGACGCGGAGCAGGTAAGAGCCACACGATGCGCACGCTTTGGGTTTTTAACCATGAAATCGGCGCACAAAGCCATCAAACCGTGTGTTTCTCCAGGAGAACTGCGTCTACGAGACGGTCGTCCTCCCTCTGGACGAAGAGACGTTTGAGAAGACGGTCACTCCTATAGTCCAAGAGTACTTTGAGCACGGGGATGCTAATGAAGTGGCGGTGAGATTTATGACGGTGTTGTTGAACGAGGAGACGGCTTTTGCCCTTTCATATCTAATCGGTATCATGCAGTCCTCTGCGATTATTTTTATGAGTAAACAAGCCTGTGCAAACCTGGGTGCGTTCTCATTATAATCAGAACATCTCTCTCTGTTCCTGCAGGAACTGCTCGCCGAGCTGAACCTGAGTGGCATGCGTGGCGACGTGCCCATGCTAGCCGTGTCGCTAGCGCTGGAGGCGAAAGCCAGCCACAGGGAGCTGACGTCACGACTGCTCAGCGAGCTCTGCGGGCGCGTGCTCACGGCCGGTGACGTGGAGGCCTCCTTCCACAAGCTGCTCAAAGAGCTGCCGGACCTGGTGCTGGACACGCCAGCGGCTCCACAGGTAACACGCTAAAGCCAAAGGTGTCTGTCACTGTTACCACTGCACAGACTTCTGGGGAGTTATTAACCCTACGTATTGAACATTAAAATATATTATTAGCATTCATATATTTACATTTAATGTAATATATATACATTTAATATATATACAATTTACATTTAATTTAGGCCTGGTTTCACAGACAGGGCTTAGATTATGCCTGAGGACATTTAAAAGAATAGTTCACCCAAAAATGGACATTAGCCCATGATTTACTCGCCTTCAAGCCATCCTAGGGGCATATGACTTCATTCATTCAGCCAAACACAGAGTTATATTAAAAGAAATCCTGGCTCTTCCAAGCTTTATAATGGGAGTGAATAGTAAAAGAGTTTTTGAAGCTCCAAAAAGCGCATCCATCCATCATAAAAGTAATCCACACGACTCCAGTGGGTTAATAAAGGCCTTCTGAAGCGAAGCGATGGGTTTTTGTACGAAAAATATCCATATTTATCAACTTTATAAGCTATAATCACTGGCTTACAGTAACGTCCGTACGCGAGTCTAGTTCCGAGTCTACTTCTAGTAAATCACTTTTGAATTTATATTTGAATAATATATTAGTATTAGACTATTACTGTAATAATATATTGGTATTATACTTTGATTAATACAATTATTATAAATACTATACATAATATACAATATACTTATTATATTATGTTATAATATTATATTCATGACAGTGTAATTGGAAAGTAGACCAGGTTGACCGTTAAATATTTTACATCTTTGTAAGTGTGTGTGTGTGTGTGTGTGTGTGTGTGTATGTATGTATTATATATTTATATATATATATATGTATGTGTATATTATATATTTATATATTATTATAATATTAATAATTAAAAATATTAATAATAATAATATTAATAATTAATAATAATTATTATATATTTATATTATTTTATTTTATTTTTTATATATATATATATATATATATATATATACATATACACACACACACACACACACACACACACACACACATACATATAATTTTACCATAATATTTTTATTCTTTATGGCAGTTTTCAAAGCTTTAATGAAAATGATAAATGCTTATTTTATTATGAATCAACATTAAATGTGAATTGGAATGAACAGAATAGATTAATCGCAATTATCTGTATGACATTTAATCATCAGCTAAAGTTCGTAATCATGAACCGCTCTCTCTCTCGTAACTTTTGCAGCGTAACATTTGGCACAGTTTCTAAGCTCCGGTGCGTCTTCATGTTTGCTTTGCTGAAAGTGTCTTCGATAAGCTGCGGTTAGCAATAAAAGCCTGTGGTCGGAGCGCGTATGGTGGTGCAGATGAACCAGTCGGAAGAAACTTTCAGCTGTTTCCTCTGGCTTCGTACAAACACCAGAGCTTGTGCTTTTGTGTGTCTGTGTGCAGAATGCTGGGTCAGCGCTGTGCCTCCAAACACACACTCTGCTGTACAAACACATTTACCCAGCTCTCTCCCGACAGCCCTCACTCCGCACACTAGAGCAGATGTTGTTTGAGCGCTAGAATGGGGGCAAACACGACCCAATACAAAGGGTAGATGTGCCAAAACAGCACGTGCACAAATATTGACCTCCTACTCCATCAGTATGTACTGATGTGTATAACTGCATTATTGGACGGTGTGTTTCCTCCAGCTGTGCACACAACTCGCTCTGCTTACAGTTACACACATTTCAATGGAATTTCAAAAATGTTACAATGAGGAACTTGGGCTATTTTATGTACTTTTAAAATTAAATATCTGCGGAGTTATCTGATTTCACTTCCTTTTGGATTCTGTGAAAATTGTGTGTGTAAACATGAAATTTAATGCTTTCAGTGGAAAACTCTTAGAATGAGTGATCTTTCCCTGGACGTTTTAAATATCTTCTTATTTGTATTATGACAGTGTGAATAAAAAAAATGGACCAAGAAATATTAAAAAAATATATATTATTATTTTAAAATAGACCTAGATTAGAGATGACCAAAAAGTAAAATTTTATGTGAAACTTTACTGTTTATTAATATTTAATATTTAATATTTGGATAATTAGAAAATTTTTGCAGCTTAAAATAAATTAATTTAGGCCAATTTTAATTACTAATTATTTCAGTTCCTTCTTTTGGTGTCAACAAGAAATATGGAAATGCCTTTAAGAATGAGTTATATTTACCTGGAATAATTAATTAATATATATATATATATATATATATATATATATATATATATATATATATATATATATATATATATAGAATATAGTTACTATAGAATATAGTTATATAAGAATGAGTTATATTTACCTGGAATAATTAATTAAAATATATATATATATATATATATATATATATATATATATATATATATAAAATTAATTAATTTTAATATTTTTATTTGATCTGAAAAGATCAAGATTAGAGTTGATCAAATGTAAGGATTTCTAAATATTTTATTCAGTGGTTCAATGGTAATATTTATTATTATTATTATTATTAATAAAAAAATAAATAATGAAACATTGTTATATTTGTTAAAGCTTTTAAAGGAAATGTAATAGGCCTGATTATTAATGCATTTCTTTCTTTTTTGGATCATCACAGTGATGTTTTTCATGGAAAAGCTCTGAGAATGAGTGATCTGAACCTGTAAACGTGAAACGGCTAATTCCCATTTGCTGTCGTCTTGTAGATGCTCGGCCAGTTCATCGCTCGAGCCGCTGCAGACAACATCCTCTCAAAAAGCTTCATAGACGGCTACAAAGGACGAGTAGACTGCGAATACGCCAGGTATGGAGTGTTTCACACGCTGTGTGTGTGTTATCCTGTGTTCTTCTGCGAGTGTGACGTGGGTGTGTGTGTGTTTCACCAGAGCTGCTCTGGATCGCGCGGCTGTGCTGCTGAGAATGAGTCGATGGACCGGCCTTCGCATCGACAGCCTCTGGGGTTCAGGCGGCGGCCAGAGACCTGTCAATCAGCTCATCAAAGAGGCAAGGACACACACACTCACCGGCTGCGTTGCATAACATCAAAAGACTGTGAGATTTCACGGCACATTAAGCGTCAACACAAGCTAACTCTAACGGATTGCATAACCGTTGTTGTTGCAGGTTAACCTCCTGTTGAAGGAGTACCTGTTATCAGGTGACACCGTGGAAGCCGAGCGCTGTTTGAGAGAACTGGAAGTGCCACATTTTCATCATGAGTTTGTTTATGAGGTAATAACGGCTAGAAAACAGGCTTTTCAAGTCTGATTCGGCTCTGCGGCTGACGATCTGTCTTCTCTTCAGGCGGTCATCATGGTGCTGGAGTCTAAAGGCGACAGAACGCTTCAGATCATCCTACAGTTGCTGAAGTGTCTGTGCGCCTCCACCGTCATCACTGTGGACCAGCTGAGACGGGTATGAGCATCGCCTGCTGGGCGCTTTGAGTTACTGCAGCTGTAAAAGTGCTGCTTATCAGAATGGTGTCCTCTTACAGGGGTTTGAAAGAGTCTACCTGGACATGGCAGATATCAGTATTGACGTGCCGTGTGCCTATTCGCTCCTGGAGCAGTTCGTGGAGCAGAGCTTTAATGCCGGGGTCATTGATAAAAAACTCAGGGACCTCTGTCCTTGTCGGTGAGTGAGGGGTTTGTTTTGTTATTGTTCTTTTTTGTATAAAGGCAAAACTTTATTTTATTTTATTATTATTATTATTATTATTATTACACAAAATATGTATTGTTATATTTATTATGAATAGCAGTAGTGTATAAAATTATGTATAATTGTACATTGTACATAAAAATAAATTTATTATGAATGGTAATGAAATAAATATTAAATTTATTATTATTATCATTACAAGGTATTTGATATTTTATAATTGTTAAAAATGATATTGGTAAAATACATTAATTGTTTTAATACATAAATATTACATACAAATGTAATTATTATTATTATTACCTCAAAATTCTTGTCATATAATACCCAAATGAAATAGTTTTTTCGTTTTTTGTCATTTCTTATGAAATGTATATTACATAAATTATTATTATACATTTATGAATAGTTGCATTCTTAGTATGCATGTATATATTTGTTGTTGTTGTTATTATTATTATTACATTATTGTTACATTATGTACTATTAATATTATTATTATTATTATTATTAGCAGTATTATTACATACAACTTATTTTAGTCATGTACCCAAATTAGTTTTTCCTTTTTTGTCATTTCTTATGAAATGTATATTTATTATGACTACATAGTTTATAATTATGTATTTATGAATAGTTGTAATACATAAAAAAAAAAATTATTACATAATGCAATATTATTAGTTTGTAGTATTGCATAAAAATTACTTTAGTCATGTACCCAAATGAAAGTTTTTTTTTTGTCATATTTATTATATTACATAATTTATTAATATTATTAATATGTATCAATAGTAGTAATAAATAAAATGTATTTATATATTTATTATTATTATTATTACATAATGTATTATGTAATAATACAAAAAAATCATGTACCCACTTACTTATTTTATTTTTTACTTAAAAAATATATATATTTTAGTCATGTACCCAAATACAACAGTTCTTTCCTTTTTGTCAATTCATATGAAATGTATATTTTATTATTACATAATTGATTTGTCATGTACCCAAATACACTTTGTAACGGCTTGTTTTGTCGTTGTCAGGGGCAGAAAGAGGTTCATGAGCGAGGGAGACGGCGGACGCCTCAAACTGAGCTTCTGAGTTCAGGCGTCCCAC